>NW_008329142.1:1359187-1418942 GCF_000622305.1 Nannospalax galili | reverse complement strand
AAACCTGATGATATATGTGTTTTCCTTTCAAAGATTCATTTGAATTGCTTACTCTTTGTTCATCGATTGGCAGAAGAGTCCAGGACAAATGCGTGTGAGAGTAAGTGTGGAGTCATCAAAAAGGATCATGTTCTGTCTGCAGCAAAGGTAAAATGTAAATTCCTTTTTTTGAGCAAAACTTAAAAATACCACCAGGGCCACCATTTAAAGATTTTTATTTTGAAATACTTGTAGGCTAACACAGAGAATTAATATTTGAGCTCCCATGTACCCTTTATCCAGTTTCTCACAATACTAGCATCTTTTATAACTACAGTCAAACAAAGTTAGGACAGATTATGAGAAATGTACCAGTAAAGAAACTTGTCGAATTAGTTTAATAGCATTTTAGTAATGTATTTGGGTACATAATATATCCAGCATTTTAATTTAGATTTTTATTTCAATTTAAGCACATAATACCTTGTTTTGCAGTACCTGTATTAATATCTTGTAGATCAGAGAGGTGCTGGTAAGGTAATATAAGGATTAAAAGCTTGAAAAGGATTATATGTGTGTGTTTTACATTTTCAGTTTTGTTTTATCTAATTTTTTTTATTACCTTTGTGTTTGTGTACACATGTGCACAGTGCACATATGGAGGTCAGGACAGCTTTCACAGTTGGTTCTGTCCTCTATGTGAGTCCCTGGGATTGAACTCAGGTTGACTGCCTTGCCAGTAAGTGTCTTTACCAGCTGAGCCATCTCATATGTCCTTGGGATCATTTTTACTAATATATATGGAAGCTAAAATCTTTTTTAAAAGTTTTTTTGGAGATAATTTAGGCCTAACCCTGACATCCTTTTTACACCTAAATATCTCCCTTTGTCTTTTTTCTGCAACAGCTTGTTTTGAAAATTGTATATGAAATAAATTGTTCAGTATAAGATGACCAGTCTTGGCCTCCAGCCGGTAAAATTCCAGCTAAACTGTGAGACATTTCTGCTACAGTGAATTTGTATTACTTGGTACTACTTTATGATTATGAAATGCCTGATTTGTGGAGGTTTGAGTTTTGGAATGCTTTTTTTTTTTTTTTTTTGAGACAGGGCCTCCCTGTAGTCACAGCTGCCCTGGATTTACTATGGAGCCAGGCTGGCCTCGAACTCACAGAGATCTGCCTCTCTCTGCCTCCGGAGTGCTGGTATCAAAGGCGTGTGCCACCACACTTGGGGAGTTTAAGAATACTTAAAAAATTTTTTTTTTAAAAATATTTTATTATTTTTATTTTGTGTGTATGAATGTTTTGCCTGCATGCATCTAAGTGCACCCATGTCGTGTGTACCTGTGGAGGTCAGACCATAGTATCAGATCTGCTGGAGTTGGGAGTTATGGATGGTTAACTGCCATGTGGGTGCTGGGAGTTGAATCTGGGTCCTCTGCAGGAGTAGCCAGTGCTCTTAATTACAGAGCCATCTCTCCAACCCAAGTTTTAGAATATTTTTAATACTATAGATCACTAATTTGTTTTAAAAAATACCTCGTTTAAAACTAACAATTTTGATATTTTTGGGTTGAAATTGGAGAGGTTAATGAATGAAAGTGACTATAAAACAAGATTTTGATAATCTAGGCATGTTTTACATTCATTGAGAAAAGTAGACTTGTGCAAGAGAAATCTAGGTCACTTTGAAGACAGATCACTTTTAAGGTAACAGATTCTCTAACCATCTTCCAAAATGGCTTTTTACAGATCAGAGGCTTATGTTTTGTGCTCAAATAGCTATTTAACTTTTTAATAATTGTTTTATTCATAGGAATTATATATATATTTATTTTTATATATATATTTATATATATCTTTATTTTCCTTCCCCCTCCCCCAGGTAATTCTAAAGAAGAGCAGAGGTTAAAAGTCAACACGTCTGAAAATTGTATGATGTGTTATTTAATTGGTAATGTTATAAAGGCACTTCTTATGTATCAGTTTAGATTGTGAATTATTAAAGACATTGACTACAAATGTGTGTATTTTACATTTTATTTTTTAAATTGTTTTAATTAATTTTAAGTGACTCTTAGTTTACTGCTGTGTTGTTGCTGTTGTAAACATTTGATAATCAACAGTGAAATCATACTATATTAAATAGTTTGCAACTCACAAAAGCTACTAGTAACGTGAATGAAGTGGGCCAAAAACTGGCAGCCAAACTTGGGTGTCATTCACATGGCATGCTGGGTTTAGAGGCATGAAAGATGCAAGAGTGATGGGGTCACTGGTTCTTTCTCTGAGGTTTCAGAGAGTGGCTGAGGACAGGCAACATGCAGCCATGACAGACCCTCAAAGACCAAGAGGCCCTTAACAGGTCATTGCATGAAGCTGTGAAGGCGAAGCCTAGTTGGTAGTAGAGACCCCAAGACACTGAAGATGCTAGACCCATGAGATATCTGCCAAGGAGAGCTGCATACATGGAGTGGTACCAATCCAAGTGAGAGATGCATGCAGTAAAGCAGGAGGGGCTGAGCCATCGAAGTCCTTTGAAGGTAAAGTTCCAGAAGTCGAACATGGAGCTACTGGATTTGATATTTGTCCTGGTGATTTTCAGTCTTGTTTTTACTTTTTGGAATGGGAATATGTATCAGTTCCATTGTATGTTGGATGTATGTAATTTATCTTTTGGTTATATAGGACTTAAAGAGATTGCCTTGAATCTGAGAAGAGACTCTGGACTTTGAATAGTATTGAGACTGGTAAAAACTATGGGGACTTTAGAAGGTGGACTAAATGGATTTGCATTTTATATGATTAAGAGCCTGTGGGGGCCAGGGAGTAGAATGTGGTGGTTTAAATGAGAATATTCTCCATAGGCTCCAAGTATTTGGACACTTGGTCCTCATTTGGTTGTGCTGTTTGGGCTTTAGGTGGTGTGGTTTGCTGGAAGCATGTTACTGGGGGTGGGCTTAGAGAGTTCTTAAGCCTTGCCAGATTTCTAGCTGCTCTCTGCTTCTTGTGACTGCTTGAAGATATGATCTCTTGGTTTTCTGCTCCAGCCAGCTCTGTTGTCATGCCTCCCATACCATTTTGAATTCTCCCCTGGAGCCCTAAGCTTAAATAAATTCTTCCTTCTATAAGTTACCTTGGTCTTACTTCTGTCTTATCACAACGACAGAAATGTGGCTAATATACTCTTACAGTATAAACAAGCTCACTGAGCCGTGTTCTCATCTTGTGACCTGGGTACCTGATAGTAATCCCTTAGGACTCCACTTTGCTCTACATCCAAGACAGTAAATGAATATGAGTGTGTTTAGTTACCATATCAAAGAGCTAAAAGCAATGCTTTTCTCATTGAAAATAATGAGAAGAGCTGAGAAGTCTGTCTGTAACTGTGTGTATATGTGATATTTTAGGCCTAGAGATCAAAGGGCATGATTATCTGATGAAATGGGGGTAGCTTTGAGTTCTCCAATTTAAGCTGGAGATACTGTTTGAATAAAAGAATGAGTGAAGCCTGGCTCAAGATCATAGTTCTATGAGACATCTGAAGGAACTGGTAGTTCTCAGGGTTTAGGTCTATTCTTGGCATTACAATGAATACTGAATCGCTGGGCATGGTGACACATGCCTTTAATCCCATCACTTAAGAGGCAGAGGCAGGTGGATCTCTGAGGTCCAGACCAGTCTGGTCTACATAGCGAGTTCCAGGTCAAGCTGGCCTCTTTTTTTTTTTTTTTTTTTTTTTTTTTTTAAAAAAAAAAAAAAAAAAAAAAAAAAAAAAAAAAAAAAAAATAATGCTGAATCAGCCTGCCTCTTTATTTTTTAATATTTTATGTGGCTGAATGTATTGCCTTCATGTAAGTGCACCTGTGTCGTGCAATGCCCATGGAGGTCTGAAGACAGCAAACTAGAACAGTGTGATATATAAATATTCCACTCCACATATCCTTTGTGGGTTACTTGTAATAACCAATACAATATAGATGGTACGAAAATATTCAGGATTGTTTTGAGAATAATGACAAAAGTTATGTGTTTAGTACACATGCCATTTTAAAAATACTTTCAATGTGATTTTGTTTGAATTCCCAGATACAGACTTGTGAATACAGAAGTCTAACAATACCTCCAAGTGTAAGTGGATTAAAATCAATCATCAAACAGTATAGAATGTTTTAAAGGATAAAAAAATTGATGGCATGGCTAGAAGGTATCCATTTTAGTTTTAGAAACAGGCTAAAACCAAAAGGACAAAAAAAATATTTAAAGGTAACCAAAAGAAAGCAGTGTATTTATATCAGGCAAAATAGAGATTTGGTCTAATATTATCTCTAGATACTCAGAAAGTCTATCTAGTGCAAGCCCTGATGCAGGGTCAGGTCAGCAGGAGGTATAGCTGTGGTAAATATATGTGCCCCTAAGTTATTTGAGAACTTAAGGGAAATTTTGACAGATCTGAAGGCAGAAATTGGTAGCACACTAATGAGAAACAGTATCCCACTATTCATGACTTTGTTCAAATTTGGAAAAATGTAACTGATGTATTGTGGAATATTTTTGTTAATACCAAATACATGGTAATAATCTACATTTCATATATTCTCTGTATTAGGGGTCTATATGCAATTTCTATATCTCATCTCAAACCTTAGTTGGAAGAATTCTAGAAAATATGTTTTCTACAATTAAAAGGCTAAGTGGTAGTAGAATAACAATAGTATAATTTAAAACAAAAGGTAATGACAATATCGCAAAAGTTTCTGGATAACGGGACTAAAGGATTCTTTTGTATGTTCTTCCAAGTAACCTGCTATACCTATTTATTGTGAAATTTTAGCTGCACTACAGTCCTGTCAAGTGAAAAATACTCTTGAGCAAGACAGAATTAAGAGTGGAAAGAGTCTTTCAGATGATATGGAATCTTGTTTCCAAATTGGATTATGGTACTTGCCATGTTGGCGAGCTTCCTATATTACCAGCACATGAGGTGTAAGACCTGTCCTTGGAATTTATATTAAGTTACTCAGCTTCAGTTTATAGGGATTAGGAATGTAAAGTTTCTGTTCTTAATCAGATTGGAGTAATCTGGGATTTAGGATGTAGGTTAATCTACAGATAATTTTAAAAATTGAAAATAAGGAAAAGCCAAGTCTAATAGTGTTTATTATAGTTTTTCTTTCAAAAGAAATTTACAAGGCCAGTGAAATGACTCAGCAGGTAAAGAGACTTGCGACCCAGTGATGCAAGCCTGATGATCTGAGTTTGATACTTGAAAGCTATGTAAAGGTAGAAGGAGAGAACCCACTCCACAAAGTTATCCTCTAACTTCCTCATGTGCACCATGGCACAAGTGACAAAAAACAAAAATCTTTACCAAAAAGTAAAGGAAAAACACAGTGATTGTTTCTCCTAGTGGAAATAGAATTTTAGTAACCTGGAAGTCAAACCTAATAAAAGGTTTCTTTTATTTAATTAGACACTGAAAGAGTATATGCCAAAGATTATGCAAATGCATTATATGATAGAAAACCTAAAAAAGAACCTGCAAGGGAATGCATGACTTAAAAGCCATAAAAGCAGGTGAGATTGTTTGCTTATGTGTTGCAATTCATATACATAAGAAAAGTCAGAATACAGTACCAGGTTATGCTAGGTTTTAAGACATTTAAAATATCTGACTACAACAGCAAAGTGAGACCTGGAGAAAACAAAATTCTTAGAGGAGCTGCTTATGTGCAGATATTTAATTTTGAAACAGGAGCTGGGTTTTGAACTGATAGGACTTGATGAGGAAGAAGCATCAATTCCCTAGTCCCACATGGCCAATAGTAAGGTTTCTTTACCAATTCCATGGCCTTCCTGAGTTGTGATGATAGAGTTTTGAGAAGTTAACATGAGGAATACTGTACTACTTGGATATATCAAAACCCTAACATAATTAAGTTTAAAACTTTGAAGTGATTATAACAATACTGAGTCACCTAAGGCCTTTATTTTGTATGATTTATATAAGAGCACTAAAGCAGAAGTTTTACTGATAAGTCTTTCTAAAAATTTTTATTTCGTGTGTGTGTGTGTGTGTGTGTGTGTGTGTGTGTGTGTGTGTGTGTGTGTGTAGGCCAGAAGAGGGCATAGGGTTCCCTGGAGCTGGAGTTATAGGTGGTTGTGAGTCACCTGATAGGTGCTGGGCATGGAACTCAGGTCCTGTACAAAAGCAGCATATGCTATTAGTGGCTGAATTGGCTCCCCAGCCTCTGATAAACTTTCTTAAAGCTCTATTGCATTCAATTATTTTTCTCCTATGCCCTCCTTCATTTCTGATTTTTGTCCTGTGATTTTTGAGGTGATTTTGTTGTTGCTGCTAACTGGCTTGAACCCAGAGCCTTGGGGATACCAGGCAAGCAAGCTACCACTGAGCTAACTTCTCAACTCTTGTGATGGCTAATCCTGGGTGTCAACTTGACTGGATCTGGGATTAATTGAAATGAAAGAGATCTTCTTGATTGGATCATCTGAAGCTGGAAGACACACCCTAAATGTGGGTGTTACCTTCTGATGGCAGCCCATATAAAAGATGAAGGCAGAGGAGAATGCCAGGCTTCTTGCTGCTTGCCTTCTGTCTCGCTGGTGAGTTCGTCTTGCTGCTGTAGACTGAAGACTAGCTGATCTTTTGGAATTTGTCAGACCTACAAGTGCCAGATCAGGTCTACTGAGACATCCAGCCTTGTGGACTGAGCGACTATGGATTCTCAGCCTCCCCAGTGTGGTGCAGCCATTGTTGGACTGCTCGGACTATATCCTGTGAGCTAAGCTGATAAATCTCTCTACATATATATTCATTCTACTGGTTCTGTTTCTTTGGAGAACCCTGACTAATACAACCCTTCTGTAAATTTCTTTTAAAAAAACTATTAAAGTAAGCTTTTCAGGATTGCTATTCAAGCTGGAATCACTTCTTGATTTGTTTGAAGCTGTATAATAGACAAACTGCTGAAAAAATCATATCAAAGAAATATCTTTTAAAAAATTTTATTATGTGTATGAATGTATTGCCTGCATGTATGTAAGTGCAGCAGTGTCATGCAGTGCCCACAGAGGTCAGAAGAAGGCACTGGATCCCCTGGAACTGGAGTTATGGATGGTTGTTAGCCTCCATTAGGTGCTGGGAATCGAACCCTGGTACTCTGCAAGAACAGTTAGTGCGCTTAACCACAGATCCATCTCCAGCTCTTCAAAGAGATATCTTGTGTGAAGTTGGAGAAGTTTTGGCTTGTGTAGCAGGAGGCCTCTAAAGATGGCGTGGACCCAGAGCCCTGGGATTCAGTGAGAATTCACGTCTTGGTCCGCAAATAGCCTGCGAAAAGGAGCCCGTGCCTCCATACCCTGCTCGCGAGCCCAGTGACTGCTGAGAGACTGCAGGCGTGGACCAATCAGAAAACGATATGCTGACTAAAGGGACTTGGGGGTGGAGAAAAGGGAAATATAAGGCCTACCCCCTCCTGCATTATATGAGCCTGCTGTACCTCGCCTAGTGCTTGCTTCTACCCAACTCCCGGAGTCTGTGTGTTGACTCAGTGCCTCTTGCCCCCCTAATTGGCAGGGGACCCCATCCAGGTCAGGGTCTTCACAGCTGGCCTGAGGAGAACCCGCAACACCTGCCCACGGTGTTGGCGACACCCAGAACCTCGGTTCATTTGGTAAGTAAGACCCTGGATTTGTCTGTTTCTTCGGCTGCTTGAGGGTGAGCGAGTAGCCCCCTCCTCTGTCCCCTCCACCCTGTCTGTCATCTTTATTGTTGGACTAGTTTGTTAGATCAGGGAGGCACACTCTGCCACGTGGTCCCAAAGCCCACGTCAGCACCACCCCCTCTCGGTTCATCCCGGTGAGTTCACATAAGGGCTCTTCCACCCAGAACTCAGAGCCCAGGCTACAGGTCACCCTGTTGCCTATCCCAGAGACACTGTGTAAGCATACGGCTGGAGGTGTCATGGCCTCCAGAAGTCCCTCACTGAGCACAAGACATTTGGATCTGATACACCTTTACGTGTTGGCGTGGTTTATATCCGAGTGGCTCACAGTGCTTTTTTGCTTCCTTTGTGCCCTCTTGGTAGTCACCCTTGTCTTCTACTTTTGTGGCGAATTCCCCTTCATGAGACCCTCCCACAATGGCGATTTACCACCACAATGCAGGGAATCACAAATGGGAGCACTCAAGGTGCTCCTTAAAACCAGAGGGTTGAAAGTAAAACCAAAATATATCGAACACTTTTGGGATGAAGCCACTAATTTATCTCCATGGGTCTCCCCTGAAAACATGTGGGACTCTGACAGGTGGATGCGGGTCCGCTTCCTGGCCTGAAAAATGGAGGTTGGGTCAGGGATCAGTCCCCCCGCATTGTACCAATCCTCCTAGCCATCATTGCTAGCCTTAAATCCTCCTCTTCTGAGGAAGTGGTCTCGGCCCACAACAAGCACTGCCGGGAGCAATCAAGTGTAGATCTGGCTATTACCTCGATCCTGGACCTCCCGGACCTGGAGGTGGATGCCACCTCTGTGCCCACTTCCAATAAGGAAGGATCACCTTTGCCTCTATCTCAGGGTACTCTCCTAGAGCTACCATGCACAGAAATTCCCCTGCCCTGATACCTGTGGAAGGAGTTACTCTCCTCTCCAATAGCCATCCCGCCCCTTCCCCTGCTACTGTGCCCCTCCCTCTTAGGCTGCCCTTTTTAAACCCTCACCAGCCTTTGTCCTCATTTCCGGTTAACGTCGGCCCCGGTGCGGCGCAGTGTCCATGGCTGCCCACCCCACTCACTGACCTTGTACTTATCTGCAAGGCAGCTGAGCAGTCAGGCCCTGACTCCCCATATTTCGAAAAAGTTCTTCATCAATGGTCCTTACATTTACAAACCCACTATGAATTGGTATAATTTACTAAAAGCAGTCTTAGAACCCTCAGTCTTTCTAAACTGGTGCACAGCCTATGACAATCAGGCTGAAGACCCGACACGCCTAAATCTCCAATATGGCCTCAACATTATATTGCACATGCTCATGGGATGCAGACAATATACTGACCCCATCTCCCAGTCCATTATTGGCCTCCATGCCTATTTTCAACAAGTTTCTGACTTGGCCTTTAAGGCCCTTAAATGTTGCTCCCCCCATGACCCGCAAGTCTTTTAAATAATTTGATTCAATAGTCAGGGGAGTCCTTCACGGACTTCCTTACCCATGTCACTGAGGCAGTAGAGCAGAAGGTGGGAGTCTGGACCCATCCGAGATGTGCTTATCAAACAGTTAACTTAGGAGAGCCTAAACACTCCTACTCCCAATGCTGTTGCGCCTGTTTGCAATGATAACATTCACAAATGGGTACTCGCTACCAGAGACTTGGACCCCAGAGCAGGCCCTATTGGATTAAAGACTAGGTCACAGCCTCAACCAGACTCGGTGCCTTTAAACTCCACCTGAGGCGCCACTCAGCCCCATCCACAAGAGGGTAAACGAGACAGATATTATGGACTTTCTCAATCCTCAACCACTCCCCACTAATGACCCGGTTCCTAGATGGAACTGCCATAAAGGGCCTAGTAGACACAGGGGCTGATGTCACCATTATATCAGAAACTAAATCCCTTAAATTCCCTCATTGCAAATACTGGCCAGGCCCACCAATAAAAGGAGTTGGCGGCACACAAGGTACCAAACTGGTCACACATCCAGTATATTGGAAGGACTTGAAAGGAAACCAGGGCACGGTTACCCCCATAGTAGTGGATGTTTCCCGTAACTTATGGGGCCTAGACATCCTAGAGGACATGGGAGTGGTCCTTACCATGGATGACTGCACCTTGTATGATGATATCATGTTCCACGATAACTTGGGACTATCAGGGAAAGGACAACACCTTGCCCAATGCCTCCAATCCTAATGGCCACTACCTGCCCGGGATCGACTCCAGTCTTGGCCCCCGAGCTGATCCATATCACCTGGCTCTTTAATGATACCATTTGGGTGGATCAGTGGCCTATAACAGAACCTAAATTATCTGCCATCAAAAATTTGGTAGCTGAACAATTGAGGTTTGGCTGCATTGAGCCCTCAGTAAACATAATACTCCAATATTTGTTATTAAAAATAAATCGGGGAAATATAGACTCCTCCAAGATCTTAGAGCAGTCAATAACCAGATGGAAAAGATGGGCTTGCTACAAGTGTTCTTACCACACCCTACAGCCATCCTCCATCCCATCATATCATAGTACTTGATATCCAGGATTATTTCTTCCAAACCCCCCTAGTGGAGCAAAATAGACCTCACTTTGCCTTCACAGTATGGGGGCCCAAATTTCAAAGAACAGCCAAGAGATACCAGTGGAAGGTACTACCACAGGGTATGAAAAATAGCCCCACAATCTGTCAATTATATGTTAATAAGGCCTTAACCACCAACCCCAAGGATTTGCGAGCACACAAATATCACAGTACTTTACAGGCTGCAATACCCAGTCTGCTTGCCGATCTAGAATGTCTAGGTCTCCACATTGCACGAGACAAGTTACAATATATCCAACCTTTCACATTCCTTGGCTATCATATAGATACAGTAATTAAACCACTTAAACCTTCCATCTTACAAAAAAAACTATATATACCTTGACTGAGCTCCAAGAACTCTGTGGGACTATAAACTGGCTCAAGCAATTTATATCGGTCCCTGACTTGGAATTCTGGGCCTTGTTCTCCCTGCTGGAAGGCCATAATTTGCCAACTTCAAGGATCCCTCTCACCCAGTCAGCTAAGGATCTTCTTAATAGGATAGATCATATATTCTGGTCTGTGTCACTCCGATGGTATGACCCAGGAAAACCATTACTGGCCTTGATCCTCTGGACTGAAAATGGTGTCTTGGGGGCGCTATGGCGGCAAGACCCCCTGGCGTGGATCCACCTGGCTACCTTGGACCTAACTAGGCTTAGCTCTAAGTATGATATTGCCTTCAAGTTAGCAATTAGGGCCTGACATACAGCCAGGCGCATATTCGGAAAGGAACCTGACAAAATTATACTGTCCTTTCCTCTTAAGCATTCCCAAATATTATGGGCAGACTCTCTGGCTTTCCAACTAATGATGTCTGGGTTCACAGGGAAGTTGGATAACCACACACCCCCAGATAAGCAACTGGACAGCCTGGCCTGTTTGGAAATCACCACTCAGCCACATGCTTCCACCTGCAAAACCCCCCTACCTTTAGCCACGCTAGCCTTCTCGGATGCCAATAAGTCCCGTTATGGCATTGTCATTCAGCGCACGGGAAAGGATGACACCTGTCATGTACAAGCCAATCTCAGCTCTGTCCCGTTGGGGGAGCTCCTGGCCTTGTTAAAAATCTTCCAAGTCTGCCAGACTGAGCCGCTCAATATATTCTCCGACAGCCAGTATGCAGTTCAGGCCATCAGATGTCTTCCCTTTGCTAAAGTAAAAGTGCACAAGGATCCCATCACTAGGACGATGAGAGCTCTCCAGATTATCTTAGATAACAGACAGTGGCCCTGGCACATCTCCCACATAAGATCACACACCAACCTCCCTGGGATCTTGGCAAAGAGAAATGACAAAGTAGATAAACTTATGTCTGTAGAGATTCCCCTACTAGAACAAGCCAGAGCCTTACACCAACAATTTCACCTTTCTCCTCACAGTCTGCACCGCCTTCTACCCGACCTACCCATCTCTCAACGCAAACATCTGAGCAGGTCTTGCATTACATGTGCACCCCTTGCTCCCTTAGCCCCCCTTAATTGATATGGAGTTAACCCACATGGTCTCCTACCCAATGCCCTCTGGCAAATGGACGTCACCCATTATAACTCCTTTGGTAATCTTAAGTATGTCCATGTCATCATTGACACCTACTCCTCCTTTCTTTTCATCATTGCTCAAACCAGTGAAAAGGCCTCACATGCCATTAAGGCGGTCAAATCAGCAATGCTGGTAATGGGAGTGCCATGGGCCCTAAAAACTGATAATGGGCCAGCTTACACCTCTCTACAATTCCAATCATTCCTGTCAACATGGAAAATTAGCCACTCCCTTGGCATCCCTTATAATCCACAGGGACAGGCCATTGTGGAGTGGGCCAATAGGACCTTCAAAGAAACATTACAAAAATTTGCTACCCCTGAGTCTAAAAGGGACACACACCTGGCTCTAATTGAAGCTCTATTCAGCATTAATTTCCTGTCCTTCGATGAAAATAGGTTGAGCCCGGCTTACACCCCTGCCACTAGTGAGATGGAAGGACCCCGTAACATGTCAATGGCAACCGCCCACCCCCTTGTTAACAAGAGGGTGAGGCTATGCTTGTGTGTTTCCTCAGACAGAAACAAAGCCAGTGTGGGTTCCAGCGAGAGATGTGAGACCAGCAACCAACCAATGGGACCCCCAGGACCCAGAGACCTCGCCGCTATCTGGATAGTTGGTTTGCTCTTCTCTGCCCCTGCCACGGCCCATGACCTCTGGGCCTTGGTCCCCTCTCTGCCTATACTCTTGCCCTTATTGCTTCATTCCCCAGCCTACCCCACTCTCTATTCAACTAATTCTTTGCTTGGCTTCCCCATCATGGACCCAGTTACTTCCTTGGAATGACTCAGTGGCTCCTGGCCCCTAAATAACTCTCTATGCTTCACTACCAACAACACATCCTCATGCATTGGGCTGTTCAACCTGTCCATCCAAGATTATGCTGGCAGTGCCTTCTCGGTTTACATGCTTAAACTCAAGGGCCTTTCCCCTACCTTCAACAACACCGATGTAGCCTCGGTCCTCGCTGCACTAGGGACAATAATAACAGGGGAGGCGGAGGGGACAGCCACCCCTCCACCCCCATTTTGCCCTGCCATTCTATGCCCACCGCTTCCCAAATGCCCACGCACACGTTCCCTTGCACCCTTTTTCCTCACGCTCCCTATACCATGGCAGAGATGCTACCCTAAGCCCAACCATGCCATCCCTGCCTTTTGCCGCTTCAGCCTCTCCCCCTCTAATCAACCCTAGGATCTTGGAGACAACTGTCCCCCACCTATCCCTGCGGCATTAAGATTTCCCATATCAACCGTGAATCAATACTCAGTAACTGGGACCTCTGTGATCCGCACACCTGCATGGACATGAGGCCGTTACTGGCACAGCAGGGCCTTCAGCTTTCCAATGGTGCTTACACTAACACCAATCCCTCTATTTGTGCCAAAACCAAAATCCTTATATCCATTGATCACATGACATCCTGGCCCCCTATCCACATTTGTGTTTGCCTTATTGCTAGCCAATGTTACCTCTGACCCTCTGGGACAACTCAGCTGCTCTGATACCAACACCACCTGTGTACTGGCGGCCTGCTGGAACCATCCAGCTCACACAGTTCTCTAGTTCTCTTTATGCATGAACCTGTGGCCCTTTGGGTTCCAGTCACCAATGCAACCCGCCTCCATGTGGTCACCCTTATAGAGCGGACAGCCTTTTCACAAGCCCCCGGCTTAAAACGGGATTTCGGGGTCACTACCGCTCTCATCTCAGCCATCATCCTTGCATTAGGTTTGGCCACCACCGCTGCGGTGGCTATCACCCAATTCTCCGCTACTGTGGAGACACTCAATGAGGCCACGTCCAAAACCTCTTCTACCTTTCACACTCAGTCCCTTATCAATCAGCATCTTCACCAGGTAATTAATGTGTTACAACAACAAATTGATCTCTTAAGTGAAGAGCTGGCAATTACCAAAGACATGGCTCTGCTAGCTTGTGACCCTCGCTTTAGGTCACTTTGTCTCACCCCCTATAAAGTACAGAATATTACTGAAGCATGCGTACAACTCGTGTACTATATTCATGGCCACTGGAATCAAACGTTTCTTAATTACTCTATATTACTAACATCAAATTATTGCTCTAAATTATACCCGTGCCCCCACGCTGGACATCAATTCAGGGTTCTTAGAGAAAATCTGGTCTAGTCTAAAAGACCCATCTTGGATCATCGCCTACTCCTGACAGGCATAATTATTCTTCTCTTTCTACTTCTTAAATGCCTTATTCTTCATTCCTGCAGTCAGAAAAAATTCTATCACTTGGTGTATCAGGCCCTCAGAGCACTACAGGAAGATGATTTCAACCCGCCCTATGCAGCCTGGCAGACTTGGCTCACACAAATGTATGAGGCCTCCTACAGATAATTCCCCACCTCGACTGATCCCCTGGGATGATACCCCTTGAGGGGCTGGTAGTCAATGACGGGTAAGATCCTGTTGGGCTGAGTCAACCTAACCCAGGACATGGACATGTATGCCCATGCTCCAATGACAGGTAAGGTTCATGCCCAAATAGGACAAGCTAAGACAGGCACAGTCCATGATCCTGGGGTCATCCTGAGGTGGAGCTGCCTACAGGCTCTCGCTGGACAGTCATTTTTAAAGAAAAAGGGTGGAAATGTAGCAGGAGGCCTCCAAAGGTGGTGCAGACCCAGAGCTCTGGGATTCACTGAGAATTCACTTCACTTCTTGGTCCGCAAATAGCCCGTGAAAAGGAGCCCAAGCCTCTGTACCCTGCTCCTGAGCCCAGTGACTACTGACAGACTGCATGGCGTGGACCAATCAGAAAACCATATGCTGACTAAAGGGACTTGGGGGCGGAGAAAAGGGAAATATAAGGCCTGCCCCCTCCTGCATTAAACAAGCCTGCAGCACCTTGCCTAGTGCTTGCTTCTACCTGACTCCCCGTGTTTGTGTGTTGACTCTGCACCTCTGGCTCCCCCTAATTGGCAGGGGACCCGATCCAGGTCAGGGTCTTCACAGCTGGCCTGAGGTTAACCCGCAACAAGCTTGTATATTTAATCTAAAAACATTTCTAGCTGAAGGAGAATAGGAGGCAGTTTTAAATTTGCTAAGTCAGGGAAGGAGGCCCTGCACTAGATTTAGCTAAATTCCAATTACTTTATTTAAGATGGCCCACTCTGAGTTCTTGCCCACAGTTGGCTCTTTTGGTGAGCTTTTTACCCGAAGCCCTTCCCTCTGGCCAGAATTTCAAACTTCCCAAACTTGGTCTATCCAATCAGGCTCCTGCTTTCAATATGGGTGAACCATCTAACAGCATGTATCCTGTCCTGTACAATCCAAAGGGTGAAAGGGGAGTCCAGTCCTGTCCCACCTCTTACCTTGTAGAATATAAAAGCCCTGTCACTTGGGGGGAGGTGAGTAGATGGTGCTCGAGCTCTGGATCCCTTGCTCTTGTGGGGAGTCTGTCTCTGTGTGCTATGTGGAGTCTTAATTTCTCTTCAATAACCTTTGGCTCTGTGCTGTGAATGCAAACTTCTCTTGTAATTTTTTACCTAGAGAATAAATAGACCCAATAAAAGACCCTATGTGCATCATAGTTAATATAAAACACATTGAAGGGAAAAATGGCCAGTTCTACTGTTTTAGTGTGATATTCTTTTAGATTCACTTCCACCAATATCTCTTTCTTTAGTGAACAGCAGCAGTGGCTACAAACAGGATAATACCAAATGGAAAGAATCATATTTGTAGGCCTAGTCCATGACAACTAGTAGACTGGTGTAGGAAAATGATCTGTCTGTTCAGATTGGAAAGGTTTCATAAGCTGTCTGTCTGTGCTGGCCAGGAAGAATTGGAGACCGTGAACTAGCAGGTCAGGTACTGTATTTGGCATGCAAATAAATTTTACGTAGCCCACTTAAAGTTTTTTTGTTTTATATTCAATTAATTCATTGTATTTTACAATAAAATTGCACATATAAATTTTATTTCTGGCTTCATTTCAAAACTTGGACGGGCTGGAGAAATGGCTAAGCGGTTTTAAGATTGCTGGCTGCTCTTGCAGAGGACTTGGCTAACAATCATTCCCAAGTCCAGTTCCAGGGGATCTGGTACCCTTTTCTGACATCTGTGGGCATTACATGCATGTGCTGCCCTTATATACATGCGTTCAAAACACTCCTACACATAAAAATAATTTTTAAAAATTAGGCAGTGTGCCAGTAATTAGCCATTTTCGGTTTGGCCTAAACAGCACTCTCCTTTCAGATGACATGCTTTGATTTGTTTCATTTAGGGTTTCTTTTCTTCTGTTAACATGAGCACTTCTGTCTGTAGGCATTTGAGCCTGCAATCCATCTGCAAACTTAAAACCTGTAATTCCTCTTGAAATATCATGCCAGATTCCTTATCTCACCCTGTTCCTGACTCAGGTGTGTTCTTTTCCTCCACTTATTTCTCCAAGTGTTCTCATATTTTATTAATAATTATTCTGTTGGATCCAAACCTAGCTCAGCTGTAATTTAAACAGCAACTATGCCCTTAAGGAATCTGGACTCCATAGAGTATGACAAAGTGCTTGAAATCTATCCAAGGATACTTTGCATCAACCTCATCTCTCCTACCGAAAAGGAACTTTAAGTCTGTCTGTATCTATTGCAGGCTAAAATAAAACTAATGTCCGATTTGCACCTTTCCCTACACTCTGCTTTTAGTGAACAGACAATAGTATACATAGGATTTGGTTCTTATATACTCAGCACTGAAGAGGACAATTTTTGTTTTCTCAAAAATAACTCTTTTTCTTTTATAGTGCTGTTCCAGGAGTCATAGTAGCATATGGTTATTTATCCTACATGCACTCTATGGCTTCATAATTCCAAGAATTTGAAAGGCACAGTGAGAATGAACTCTAGAAGTGGCTGTGGGGTGGCAGGGTACAAGAAGAACCATCTGGTGATAACCCTGAAGTCTGGAGTCCAGATCAGTCCAGCAATGCATTGCAGTGCCTTTGTTAGTGGAGTATACGGTGACATGTTTTTTAAATGGAGGAGTGATAGAAACCACTTCATGTCCATCTTGGCCTCATCTATGTTCTTCATCACCTTCAAAAGAAACCTCTTTAAATGTTTGACAGTTCTGTGGATGGGAACTCTAGGAGGCATGCACAGGCTTTTCAATAGCATTTCACAGAGAGATTCTTAGGTTTTTTCATTAGGTAAGTTTCTCTTTCCTAAAAGTCTCCTAGTTATGTAATCTGCTAGTTTCTGTTTCTCCCACTTCTCCAGGGAACTGGTACCATGATTTTCCTCTCAGTATCTTTCTCCTCTGTGTTGAAATTTCAACTATTCTTATGTGTTAGTGAGCGCAGGACCCTCTGTGTTTGCTGTGGTCCCCGCCTCCTGCTCCATTCTAAATGTAACTATTTTCTACATCAATGTTACTTTTTTCATGTGAAACGTATCTCTGTGAATAAGGAAATAAATCTTTCCGGTTTATTATATGTACAAAGAAATATTGAAGAGAATTTTTTGTGCTTCATTACCCTCTAAACCTAAGTATGGGAGATGAAAAATTGCTGAAATACTGTGAAATACATAAAGCTAAGTTTACACCTACATGCTATATTTTGGATCGTGCATGTCTCCCAAAAGCCTATGTACTGAAGGCTTATTCTCAATCTTTTGAACTTTTTGGTAGGAACCTTTAGGAATGGACTGAGTGGAAGGAAGTTAGGTCACTGAGGACATGCCCTCTAGCAAGATTCTGGTCACCCTTCTTCCTTTCTCTTTGCTTCTTGGATGCCACAAATTAAACAGGTCTCCTCCACCACGTGCTCCCAGTAGATACAGTGTGCCACCATGGGCCCAAAGCAAAAGGGTTAAATGGGCCAAGATAAAGTTTTCCTTCTCTAAGTTCACTCAGGTTTTCTGACAAAGTTACAGAAAGCTGACCACCACACTAGACGCTCAGGATGGAGTAAAAGCATCTCAGTAAACACCCTACGGACAACATTGTCATGGTATTTTGTCCTCTTTCAAAGTTAGTGAGAAAGATGTTGTTCACAATTACTCATTTTCTCAGAAGTCAGGAAACTAATTTTCGCAGACAATGAACTTAATGCTCATAATCACAGTCCAAATTGCCTGTGCTGGGAAATTATCATTTGGGTAAAGAAGCTGAAGACAATTAGCCTTGTGATTCTTGAGATCAGAGTCATGATTAATGATTGGTAATTTTTAGATCGAACCATAGACTCTTGGTATAAATTATCACAGGCCCTCCTGGGTCAGTCCTTACTTTAAATTTATAAACTTGAGGATCAGAGATCATTAAACTGGAATTGTGACCAAATATAGAGAACAGGGCTGCTGGTTTCCCATGTCTGTCAGGTCTTGAAGGCTGGAGAAAATCCCCCTGCTTGAAACCAATAGGTTGGGCTAGGGTCTGGCTCTGGTGAGTCTGCCAACTACACTCCAGTCTAATTTCTCCCAGTAGCATCTGAGACCTGGGTCTTGAGCTTCAGCTGGAGTAGGCTAGAGTTGGAATCCAATTGGAAGCCAGACTGCAGGAAATTTTGGGTGCACCACGATATATAGAACCAGGTGGGCTCTGATTGGCTGTGTGTGTGTGTGTGTGTGTGTGTGTGTGTGTGTGTTGTGTGTTTGTGCAAATAAGGCATAAAATGAGATCAATAAGGAAAGAACTGTCAAACATGGAGGGGAGGAGGAGACCCAAATCTTCCCGACCAGGTCTTGGTGGTAGGGAAGCTGCTACTCTTGTTATTGAAAAGATTGAAGCAGTGCCTGATTGCTGAAGTAATGTTATGAGCACCTTTGCACCCAGCGCTGTTGCTGTGACCATGATCTCTGCCTGGAGCTGTCCTGTTGTGCAACAGGTATCTCCAATCAAGGATCTTCACTGGGTTATTGCCAATTAATTGTCTTGTGGGCTGTTCTAGGCTCCATTGCACCCAGAAAGAGGGTGGGTTTTTCCTGCATTCCATGCTGCCTCTCTGATGATAGCCAGTGTCCCTCCTCTTCCCTATCAATGAGACCCTCCAGGTATGAAATACCTCCTTGACAAGCCTGTGGCAATATATAATAACCAGTCATGTCTAGCCCCCCAAAAGTTATCTTGCTAAAAAGTTGAATTACTAGTTGAATTACTAAAGAAATACAGAAAGAACCAACCATAAACATGCTGTGTCCTTTCTCGAAATGCATTCATCTTATTCTACAAGTCTTCTAAAGTATTCTGCGATATTACTAGTAATATAGATTCTGTGCTGTTGGGTAATAAAATAAAACATTAATCTTAGCCACGTGGAACTTTAAATGTTATTTTTTTTCTATCATCAGCTGAGTCATTTTCTGTTAGGGTTTCTTAGGAGACCTTGTAATTATATTTTCTTCTTATATTATTATAGTTGAACAAATACACAACTTTTTCTTCATACATGACAGGATATATGGGATATGTCCTGTGATTATATATGTGATATCAAAATAATGTTTCAGATCCCGAGCTCGTATTGATATAATACTCATGGTTTTCACATATAGGCAGTTGATTTTATAATAAAATCAGATTTATTCTAAAGCTCTATTCTATTTATTGGTTCTGAAAGCCAACAGAAATTAGACATGCTTCTAAAGTATTTAGTCTGTGAACAAGATAAATATTATTGTACAACCTTCTATTTTAGGGCATTCTACTTTAGAGTGAAGGGCATAAGAACAATAAAACATAGTTCTTAACCTTTAAGAGCTTATGAATTATTATATAAATGATACAAATTTATGGTTCTAACATGACTACCTATTTGGGTTATTTATTGCTGTATAGCAAACTATCTAAAACCTAATGGTTAGATAGTAACAATTTTTTTCTTGTGGTTTGGTGGGTTGCCTGGGGATCAGCAGAACAGATTTCCTGCTGGCTTCACTTGAAGTCTGTCATACCATTGCAGTCAGATGGTAACTAGTTGGAACATCCAAGATGACTTCACTCATAGGAGGCCTCAGGAATCCTCAGTGCTGATGGCATGAGCTCAGTTTCCATGAACTTGTACTGCATCAAGCTTAATTATCCCATAAAAAATTCACAACCCATGTCTGTTCCTGTCTTTTCTTCCTTCCCCTGTGTTCAAATAACATGCTGCATTAGTCTAGAATTGTTCATCTATGAGGGAAAATTCTCTGATGAAAACCAACAGAAACTTCTTTCAAATTAGCCTTCATTATCTTATTTTTAAACCAACAGTTATTCAATTTTAATGAGTCACTGACTTTGTGATTGTTAAAGATCACACTGTCTGTTTAGAATTGTATCACCTCAGAAACATCTGCTATTCCACGCATTTGCATGACTCCTTTCCATCTTCAGTCCTTGAAAGTAGCAATAGTAGATCTGACAACTAGTACTGAGTCAAATTTTAGCTTTGTTATAATTCTTATTAATCTGATGGCACGTCTTTATCTGTATATTTATGATATGCTATTCTTGAAGAGAGTCCCATAGTTCTTCCCCCATTCCTGCCATCTTCTCTATATTTCAGACACTATGATTTATATAGAAGCCTTAGCTAATCTTTGGAGACTATGTCTGTTACCAACTGAAGATCCTCTGTTTACCAGTATTTTCATAGAAATTGAAACCTAGACCTAATTTGTCAGTGTGGCAGATATTTTCCCAAAAGGGCCTCTGAAAATGCCTCAGTCTCCATTTGCTGATCTTCACATGGGGAGACTGAGCACAATCCCCACCTTGTGTACCTTCTATCAGAACTGATCCTGTGACTGCTTTGCACTATAGAATATACTGAAAATATTCTGGAACTTCCAACTCAGAGACTTTAAAATACTAAGAACTTTGATTTCCTGATTTTTAGAGGCTAAACTATGATATGTAAAATTCAGGTTGTTTCCACTGGTAAAGGAGGCCACCTGAAGGTGTTCTGAGGGATGAAATTGAGATGTCATTGGAATGGAGTTTCTGTGGAGGAGGAGAAATCTTACAATCAGTTCACATGTCTCTTGAGAACAAATGAGTGAACTTAGGATGATGATGCAGAGCGTGGAATAAAAGTCTAGAGTGAATTCTTAACAAAGAAAATCTTTACAACCACTGCCACTTTGGAAGTTAACAAAATGAACTGCAATTATAAATAAATAATTTCACTTACTCTTTTTTTTCTGAGTGTAAAACATATTTACTACATTTTTTTGTTATACAATCATTTATTGCGTACAATGTTTCCAGTATGGTGCTTAGGTAATTTACAGCTATTGTTTTAAGTCTTACAGCAATCCTTCTAGGGAGGTGTATTTGTTAGTTTTTATGTTACTGACAAAGTACCAGAGATGAACAAGTAAAGGGAGGAAAGATTTACTTTGTCTCAGGGTTTTAGTCCACAGTCATTTGGCTGTGTGTGTCTGGGCCTATAATGAGGCATTTTATCATGGCAGAAGAAAACTGTTGGTCTTATGACAAGAAGGAAGCAGACAGCCAGAGAGGAAGAGACGGGGCACACCCCCAGTGACTTACTTCTTCTGAATAGGCCCCACCTCTTTTTTAAAAATAATTTATTGAGACTTCATACATGTATATAAGGTGTTTTGAAGGTGTTTTGATCAAATCCTTGCCCACTCCCTCCCCTCCAACTCCTCCTATAGCTCCCCGTCACTTTTTTTCTGATAACTTCATATACTCTTTCTTCTTCTTTTCTTTCTTTTTTTTTATGGGCTTTTTGCTACTCTAACATTTCCCCCTCTGAAAAGGGAACCATAAAGTCTTTTAAGGATTAGATAAAAGCTCCCAAATGCTTTAGACATTTTTAGCTTTTGGAATGGAGTATGTTGCTAAGAGGCCCAAGAACGTTGACTTTTAGCCAAGAAACTGGCTACTTGTCTTTGGGGTCGTTTTACCCTAACTGTCTAGCCAATTCCTACCTCCTGTTCCTATCACACCATCCTCTGAAGAGGTTACCCAACATACAGATAGGGAATCAGGACGCAGACCACTCTGGCTTCTTCCATGCTGAATGGATGCAAGGTGAGGCAATTGGGGTACCCCTTCAGTGGGTCTATCTAAGACTCCCAAATTACATAGCTTTTTATTTTTTTCTTTTTGTGAAGGAAAAGTAAAGGGAAGAGTAATTAGCATTACAAGTTCTAGACAGGGAACTAGAAAAAAATCAGAACAGGACAATTTTCAAATGTTCATATGAGAGTCCATTGGAATTTCTTGATGAAGGCTTCCAAATCATCCCTCTATTTCGTTCCTCCTCATTTTTCTTTTGTCTGACAAGGCTAGACTTGAAAATGTGTGTAACTGTGGTGAGTCACCTGTCTGCTTGTTCAGGGAGGACATGGAGACCCCATGAGATGCATTTGAACCAGTGTCCAGTCTACAAAGAGGAGGGTCAACTCAGAGGCAACATCTCATCCATGCTTCCAAGTGAAGCCAGACAAGGTCAAGCAGGACCTTTGACTTATCTTCATAGATGGAACTGGTAAAAAGAAAGGAGCCAGGAGCTCCTCCCAAGCCCATGTGACCCCTGAAGAACAGATCATTTTCCCCTGCCTCTACCTCCCAAGTGCTGGGATTAAAGGGATGTACCACCATGCCCAGCCCATAAAAATATTTTTTTAAAAACACCAATCAAGGCAAATGAAAAAAAAAGCCAAAAACTACTCAAGGTATGTTTTGTTCAAACTATAGAAAATTAAAACTAAAGAAAACATCTTGCTTAAGTCTATATAAAAAGTTATTTAGACAATTATTTCTCATTGATGATTTTGTTCCTAACCAGAAAGTGTTACTCAGATGTAAGACTTCGATTCTTGGTCTGTAATACTGTAGTGCCCACCTGTAGCTAAGGGAGACAACCTGCTATTGTTCTAAAATGTTGGATAAATTTGTTTTCTCCCCCTATTTAGAAGCCTTTGAGAGGGAACTGATGCTGATTCCAACCACTCCAACAGCTATCAAAATACCTGAAAGCAAATCCTGAATCCATCACTCTCGAGTGTCACTTATTCTTTTAGCACCGTTCTTGATTTCTTACCCCATGAATGTCTCAATGTTAGGAAATGTAATGAAGCATAGCTGATCATTTTGAAAGTTCTTCAGTAACTTTGAAAGCCATGCTGTTGGTGTGTTTGGTCATTGGCATGATTGCTGTGCTCTAGATGAACATAAGTTTGTATCTGTTTTATAGGACACTCATTTCTGTGGAAATAAGATTTTCTGTTGTCCTAGTCTTTTTTTCTCCAAATCTTCACCTATTAATTGTGTATGTGTTTTATAATATTCATTGGGAACTCTGAACTGCAACCTCCAATATGAGAAGTGAGCCTTGAGAAGGTCTCAGAGGTGAGAGTTGGATCATTGAGCACATAGGCTTTGAGGAGAAAGTAAACCTAAGGTGTTCAAGGACCAGAAAGAAAGTCTTGCTGTGGTGTGCTGAGGTCAGGCTTCTTGATCTGTGGGTTCTGAAGTTGTAATAAGACTGAATTCTCCTTGGGAATCCATGACATGGGAATGTTTTGAACAGGGCAGTGCCATGACTATGAGGACCATCTCAGATTCTGGGTAGAGAAAAATTAAAACAGTTTGGAGCAGAGGCTAGAAGTGTGTGAGGGAACTGATATAATACTCTTCAAGGATGATGCAACATGGATTAGGTTGAGATGGTAGAGTTGGTGAGGAATGTGGTGCTCTCTGGTTCTTGACCCTGCTATCCCATCTTTATTTTTCTCATCTTTTCTTTTTTTCTCTAACTTTGGTGCTGCAGTCTGTGAATTTCTCTCTTGGGCCTCACAGTTACTTACCTCTGGCTTTTGATTACCTTTTCTTACACATTTTACTCCCTTGTCTATTCTCTCTCTCTCTATCTCTCTCTCCCCCTCCCTAGGTGTTTTGAGATGTTGTCTCACTATGTAGTTGAAGGTGTCCCTAAACTTACTGTGTAGCCCAAGCTGGCCTTGAATGCACAACCCTCGTGCCTCAGCCTCCCATTCCTTTCTAGTTTTCTTCTTTCTGCTCCTACTCTTCATTCCTTTATCTGTGTTTAGACCTTGTAAAGTCCATCTCACTCCCATTCTCGAAGGATTTGAATTTTGAATCCTTTGCTCTTTTAGGGACATTCTAATTAAGCCAGCCTAGGAATTAAAAATTCTCTGACTTGCAGGGCATGGTGGTGCATGCCTTTAATTGTAGCACTTGTGGGAGGCAAAAGCAGGTGCATCTCTGAGATCAAAGCCAGCCTGGTCTACATAGCTATTTCTAGGCCAACAGGGCTACAGGGAGACCTTGTCTCCAAAAGATATTTTGTCTTGGTCTCTCTTTTGTATTTAGAGATCTGTAGACTTATTCACGTTGTGGCTTTGGTTGGCCATAGAAAGGCCTCAAAATGGCTTTTCAAAGGAAATTCTCAGTAAATGTGGTACTCATGTCTGAAGATAGAATTGACTGAAAGAGTAATTCATTTTTTTTGTTTTGTTTGGAGTTTTGCTTGGTCGTGTGAATGAATGAATGAATAGTGAATGAATTAGTGAATGAATAATGAATGAATGAATGGAAATAAAAATATGATGCAAGAGAGAATTTTCTGTTCCACACAGTGGATAAACATGTGGATAGCTCAGAAAATTTATACTTTCCTACTAGTAGCTTTCAAATCTCAGATTGAGGATTTGAACCTAGATGGGAAAATGTTCTAGATAGCCTGCCCTCTTCATGATCTGAGAAAATGGACATCGGTAGGATCCCCAAGTGACAGTGACTGGGAAGGACTTGGGACAGGCAGAAGAGCTGAATCAGAGCACAAGGGCCACAGCTTGATGTCCTAGAACTGGACATTTCTTAGGAATTCATGCTAGTCAGAATTTCTGTAAGTCTGTTATACAAATCCTGTTTTCAGTTACACTATTATAGTGTTTACTTTTTCTCTTGGGGCAAATTGAAGGCCACATAATACTTTCCCGGTAATCATAGGATTTGGCAGCAGAAAAGTACTCCACATGGTGAATAATGTGTCACTGGCTGAAAAAAAATGAAAGAGGAACACAGAGTGCCTTCCACTGCTTGGGCAGTCGTGTGCGTAGGCTACCTGTGTGACACTGGGCTGTGGGGCTACCTTGAGTTTCTTTTGGATAAAGCTATCATGAGATGAACTGTTCTCAGTTCATCCTGTTTGAAGACATTTTTAGGTAAGTATAATATTCTGTTTATGTAACTGAAGTAATTATGCTGCATATTAGTTAAGCAACTAGTTAAACTTTTTTATTTTTATAGTCTAGGACGTAGGGAGAGAGCCAGGATAAAAGAATGCAGTGTATTTCCCCTAATGGTATGTGGGGAATAGAGGGTATAAACAGGAGAGAGCCCTTTGACCTAGATCTTAACTACTAAAAGTTGTCAAGTAGACAGTTATAGATGGCATTTAAAGAATCCTTTTATGAAAATGTATACCCCTTAATTAGGTGTTAACACTTTATTCAGCTATTTTTCCCCAGCATCCTATTTATAAAAGAAAAGGCAAAGTTAGTCCCTATAGGGTTGAGCTAGGTTTATGTTATTCAAGATGTACGAACAGGCAGGTGGTATCACTGTTTAATTCTCAAGATGTGACTCCTTGAATAAACTTTTCTTTTGTAACTTGGGTGTGATGTGTGTTTGGGAGAATGAATACAGTTTGTATAGCACTGTTCAATTCATATTGCAGAAAGTATTGTTTTAGCCAGCACACATAGACTTTTAAGACATGCACTGGAAGGCCATCTTTTAATTTGTTTTGCATATGTCAAACACATGCTAACAGACCACTCATTCTGAGAACACCATCCAAATATCACAAAGCTTGTTCCAAAGGCCGGGCAATTTCCAGTCCATCTATCAAAGAGCAAATAACAACAAAAATGTATTCCAAGTATAAGTCAACCAGAACCTTGGAGAACCTTCACAGTATCTTGCTTTTGACAACAACTAGAAGAAACTTTATGAATAACTCACACTGGGGAGCACATAACCCCATAATACTCAGAACATATTTCCCAAGTTACACATGATGACAAGGTAAACGTTTGCTTAAGAATTCTTTCAAAGGGGGAAGTGGTATGAAATTACTAGGGGATCCTCTCCCATCTTTGAAACCCAAATTAGCTACAACTTGGCTCTGTGCAGCACCCTCAGGGGACAAGTGTTACAAATTGTCTCATCCTTTGGTTTAATGAAAACAAAAAACTTAGTGTTTCATTCAAAACTTAGTGTTTCATTCAAAATATCCGTAATTACAAATGTTTGACCTGGTAGAATGAAGGTAGGGTGGGTACGCATGGATGATAGTTGCTGTTATTTTTGGTTGTTTTTCACTTTTTGGCAATTTAAACAGCTGTCACCTGGCTCCTAGCAACTCAGTGTGTACATATAATTATGTGTATTCATTTAGTATTTTTGTGTTGAGGAGCATGACTGACTCTTCTAGCATTTTCTAGTATGGATGTAATTCCCAGGTAGTTGTTACTGGCTATTAAACCATGGCATATATGAGGGCTGGAGAGATGGCTCATCAGTTAAGAGCACTGACTGCTCTTGGAAAGGACCTTGGTTTGATTCCCACCAACACCCATATAACTCCAGTTCCAGGGGATCTGATGCTCTCTTCTGACCACCATGGGCATTACATGACATGGATGCACTTACATAGATGCAGGAAATATACTCATACACATAAAATAAAAATAATAAATAAAATATTTTAAAATGACACATCAACTTCATCTGAGTAATTTTATACTTGGCAATACTTCCACATGTAAGAGCTATTAAAGTCAAAATGTCTCCAGAGGCTTGTTTTTTTTTCTAGTATTAACTTTATTTCAACCATTGTAGACAAAAACAATGTCCTGTTTTAAAGTTCTCTATCCTTGTATGAGATAAAGCTATGATGACGAGGTGTTTTGTCTGTGTTTCAGACACATTCTTGCTGTGCTGTATTGCACAGTGCACAAAAAAGAATGGTCATTAATGTTGGGTGACAGGTATGGTCCTAAAGTCCAGAATAGAAAGGTAGAAACCGTGTGCACACAGCTAAATCCACAGAACAGAGTGTTAGATATGATTATGTGACAATTTGAAAATATTATTTTTGACTTCCACAGCTGCACTCTAGAGAAAAAGAAAATCATCCTCATTCTCTATTGCAAAATGTCACATGTAAATAAGTCTGAATAAAATAAATTGGAAATGTTATATACAACATTGTAAATGGAAGTATATTGTATCTAGAAACTTAAAGAACTTAACCTAGAAGAACTATTCTATTTGACTATCTTGTATTTTTATAGTTCAGGCAGCTTCTATTTTTCAGATAAGTAATTGACAGCTACAAACCTCATTAATTTTTATTTTTTGAGATTGAAAAAATATTTTAAGGTCAATGTTTAAAAACAAATTAACTATGTTAACTGATAGATGTTTTCTCAATAAAGAGGTGAAACCTCAAGTCCTGTCTGTGAGGAACATGGAATGTGCAGGTGACAGGCAGCTTCTGTTTCCAAGGAGTCTCAAAAATATGATGCTTACAGTGGAGTTTCCACACTCTCAGGAAATAATTGTTTCTTTTGTTGAAAAATTTTAAGATTAAATTTTCCTAGAAACTTACTTCTTTGCATCGTGGAACTACTTTTTTCTGTTTTTAATATTTATTTAATTATTGTGTGTGTGTACGTATGTGCATGCAGGACCATGCCACAGTACCTTTGTGAAGGACAGAGGATAACTTGGAAGAGTTGATTCCACCATGTAGGTTCTAGGGAATGAACTCGGGTCCTTAGGCTTGGCTGTAAGTGCCTTTACCTGCTGTCTGCGTTTTGTTTCTGTTGCTGTGATGAAGCACCCTGAGAAAAGTAACTTAAGGGAGAAAGATGATTTTGGCTTACAGTTCCAGGAAGGATAGAGTCCATCATGGTATGGAAGGTGAGGCAGGAGGAAGTAAGTTCAGGCTATAAAACCTCAGAACTTACCCATAGTGAGGTGCTTCCTCCAGCAAGTCTCTACTTTCTAAAATTTCCATAACCTTCTCAGATAGTGTCACCAGCTGGGGACTGAGTGTTCAAACATATGAGCATTTCATAGTCAAACCACAACACCGCTGGGCTTCACCAGTCCTACATCTTTTTTTCTTTTTACAAGATGTTTCTTTATAAAAAAAGAATAAAATTTATTATAATACTACTAGAGGAAATATTTCTTGTAGTTGGGAAGGAAATCTATATTATGTGTTTGGGGGACTAAAGGAAAGATATTTGCTTTAGTGCTGTCAGACTGCCCCTTTAGATGAACTTAATCTTAAATTTTATTATGGTTTAACCAACCATCTGTTTCCCAAGAAAGATACACTGGTTTGTTTTAATCAATGTGGTCTTAACCAGTGCAGTCTAGATCTTATTCAACATTTTACTAATATATATCAGTGTTGAGTATAACTTGATCAGTCATATTTGTTGCAAATCACATCCACTTGTATAAATATATTATTTATGAAAAACTGGTATAAATCCAATGCTCTCATTAAATGAACTGACATGCTCATGTAATGACCTGGGCTGGGAGTCTGGGCAAATGAGATTAATCTGGAGAAAGAAAAATCAAAAGAATTAAAATATTAGTCCATGGAAACTATATTCTTTAACAACAATAAAATGTATTTTCATGTCAATGTCTAAAATTTGGGCATATTAAATATTTCAGTCAGAGATTGGCAGCTGATGAACTGAACCTAAGTTTGTTATCAGTTAAATATGATTTATTGTCCAGATTGAACTCATGGGCTCAATCTCTACTTCTGAAAGTTCATGGCTGAAATGACTCATCACCAGAGGAAATGTTTATGGCAAAACTCTAATTTAGAACAGAGATTGAGAGTAATTGAAGTTCAGGAGAGGCAGAGGAGGTGCCAGAGCCCAGACTGGTCAAGATTCAAATATATTCTTCCAGATCAAGTCTCTAATTAAACAAGAAGTGATGAGACTCAGATCTGGTACCTCGTTATCTCAACTACAGGTTTAGTGATGACAGTGACAAGGCTATTGTCCCTATGTTGATCAGGGACAAAGCTTAGGTATCTCAGAAGTTATGGAAAGGACTAAGGAAGATGTTGCTAAGTTCTGCTGATTTATGAACTAGTTTCAGGGTGTTGTTTTGTGGTCATGAGTGAGAACATGTCTTGCCTCCTGCTCATCATGGAATAAGGCACAATGAACATATTTTATTCATTAATTAAATAAAAATTAATGTAATTTTATGGAAACATTTCCTAAGTTGCTGTTGTGCATGAAGTATTCAGGTGATTATCGTGGTGGGCGCCACAAACATGATACTGCACCATGGGACTTGAAGTTCAGTGTTTGTTGAATTGATTAATTTAGAACAATTTCATTCATTTTATTTTTGCTTATTTATTTTTTCCCTAACTAGTAGCGGAAATGAAATGGGAATCTTTGAGAGTCACTATTGGTTGTAGCAAAGATTCTCTGCTTGACTGAACTTGAACTGCATTCCCAAACCATCTCTCAGGTCCATCTTTGCAGTTCTTTGTAAAATCCAGTTTTAGCAAAGAACTCTGATTAGGTCAAGTAGGCGAGAACACCCCCCCCTCATAGTATATGCTCCTTCTTAACATTTGATTGGGTTTCTCATTCTCCATCATCATCCAAATGATGTTTGATCACCCTGGCCTGTCTGCAGAAAATACCCTTTTAGGTCATTTCTCTTACCTGTTGCAGAATTCTATTGGCATGCCCCTATATCTGCAAGGATGGGCCTGAATAAAGTCTTTCTTATCATGCCTCAGCAAGCACCATTGGCTATTCTTTTTCTTTAAGAGTAGTGTCATTTATTCTTTTTCCATATCCATGTCTACCATTCTGTATACTGTTACTTGTTCTTTTTAAATTTTTTTTTTACTTTTGTTGTAAGGGCTCTAGAACTTATTCTATAACCAAAGTTTGTTCCTAAGTGCTGGGATTCCAGGCGTGAGGCACTATACCTGGCTCCTTGTTCTTATTGGCATCTGAGTTACTTCTGTTGATGTTGATACAATCCCTATTTGAGGCAAGGGTGGGCTCAACTTTGGGTGCCACGTATCTTTAGATACTAACTAGATGTCCCCTAAACACATATACACGTTATTAAAGTACGTATGAGTACTTCTATTATTCATGGTCTAATATCCATCTCTATTTAATAGTGATCTTGATCATCTACTCCAAGAATAACGTTTATGCTCTAGAGAAATGCCTTTCCACTTTCCTTCCTCTGTATTCTTGAAAACAAACCAAATGCTTTTTGATACAGTGAATGCTCTTGTTCTTTGGATACTGCTTCTGAGTATGGGAAATATTTGAAGAGAAGTATTTGGGTAACTAAATTAACTTGTCAAATCTTTCTTAGCATTACTGAAATGAATCCTTGTCAACAAAGTGTCATTTAGCAGAATTGCCTAATTTCTTTTACAATTCTGATTATAATGTACTAAAAATTAGCATAGAATAAATAATATTTGCATGAAACTACATGTAATATGCCCAAACATGTTATTAGTTGATTACTAGATGTACTCTGAATGTTAGTATTACTAGTTATTTCATTTTATCAAAATTGTTAATTTCATTAAAAATACAATAATAAAGTATAATTTCAACATTATTTAAATCATATTTAAAATTTGACATAAATTGTAATTTTTGACTTCCACTAGTTAGTTTTGGGTGTTTTATAAGAAGATGTGATTTTAAAATTATGTGCATAAACTAGGTATAATATTTTTATTTAAAAGTTTTATTAATTTACATTTTATTAAAATATAATTATATCTTTATATTTTATTTTAAATTCTATTTTATAACTATTATTTATTTATTTAATGCATTTGAGTGTTTTGTCTGCACATATATGTAATGGTTGGTGCCTGTAAAAGACAGAAGAGGACATCAGATTCCCTGGAACTGGAGTTACAGAGGATTGTAAGCTCCATGTGGGTGCTGGAATCAGAACCCAGGTCTTCTGGAAAAACTGTAAGTGCTCTTAACAACTGAGCTTTCTCTCTAGTACCTATTTTAAGTTCTTAAATGATTACTTTTTAAAAAAATTAAAAATATTTTTATTTAATGTGCATGAGTGTATTGCCTGCATGTGTGTAAGTATACTCTGGAACCTCCTGAGAAACCCACATATGATGCCTGAACATTAGTGCATGTGTATATCTGGGGGTTGTATGGTAAGGAGCACAGTGCCAGACAGGAGAGATCTCCCTTTGAGTTATTGGTCAGAATAATCCCAGAGACCCTAATATAACAGAGGCTATTGCCAGAGCCCTTGGTTATCTCCTAGAACTCCAAGGTAATACTGTTGAAGTCTACCTACTGCTGAAGACAGGACATACTTCTGACACAGGACTTGAAGCAATGGAACTCAAACTGACCTGGAAGCCTCTTTCCTGAAGACTAGCTCTCATAATTCTAGAGGATACTTTTCAAACTGCTAAAGAAGATAATCAATCAATGATCCAACCCATCCCTAAAGCCTAATAACTATAATGACTGACACAGCAAACTAGTTTTATTGGTGCAGTAGTGATACTGTTATCTGGGAGGGTGGGGGTATCAACAGCTATTTAATTGGACTTAAAGCCTCCTCAATGGGAAAAAACTCAAGGGTAGCATTGTAATTATAGCCAAATATACATGACTGGAGAGGTCATAGATCCTATAGAAAACCCTATCTCTGTCACATCTCCAGACAAATGAAATTTCATACTCTATGCTAAATATGCATCCTTATATTTATAGACAAATATACACTACACCACTCATCAAAGAAGCTTCTTTTTTTCAACAGATGGAGGTTATTACAGAGTTCCACAACTCAACTGGTCAGACACAGATATTACACATCTGAGAGATGCCCAGCCCTAGGTGACACATCTACAGTGGAAACTCTACACCTAAGCCTCATGGAACATTGTGGAATGGGGGGTGGAGAGAATACTAGTGTATCTCACCAGCAAAGCTTCCTTATATAAAAGAATAAGATGCACACAGAAGGCCACAACTGGCTAAGTTTTAGAGAATAAGACTTTAAATCTTATTCTGTCCCTGGATAGGCCTCCTATATTAAACCTCACCCACCCATGGCTCAGGGATCATTGTGGAAGAAGGGGCAGAAAGATTGTAAGAGCCAGGGTTGGTTCATGAACATAGGGAAGCAGAGGCTTTCAGGTCACTGGAAGCTTGCTCATGTGAACTTGAAACAATGGTGGTGTCATGTACAAGACCCATGCCAACTCAACCAGACAAGTGCCCAGAGTGGAGTGAGGGAAATGGGTGGTGGGCCAGCCCTAACCTGTGAACTGTTGGTGACTGATTACTGCAGGGTGAAGGAGAGATCTTCCTTAAGATCTCTAGATAGTCTGACTAGACTCCAGTTGATGAACTTGTACCAAAGAATATCTGGTTGGTTACAAATGCTTGACTGGATAGGACTTTACATGCATTATGGAATGCATATGGTCCTGGGGGGAGGTATTTTGGGGCATGGATGGGTGGAGGGGTCTAAATTTAATTAAGAACTATCTTAGATTGTTCTTCATTGCTGTGACAAAATACTCTGACCATACCAACTTGGGGAGGAAAGGGTTTATGTAGCTTACATATCCCAGTCACAGTTCATCAGGGAGCCCAAGGTAGGAACTCAGGGCAGGAACCTGGAGGCAGGAGCTGGAGCACAGGCCATGGAGGAATGCTGCTTACTAGCTTGCTCCCCTGGCCCCTGCTCAGCCTGCTTTCTTATGCAACACAGGCCCACCTGCCCAGGGGTGGCACCACCCACAGTGGGCTGGGCCCTCCCACATCTCTCATCAAGAAGATGCCCCTCAAACATGGCCACAGGCCAGTCCAATAGAGGCAATTCCCCAACTGAGGATCCCTCAACCCAGGTATGTCAAGTTGATAGTAAAGCTATCCAGCACAAGAACTATTGTATGAAATGCACAAAAACTCAATAAAAATACCTTCCTGACTTTATATTTTGTCAAGGTAGGATAGAATATACATATGTATGTGTGTGTGTATGTGTGTGTGTGTGTGTGTGTGTGTGTGTGTGTGTATTTAAAAACCAGGTACCTAAATTTGCATTCTTTTAAAAAATATTTTATTTATTATTTTTAGGTGTTTGAGTGTATTGCCTGTGTATGTAAGTGCACCCATGTTTTGCAGTGCCCGTGGAGGTCAGAGAGGGCATTGAATTCCCCTGGAACTGGAGTTATGACAGTTGTTAGCTGCCATGTGGATGCTAGGAGTTGAACCTGGGTCCTCTGCAAGAGCAGTCAGTGCTCTTACCCCCTTAGCCATCTCCTTAGCCCCTTTAATTTGTAATTTTTAAATATATAGAATATAGAATGGGGGGGTATAGATTTTACTTAGGGTTAAGTCCAAAGGCACTCAGCAAGTTTCACATCTATAGCTTCTACAGAAGACTGATCCAGGGGCTAGGGTGTGGACCAGGGTGTGGACCAGTCTTGAATCTGAGTAAGGCTTATTGGTAATTGGTGAGTTTCATATCCATAGTGGCTTTAGCAGCAGTGGTAGATCCAGGGTTGGGACTGGATTTGACTCTGGGTTAGACCCACAGGTATGGAGAGAATTCCATAGCTCACAACAAAAGCTGTAGACTCAGGTTAGAGGTCCAGCTGACATAGGACAATACCTGACAGTCGGAGGAAAACTTGAGATAGAGTCTCTGACCCTACATGCCAGTCCCACGGAAGCAAATGATACCTCAACCCTATTACAACTTTGTCCTCCATGGAACATTGCAAATGCCACCACTGAGAGAAAAAAAGGGGACTTGAATTTTAAAATTAAAAAAATAAAAAAGAAAGAAAAACAACCAACAAGCTAAGACAAGAGACGCAAGTCCCAGTGTAGAAGCAGAAACATGAGAAACCAACATGTCTCCTTGCAGAATAATGACACCTAATGAAAATGACCTGGAAAAACTTCTAGAGAAAGAATTAAAAAGAATAATTGCAAGTATTTTAAAACAATCCGAAGAGGATATGACTATATCCCCAAGAGATCACAGACAAAGAGCTGAGTGAAATAAGGAAGTCAATCCAAGATATCAAAACAGAATCCAACAATGAGAATTGCTGAAGGAAACCCAATCTGAAATGGTGCTGGAAATGGAAAACTCAAAAAGCCAAATTAAAACCTCGGTGGAGACCTTGATTACCCTGCAGTCTGAGCAGCTCCAACCTCTCTCCTGCACCTGGTGCTCCTTCTAGCCTTGGGCTCAGGCACACTTTTGCTTTTTTGCTCCAGATCTCTGGATTACCCTCTTAGTCCAGACCTGTCCACTGCATCCTGATCACCTGCACTCACACCAGCTCAATTTTCCAGTCTGTTTTGTTAGACTCTCCACAGACTGTCCTCACTCCCCACCTTGCCTTGGATTCCTGACACCAGCCATCTAACCTGTTAAGTCAGGGATTTTTCACTTTGTGTCTTGAATCTCCTGCATCCTGTGCAGATCCCCCACTCAGTCCCCCACTTCTAGCCTTGGGCCCAAGCCCACTCCTGCTCTGTCCACCCCAGATCTCCATACCACCCTCTTAGTCCAGATCCTGCCCCTACTGTGTCCTGATCCCTGCACCCAGACTAACACAATTCTTCAACTTTCTCTGTTAAACCCTCTTTAGGCTGTCACCACTCCCATCTTGCCCTTGGCCTCCCTTATGATCTGCCTGCCATAGACTTGCCTGCTACACAGACCAGCCTACTATCTATGAGAACCTAAAGCACACACCAACTAACTTTTCATATCTGAACAAAAAGCAATCAAGCTACATCAACCCTATAAACAGAACCAAACTTCAACTAAACAAACTCAGAATAAATTTCCTATTAAATACACAACCAAGAAAAGGCATCCAAATGCCCAATGACAATGCAAAAACACAAATAACATGAAAAAGCCAAGAGAATGTTCCCAGAAAAACCCACAAGTGTACTACAATGAGAATCACCCCAAGAAACGCCCTGATGCAGAATTTAAAAGAACAGTTGTAAACATGATCAAAGAACTTAAAGAACACACAAACAACTCAAAGAAAAAGAGGATGGGCATAAACTTGTTACAGGAACTCAAAGAAATACAAATATGCATCTGAATGAAATAAAAAAAATAGGATTTGAAAAGGGAATTCAAAAAAAGAGATAGAAATATTGGAGAAAGCCCAAGACAAAATAAAGATGGAATTGAAAACCTCAGTAGGACAATTTGAAGTGATAGGAGAAAGCCTCATAAGCAGAATGAATGACATGGAAAACAGAATATCAAGACTCGATGACAAAGTTGAAGAACTGGACTCCAAGAAAAGACTATACAATTAAAAAAAAAATAAGACACTTCAGATTATGTGTCCCTGGATAGGACTCCCATATTAAACCTCACCCATCCATGACTTGGGGACTATTGAGGAAGAAGGAGCAGAAAGATTGTAAGAGCCAGGATTGGCGCATGAACATAGGGAAACAGGCTTTCAGGCTGCTGGACACTTGCTCATGTGAACTTGTACAAATGGTGGCATTGTGTGCAAGACACATACTGACTCAATCAGACAAGGACCCAGAATGGAGTGAGGGAAATAGGCAGTGGGCCAGTCATGGACTGGGAACTGTTGGCAACTGATTATTGCTAGGTGAGGGGGAGAAGATCTTCCTTAAGATCTCTAGATAAGCTGACTAGACTCCAGTGGATAAACTTGCACCAAGGGATAGCTGGACACAAATGCTTGACCAGATAGGACTTAACATATGTGACAAAATGCGTGAGTTCTGGTGGGAGGGAGTACGGGGGAGGTATGGATGGGGAGGGGTTCTAAATTTGATTAAGAGCTATCATATGGAATGCAAAAAAGTTCAACAAAAATATTTTAAAAATTGAAAAACACAGGAATGGATTTCATTATGCAGGAAATATGGAGTATCATGAAAAGACAAAATTTACACATCACAGGCATACAGGAAGGGAAGAATCTCAGATGAATGGCATTGGCTATATCTTCAACAGGATTATAGAACAAAACTTCCCTAAGTTAAGTAAAGACATACCTATACAGGTAAAAGAAGTATACAGAACATCAATCAGACAGGTTCAGAACAGAAAATCCCTATGGCATATCATAATAAAAACATTAAAGGTACAGAACAAAGAGGGGGAATTGAAAATTGCTAGAAAAAAGTAAATTATGTATAAAGGAAAACCCATCAGAATTACAGCTGACTTTTTGATGCAAACTATGAAAGCCCAAAGAGCCTAGACCAAAGTATTCCCAGATGTAAATGACCATAGATGCCAACCCAGAATACTTTACCCAGAAAAACCATCCTAGTCTAAGGGGAATGGGAAATTTTCCATGACACAAATAGGCCATCAAACCAGACCTACAGAGAATACTCGAAGCAATACAAAGAACTGAAGATAGAAATGACTATACCCAAGTGGTTACAGAAAGACAACAAAGAAAGGTATAATTACAAAAACACAAAATAGGACCAAGAACACAAACCAATTAAAATGATAGTAACCAATGCACATCTTTCAGTAATAATTCTAAATATCAATAGCCTTAACTCCCCAATCAAAAGACACAGGCAAGTGGAATGGATTAAGAAACAAAATCCATCTTTTTGTTGTCTTCAAGAAACTCATCTCACCTTCAAGAATAGGCACTGCCTTAGGAAGGGTGAAAGAATGGAAAAAAATATTGCAAGCAAATGGCACTAAGAAGCAAGCAGATATTGCAATTCTAATTGCTCACAAAATAGACTTCAAATTAAAGCTAATCAGAAGAGATAAAGAGGGTCACTTGATTCTAATCAAAAGAACAGTCGACCAAGAAGATATTATAGTCATGAACATAAATGCACGAAACTCTGGTACACCCAATTTCAGTAATAGTAGGTGACTTCAATACCTTACTATCTTCAACAGACAAGTCAACCAGACAAAGAATAAACAGAGAGACATCTCAGCTAAATAACATCATATATCAAATGGACTTAAAAGACATCTACAGAATATTCCACCCAACCACCAAAGAATACACTTTCTACTCAGAAGTTCATGGAAGTTTCTCTAAAATTGACCACATACTGGGGCACAAAACAAACCTCAATAGATATAAAAATTTTGAAATAATTCCACACACTGTGTAAAACCACAATGCAATAAAGCTCAAAATAACACTGGACGAAGTCCTTGTCACTCCAAACTCATGGAGGTTAAACAACACAGTCCTTCATGATGAGTGAGTCAAAGGAGAAATTAAGAAAGAAAAGTATTCTTGGAACTAAATGAAAATGATAATGCAATACAACAAAACCTCTGGGATACTTCAAAAGCAGTCCTGAGAAGTGTTATAGTGCTAAGTGCCTACATTAAAAAATCAGAAAGCACACATATAAATGACTTAACAGTACAGCTCAAGACTCTAAAAAGGCAAAAACAAATGAACCCCAACCTAGCAGATGTGAGGAAGGAACAAAAATCAGAGGAAAATTTAGTGAAATGAAAATAAAGAAAACAACAGAAAGTATCAATGAATCTAAAAGCTGGTTCTTTGAAAAGTTAAACAATATGGATAGACTGTTAGCCCAGTTAACCAAAAGAATGAAAGAGCAAATTCAAATTAACAAAATCAGAGATGAAAGGGGAAACATTACAGCAGACACCCAAAAAATCCAGGACATTTTAAGGAATTCTTTATAAACCTATCCCCTATCAAATTTGAAAATCTAAAAGAAATGGATGAATTTCTAAAGTCATGGAAACCACAAAAGTTAAACCAATAAATGATCAACAGCTTAAACTGACCCATAACAAATAAGGAAATTGAAACAGCAATGCAAAACCTCCCAACTGAAAAAAGCCCCGCTCCATATGGATTCACAGCCAAATTCTACCAGACATTCAAAGAAAATCTACAATGAATACTTATTAAATTATTCAAAATTACAGAAACGGAGAGAGAGCTCCAAAATCCCTCCTATCAAGCCAGTATCTCTAATATTCAAACCATCTAAAGACACAACAAAAAAGCCATAGGCATATATCCTTAATGAACATAGATGCAAAGATTCTTAATAAAATATTTGCAAACCATGTACAGACACACATGAAAAGATCATCTACTATGATCAATCAAATCGGCTTTATTTCAGAAATACAGGGATGGATGGTTCAATATACATAAGTCAATAATGTAATAAATAATATAAATGGACTTAAAGACAAAAATCACATGGTCATCTCAATAGATGTAAAACAGGCCTTTGACAAAATCCAACATGCATTCATATTAGAAGTTCTAGAGGGAACTAATCTAGGGAGAACATACCTCAACATAATTAAAGCTATATGCAACAAAACCACAGCCAACATCATTTTAAATAGAGAAATACAGGAAGTATTTCCATTAAAATCAAGAACCAAACAAGGCTGTCCACTATCTCCATTGCTTTTCAACATAGTGCTTGAAACTTTTGCTAGAGCAATAAGATAAGAGAAGGAAATTTAAAATTACTAATTAGAAAAGAAGAGGTCAAATTATCACTATTTACAGATGATATAATATTATGCATAAGAGATCCCAAGAAGTTCACTAGACTGCTAGAAATGATCAATACTTTCATCAAATTGGCAGTTTATAAAATAAATTTACAAAAATCAGTAGCCTTTCTATAACAAACAATCAGAAAAAGAGGAAACTCTCCCATTCACAACAGCTTCAAAAATATTTAGGACTAAACCAAAGATATTAAAGATCTCTACAATAAAAATTTAAAATTTTTAAAGAAATAGAGGAAGACACAAAGAAACAAAAGAATTGCCTGTGCTCATGGATTGGTAGGATTAATATTGTGAAAATGACCATCCTACCAAAACAATATATAGATTCAATTCAATACGAATCAATATCCCCATGATATTTTTATATTGCTAGGAAAAAACATCCTAAAATTCATATGGAGTCACAAAAGACCCCAGAGAGCCAAAGGCATGGATTGGGGGAGGGGGTCTGGATTTGAGTGGGAAATGTATGAAATTTAAAAAGCTCAGTAAAAAAGGACAAAGCTGAAGGTATCAAAATACCAGATTTCAAAATATATTACAGAGCTATAGTTGAAAAAGAGCATGGAACTAGCCCAAAACAGGCACATAGACCAATGGAACATAATAGAAGACCCAAACATGAGTGCATGCAATTTCAGCCACTTGCTATTTGACAAAGATGCCAAAAGCACACACCGGGGAGAAAACAGCATCTTCAACAAATGGTGCTTGCAAAACTGGATCTCCACCTGTAGAATAATTAAATTGGGCCCATCTCTTTCACCCTGCACAAAAACAAACTCCAAATGGATCAAAGACCTCAATATGAAACCCAAAACCCTGAAACTACTAGAAGAAAACATTTGCAGCAACCTATAGGATGTAGGGGTAGGAATGGACTTTCTAAATGGGACATCAGTTGCTCAGGAATTAAGGTAAAAAATCAACAAGTGGGACCTCATTAAACTAAAAAGCTTTTGTACAGCAGAACAAACAACTAAGGAAGTGAAGAGGAAACCCACTGAATGGGAGAAAATCTTCATCTGCTGCACCCCTGACAGAGGGCTAATATTCTGAATATAAAAAGAACTCTAAAAACAAAGAAACAAGAAAATAAATGACCTAATTAAAAAATGGGCTAAGCACCTGAACAGATTGTTCCCAAAGAAGAAATAAAACTGGCTAAGAAATACCTTAAAAAGTCATAGCATTCTTAGTAATTAGGGAAATTCAGATCAAAACCACTTTAAGATTTCACTTCACCCCAGACAGACTAAGTTTGAAAGAACAAGACACCAAATGCTGGAGAGGATGTGGAGAAAGGGGAATGCTCATTCACTAGTGGTTGACTTGCAGACTTATGAAACCACTGTGGAAAGGAGGGTGGAAAAGTTTTAAAAACTAAAAATGTATCTACCATATGATTGAGTTATACCTTTCCTTTTGCATATACCCAAAGGTTTCATCTTACTCTGGAGATACTTGTGCTTCCATGTTTCTTGCTGCTGTTTTCACAATACCTAAGAAATGGAAACAACCTTAATGTCCCTCAACTGATGAATGCATAATGAAAACATGGTATGTTTAGAAAAGGGGAGATGAAATTATGAAATTTACAGGTAAATGGGTGGAACTAGAAACTGTTATATTAAGTGAAGTAAATTAGACTCAGAAAAACAAGTGACATATGTTCTTTCACTTGTGGATACTAGCAAAAATTCTTTGTATGTAATTATGTATACTGATTTATCAAAAGGAACCAGGAAAATTGAAAAAAATATAGGGGTAAAGGAAAAAAAGAACTGAGAGAAGGGGATCGTAGAAAACAAATGTTACCAAGGGGGAAATGGGGAAAATCAGTGTATTCAATAGGAAAAGGAAGAAGGTAAGACATACAAGGAACCACGGAAGTAAAAGGGGAAGAAGGAACTCGAGAGGGGGAATTGGGAAGATGGGGGTACTTTTACTGTGGAGAGAGAAAGGAAGTTAGACACAGAAAGATAGAAGAGAGATAAAAAGCCTAGGTGGTGTGAAAAGCCAGAAGGAAATGTATTAGCTCACTCCCCTCCCTGAAAAATACACATACAATATCTGAACATGAGTGCATATGTATACATGAAGACTATATAACAAGAACCAATAGTACCATATAGAAGAAAGCCCTCTTCAAGTTGTTGGTCAGGGTAGTCCAAGAGACTTTCAAAATAACACAGGCTGTTGCCAGAGCCCTTGGTTATCTCCCAGAACTTGAAGGTAAGACCCTATTGCTGAAGATAGGACGTACTTCTGACATAGGAGGTGGAGCAATGGAGCTGGAACTGACCTGGAAGCTTCCTCCCTGAAGACTAGCTCATAGTTCTAGGGGATACTAAATAAGCTGTTAAGGGAGAAAAACAGTCAATAGCCCAACCCCAACTGTAAAGCCTAATAACCACAAGGACTGGCAGAGCAAACTATCTCTATTAGTGCAGTGGTGGCACTTTTATCTAGGGTGTAATTAACAACTATCTAATTGGACTTAAAGCCCTCTCAATGGGAGAGCAGTCATGGGTGGCACTGTCAACATAGCCAAATACACATGGCTGGAGATGTCATAGATCCTAGAGAAAACCCTATCTCTGTCATATCTCTAGACATAAAATTTCTTACTGTATGCTAGATACGGATCCTTGTATTTAAAGACAAATATACCATAAATCACTCATCTAAGAAGCTTCTTTTTGCAACAGATGGAGGCTATTACAGAGTTCCACAACTCGTCATATAGAGAGACTATATATCTGAGAGATTCTAAGCCCTAAGTGACATATCTACAGGGGAACCTCTACACCTACGACTCATGGAACACAGTGGAACAGGAGGCAAAGAGCATACTAGTGTGGGGTTGGAGAGCTGGCTCAGCAGTTAAGAGCACTGATTGCTCTTGCAGAGGATACAGGATTGATTCCCAGCACCCACATGTTGGCTAACAACCATTGTTCCAGGGGATTCAACGCCTTCTTCTGACCTCTGCGGGCATTGCACGCGTGGGTGCACTTACACACATGCAGGCAATATACTCAAATACAATAAAAATAAAATAAATAAAAAATATTTAAAAAAATCATAGCTAGTGCATCCTGAAACTCTCATCAGTGAAACTTCCTCATACAACAGAGTGCAATGCACAAGAAGGTCACAACTGGTTAAGTTTCAGAGAATAAGAAAGAGTGTGTATCCTTGTATAGGACTCCTACATTAATCCCACAGCTCAGGACCATTACGGAAAAAGAGAACAGAAAGATTGTGGAGCCAGGTTTGGTGCATGAGCATTAGGAAACAGAGGCTTTCAGGCCTCTGGGAACTTGCTCATATGAACTTGCAACAATTGTGACAGCATGTACAAGACTCATGCTGATTCAATCAGACAAAAGGTCATCATAGAACTGGGGAAATGCGCAACAGGCCTCAATGTTAGCAGAGGAACTATTGATAACTGATTATTGTGGGGTGGACAGAGTTTATTTTTAAAGAAGTGATTGTAGACAGGCTGACAAGGCTTCAGTGGATGAACTTGCACTGAGGGACATCTAAGTACAAATGCTTGACCAGACAGACCTTAACATATATGACAGAGTGCATAAAATCCAGTGGGGGAGTCTATGGGGGTGATGGATGAAAGAGAGGGTCGTACAAAATCTCAATAAGAATATATTTTTTAAAAAGAAAAAAGAAACATATAAAGAAATTTAAAAATTTGGAGAATTGTATGAAAGTGAAAACACAACAAACACAACATACCAAAACCTGTGGAACATAATTAGGTAATCCTAAGAGGAAAGTATAGCACTAAGTGCTTACATTAAAAAATTGGACGAAGTAGGAACTGGAAGCTAGAGCTGTGAAATAAAGGAAACTAGGTCTTGGGTTTTCCCTTCAGATTTATTATGCAGCTCCTTCAAGCCCAGACCTGAGCTGACTGCCCACCATCCTAAGTTCACTCTTGTCATAGTTCTCAATGCTGCTGATGTGCAAAATCAGACTAAGCACATTATGGTTTTCTTAGAACAAGGAGCCAATGAGAAAGCAGAAGAAATGGATGCAAAGGTGAAGAAAAGTTCAACATTGAGAAAGGTTATCTTGTGCAAACTCAAAGATTGAACATTGTGGAATGCTATGAGAAAAAATACAGATTGAGTAGCAGAAATATTCAAATGTCCAATTTGATGAATCAAGGATCAAAGTCCTCAGAGCAAGAGATGACTCATCGTTGAGCTGCTAAATGAAGCAAAACAGACTCAACAAGGTGGTAGAAGATATGACCAGGTGCCAGATTTTATTGAATAGGCTGCTCCTCCAGGGCTGTACCAGCTGCTGGAGTCCTTAAAGATTGTGTGTTGCAGGAAACAAGATGTGCCTCTGGTGAAGGCTGTAGTACAAAAATCAATTCCTATGTGTAAAAGTGTCACGAGAAATGTTGTTGATGTCCAAACTGATGAAGAGGCCTTCCGGCTGGAGGAGACAGCTGGTGGAGTTGAAATTTACTAGGGATCAAAATATAAAACTTTCCAATACCAAGGAATGTTGATTGGCTCTCATAGCCCAGATGGTGCTGGAAGTATGGGGAGCCTCGTTTGGTGCAAATGCAAATAGGAAGTTTTCTTTGGACTGAGTCTGTGGGAGGTACAGTTCATCCACTGCTGTACTTGAAAGAAGCAAAGATGTCTTGTGTTCTTGCTCTTTCTGTTCTAATACTGCTCTATGGTCATAGTGGGAGCAAGGTCACTTGGTGTGGTCAGGATCCTGCCCCAGCTCATCTGACACACTTCAGCTCTGAGCTGGTTCTGCTTCAGGAAGGCTAGGGGTTGGGTTGTGCTGCATAGCCTTCACCGAATACATGATCATTCCCTGCTCCAGGTGTCTAGTCTAAAGTGTGATATGCATACTATTCTTCAGTGTCTGAGTGTGAAGTGCATGTGGGGCTTGCATTCCTTCAGCAGCACTAGTTCTTCAGTTAATATTTGGGTTTAGAAGTTTCCTTTACCTGTAAATGTGATTTAAAATCTAAGCCGTGAATATTAGTTATTTATAAAAACATAAGATTTAAGTGGAAAAAAAATGGATAGATTTCAAATTAATAAAGCAATGATATACTTGAAGACCTTGGAAGAACAAACAACACCCAAAACAGAAGATGGAAGACATGATCAAAATCAGTGCTGAAATTAATCATCAAAAAAACAATTAATGAAATCAAGAGTTGGTTTTTTGAAAGATTAACAAGTCTGACAAATCTTTAGCCAAATTAACCAAAAGAAACACTCAAATTAACAAAATTAGAAATGAAAAGGAGATATTATAGTAGATACTGAGAAAATTCACAGAATCCTAAGAATATACTTTGTATATTTCACCAAACTAGAAAACCTAAAATCTAGAAATGGATACATTTCTACATACATATGACTTGTCAAATTTAAACCCAGATAAGCAAATAATTTTAGAAGACTCTAAACAACAAAAGGGATATAAACAGTAATTAAAAACGCCCTATCCAGTAAAATCCAAGGGCCACATGGATCCAGTGCAGAATTCTACCAGACCTCAAAGAACTAGCACCAGTACTCCTCATATTATTCCATAAAGTGTAAAAGAAAAGAACATGTCTAAGTTATTTTGATCAAGCCAGTCTTATTTGATACCAAAGCCAGAAAAAGACTCAACCAAAAATACAATTACAGATCAATATCCTTGATGACCATACATTTAAGAACACGTCTAAATTATTTTGATCAAGCCAGTCTTATTTGATACCAAAGCCAGAAAAAGACTGAACCAAAAATACAATTACAGATCAATATCCTTGATGACCATACATACAAGCAAAAATTCTCAATAAAATGTTTGCAAACTGAATTCAAGGATACATCAAAAAGATCACCTAACACCATCAAGTTGGCTTCATTCCAGTAATGCAGGGATTGTTCAACATACATAAATCTATATATGTAATTGACTACATAGTCACAAAGACAGAAACCACAAAATCATCTCATTATGTGCAGAAAAGGAGAAAAGGCCTTTGACAAAATCTAACATAACTTCATGCTAAAAGTGCCAGAGAAGATAAGTATACAGAGGTGTGGGAGGATATCTCAATTTAACAAAGGCAATATACAGCAAACCCACAGCCAACAGTATGCTAAACAGAAAATCTCAAAACATTTCTACTAAAATCAGGAATAAGATAAGAATGTCCATTCTCTCCAGTCCTCTTCAATATACTGCCTGAAGTCTTAGAGTAATAAGACAAGAGAAGGAGATAATAGATACACATAGGAAAGGTACCCTTATTTGCAGATGACATGATTCTGTACATATAAGATCTCAGGGACTCCACTAGAAAACTAGAGCTGATAAATACGCTCAGCAAATTTTCAGGGTACAAAATTAATATGCAAAGACCAATGTAGCTTTACTATTCCTGCTGACAAACACACCAAGAAATGTCAGGGACCAAGGGACCAAGGGAGTAAGAAACTTGTACAATGAAAACCTTAAGACATCAAAGAAAGAAACTGAAGATAATAGTGGATGGAAAGACCTCCTCGTTCATGGACTGGCAGGACTGATATTGTACAAATGGTCATCCTATCAAAAGCAAACTGCAGCTTCAACAAAATCACTACCAAAATTCCAATGTAATTCTTCACAGAAATATTAAAAATCTTAAAATTCTTATGAAAACACAAAAACTCCATGTCAGTCCAAACAATCTAGAATAATATAAACACTGCAGGACGTGTCACTAGCTCTGATTTTAAGTTATACTATAGAGCTATAGTAATAAAAACAGCACAATACTGGCATAAAAACAGACACATTGATCAATGGAATGGAAGTGAAGACTCAGATAAAAGTCCACATTCCTACAATCACCTGATTTTTGATGAAGAGGCCAAAAATATACATTGGAGAAAAGACAACATCTTCAACAAATGGTTGTTGTAAATAAAACTGGATAGCTTCATGTAGAAAGATGAGACTAGATTCTTATTTCTCACTATGCACAAAACTCCAAATGGAGCAAGGATCTCAACATAACCTGACATCCTGAATCTTTTAGAAAAGAAATGGGAAATATCCTTCAACTTATAGACACCAGAAAGGACTTTTTAAACAAGATCCTAGTAGCATAGTCATTAAGACCCACAAGTGACAACTGAGACCTCATGAAATTAAAAAGCTTTTATATAACAAAGGATAATGTCATTCCAGTGAGGAGGCATCCTACAGAATGGAAAAAAAATCTCGACTTTACCAGTCATACATCTAACAGAGGGTTAGTTTCTAGAATCTACAAAGGTTGAAAAAACTAAATGCCAACTAACCAACCAAACAAGCAAAAACTCCAAATAACCCATTTAGAATTTGGACATGGATGTAAACAGAACATTGTCAAAGAAATAAATACAAATGACTAAGAAACATCTTCTTTAAATGGTCAACATCCTTGAATATCAGAGAAATTCAAAATAAAAGGACTCAGAGATTATATTTTTTCCTAGTCAGAATGGCTAAAGGAAAATAACAAAAGCAAAAAAATGGCAATAAATACTGGCATGGATAAGTGGAAAGGGGAACACTTTTTCATTGTTGGCGGAGTGCAAACTGGTGCTGCCACTATGTGGGGTCTCTCCCTTCCCTTGTGGGTCGTTGGCCACTGGTCCACAAGGACGAAAGGAGCAGAAGCAATGAACGGAGTCAGGGGCGGCCAATGAGCAGTGACAGAAGAAAACCCTTCTGGGGAGGCAGGTTCAATGATACAAAGAGCTCCAGACTCAGTGATACAGCTCCGTTTATTCAGTGGGGGTCAGGGAAAATACAGTGTGGAGGCAGCAGCCGATGCTTCAGCTGATAGGTGCTCATAGTATGCTTTATTTACATGTGGCAGGCGATCCTATCATCTGGCTATGGGGAAATGCCTAATTATCATATAGAAAAAACCTGGGAGTAGTTTTATTGCAGGTAACTATGCCAAAGGTCATGTTTCAAATGAGGCCAAGCATCTGTGCTTGGCGGCACTTTCCAGGTAAGTCAGGCAGGAAGCTCCTGCTGAGAAACTATGGAACTCTGTGCATAGTTCTCAAAGAGCTAGAAATAAATATTTCTTATGATACAGCTATATACTACAATATAGGACTCTATACTGTAGTAAACAGAGACTTGCTTGGGGTTGGAAAGATGGCTCAGTGGTTAAGAGCATTGGCTGCTCTTTAAGAGGACCTAGGTGTGTTCCCAGTACCCACGTGGTGGCTAATAACAGTCTGTAACCACTAATGAATTTACCCTATCAGAGTAAACAATGTCTCTCATGGACACCATAGGGAATCAAATAAAAAGCCCAGTGCTATGTATAGATTACCTCTTTGCAAGTTGTTGGTCAGTGGGAGTCCCATCAACTACTCCCAAACATTACAGGTTTTGCCATTGCTCTTGTTACCCTCCAGAATGTGATGGTAAGACCTCGTGCTGAGCACTCCACCTAATTGAGGCATAGGACATGGAAATCTCAAGTACTGACCTGGAAAGCTCCCTCCCCACTGGCTAGCTTTCCTAGCCCCTGAAGTTATGCTTATACTACCAGGGGAGAAAAGTATTTAACAATCTTACCCAGTTGTAAACCTGTGAGCTAGAGTAGCATCTGGCCTGGAGCTTTCTGACTAGATTTAATTTTTGATTTATTTATTTTCATTTTACATGTATGTGTGTTTTGCCTGCATGTATGCATATATCTACATCTATGTATGTATGTATGTATGTATGTATGTATGTATGCATACCCATGTCATGCAATGACTGTGGAGGTCAGAAGAGGGTGCTGGATCCCCCAGAACTGGAGTCACTGATAACTGTTAGCTGCCGTATGAGTGCTACAAACCAAACCTGGGTCGTCTGCAAAAGTAGTTAGTGCTCTTAACCACTGGGCCGTTGCTCCATCCCCTTCTGATTGGATTTAAAGTTCTTCAAGATGGAACTCATACCTGATAATTTTAACTGGGCCAAAAACCCATGACTGGCTGTCATGGGTCCTTGTGGAGAACCTTCTACTATTATTCTTCTAAATGGACATAGCATTGAACTACCCCATAACTTCTCATCTTTATATTCATAGATTATCATATACCTTAACCCTCATCGGAGATGCTTCTTTTTGCAGTAGATGGCAATTAATTCAGAGATGCACACTGATCAATGTGCAAAGAATAAGAGACTATTGAGTACTCAGTTCTAAATGGGACATCTGGCTCAGGGATCATCAAAGAGGAGGGGTGGAATGATTGTAAGAGACAAAAGTAGTGGACACCTGTAGTGAAATGGTATTTGCCAGTCACTTCATGACTGTAGAACACAGGAACCCACAGCAGCTGTGACTGAATGCATAAGACCTGCACAAGATCAGGCCACTCCAAATCTCAGCATGGTCAGAGCAGGTCTCATGAAATTCTATGCTCAGCTGAGAAGCTATTGGCAATTGATCACTGCTGGGGTAGGGAGAGCAAAATTTTCTTCAGGGGTGTAGCCCCTGAAAGGCTACCCATATTACAAGTGGATGGTGTCACATCTATACATATACAAGCAGCAATAAGTGAACTCAATGGGTGTGTGTGAAGGAGGGAGGGAGAGAGAGAGAGAGAGAGAGAGAGAGAGAGAAAGAGAAAGAGAGAGAACATGAAATTGGGAGGTAAAATGGTGGGAGAAATAGGGCATGTATTGGGCTTTAGAGAATGGGGGAGTGGGTTTGACTAAAGCACATTATATGCATATATGAAATTTAATAAAATATACATTAAGATAATATTAAACATCGAAATATATGAGTAAGCAGATAACAAATAAAAGAAAAGATAGTCTCAATTTAAAAATGTTTAAAACTCTAAAAATAAAAATATAAAATATTAGCTCCTATTTGTATTCATGATATAGGGCTCACAAATGTTAGTGGTAGCTAAGATGGTTGGTTAATTGGTATTTCCATCATTTGCTTTTCACAAATTATTGCAAAATTGAAGTTATTTAAGCAAATATATTTCAAAAACTGAGTAATTTTTCTGATGGTATACAACATTGACTTCTATCACACTGGACCCCATCTCTACAGTCTTCTCATTTGACTCATCAACTTCTCATTTGAGCCCAGGATAATTTGTCACAGGTTTATGGTCACGCAAACCTTTATCCATTTCTGCCCCTGCCCTTGCTCAAGGACCTAACTTTTTCTCTTTGTTGGAATTTCTATGCTTTATTATGTTGACATTGCTCTAGGATCTTTATCTTTGATTTTCTCTTTTGATTGATGGTATCTTGGGGAAGTTGGCCAAGTTTAAAGTTTGACATGTTATTCAAAAGCTACACTTGATACCAAGCAAAACATATTTCTGAACAGAGACATCTTGCTCCCAACTCTCTAGTCTCCAGGACCTGTTCTGCCCACTCCCTCTTTTCCTGCTTCTATCTTGGCCCATCCTCAAGATACTTATGTAAGAGCCTACCTGCAAAAGATATTAACCTCTGCAATACCCTTTTCTGCCTGAGAATCTTGCTGAAAGGATAATCTGATTATCTAATGTTATTTGCCATAGGATTGAGTTCAGTAAGATTAAAAAAAATTATTAATAGTATGGCCATCATCATCATTACTATCATCATCACATTTATTCTAGAATTGCCACAACAAATATTTCTTTTGAAATATTTAGAAGATCAGAAAGGTACTTCATAATTCCAAGTACATTTTAACTGTGTCATGTGCAGTGATTGTTTAAATTAATTTTCACACCTGCCTTATGAGATTATGTTGTTTATGCCACTATTCCATATGTGAAGAAATACAAAGAGATATGAGGTAACAGGCTGATCTGGGACATAAACATAGAAGGTAAGGCTGTAAGATGTATGATTTCCTAATGTGTTGTGCTTTAGATGTTCACCTATAATATATTGTAAACATCTAAAATACATATGTATCTTTCTAAATGTACATTTGTAAACATACATTTTTTATTGAGGCCAATATTTATAGTAATTAATTTCTTCACAAATATTTTGTAAATAATGCTCAGATTAGAAATATGTAGGAGTGGAGTAGAGTAACTTATTGAAAGGAGAAGTTGGAAAAAATATTAAAGACAAATATGCAAAAAAGAGCAATTGGAAGTTCCAGGAAAAATTGAAATGAGGTATAAGGAAATAATAACAGTGTTCTTCAGTGAATAATATTCTCATAGTTATAATTATGCACAACTACCCAATTTCAACTTTTAGTAGAGTTTAATAAAACATTAAAGAATTAGCTGTTTAAAGAGAAAGAGGAAATGTTTCTAATCTTGACAATATAAATATGTAGATGACAATATACCAAGACAGAAGATGGAGGAGAGACAAGTAATTCAGGGTGGATAATATGTTACAATATTTGGATTTTAGAACAACCACCTTTAAAAATATTTTTTATTTTTTATTATGTGTATGAGTATGTTGCCTGCATGTATGTATAAGTGCACTCGTGTCAGGTAGTGTCCACGGAGGTCAGAAGAAATGGCTGGATCCCCTGGAACTGGAGCTATAGACGGTTGTTAGCTTTCATGTGGGTACTGGGAATGGAACCTGGGTCCTCTTCAAGAGTCAGTGTTCTTAACCCCTGAGCCATCTCTCCAGTCCCAGAATAACCATCTTTTGATTGATATTGGAAGAAATTGATGAAGAAATATATTAAAGTTTATTAAAGATAAAATAAAATATTGTTCATTTATATTTGGAAAGAGGGGAGTTTAGAGTTCTGTATGCATAGATAAAATTTTATATAATCAGAATCAATTCATAATGTCTACAATTAATAAATTCATAGATAATAGTATAAGTATGTTCTTTTTAAATATAGGGTTTTTTTTGGTTGTATGTGTTTTGAAGATTGAACCTAAGGTCTTGAACATGCTAAGCATGTACTCTGTCACTGAATTTTATCTCTGAAATATGGGATTTTATTAAAGGTAAAACTTACCTATTCCTGGAAAAATATTTGTGATTAGGAATTGTTATTTTAACCCATCTGATACAATGTGATTCTTTAAATTCACAATCTACATTAAGTTCAATTAATTTTTGTTTAGTGTTCTACAGTTCAAGGGCTGAAATTCAGTCAACATTGTCAGGCAGAAAACAAGCACATATTCCTCAATCTGAATGACTCACTGTCTTGCAAGTTATTGAACAACCTCCTTATGTACAGAGGGGCAAATGTCAGTAAGGGGAGTGTTAATATATAGCCATGATCCATTCTCTCCCCAAAACTAATGCACTAAGCTATGTAACAGACAGAAAAGAACCCCCTTTCAACATGCTCAGTATTATTTGACTGTAGGAAAATTGAAATTCAAAGCGATGGTCTTTGGTTCTATTAATCAATTTCCACTGCTCTTTGGATTTGTTACTAGTATATTCGTGAATGTCTCCTGCCATCTTAATGGGTGTATGTTCTGTAGGTAGGTACAGAATGGCCTTTATGTCCTTAAAGGGATGAAATTGTTAGTATACAATAAGGAAAGTTACCAAATTAACTATTTATTTCTTGTTTTTGGATAATTTATCCTTCCCTTCTTCCTCCCCCACATCCTCTCCCTCCTCCTGCCTCTTTCCCTCTTTTTCCTCCCCCCTTCCATTCTGTTCTTCCCTCATTTTTCTCCTCCTCCTTCCTTCTCTGCTTCTTTTCCTTTCTTTTCTTTTTCCAGTCATTTTCTTCCAGGTACAAGGACAAAGATGAATGGCATGGTCTTGATAACTTAATAGTCTAGTTATATTAGTTATTGCCCATCTTGATAAGCACCCTGGTAGAGTTTTAAAAAAGTACCATGGAGTTCAGTTAGGGACCAGTGTAATTTAAAATGGTATTTATATACTAGAATGAAGCAATCTGTTTTGAATTTGGTCCATGCAGTAATACCAACGTATTAGTTACTTTTCTTATCAATTCAAACAAATACCTGACGAGAAGAAACTCAGGGAAGAAGGATTTCATGAGCTTACAGTTTCATGGTAGTAGTGGATGGTGGCTAGGCTACAGCTGAAGTTACTTTTCAGGGATCAGGAATCAGAAAGAGACTTGGGCTGGAGCCTGGACAGGCTACAATTATAAGTCTTCCCTCAGTGATTTACTTCCACCAGCTCGGCTTCACCTCTGTAAAGTTCATGAGCTTCCAAAACACCAGCAGTAGCTGGGGAACAAGTTCAAACACATGAGCTGGGAAGGGCGGGGGTGTGTGTGGGGGGGAGTGTATTCCATATTTAAAACATAGAAACCATTAAACATAATCGTTTATATTGAATGCTACTAATAATTTAATACAAATGAATCACATTTTAAAATGACTATATGTATTTTTTAGTTTCTTTTATTTAAAAAATATTTTATTATATGTATTCATTGTGCATGGTACTGTGTCGTGTAAGGACACTCTAACACAAGTATACCTTGCATGTCATGTGCTTTATTTGAAGAGAAACTAAATTAAGACTTTGTATTTAGGAAACAAAACAACCTCCCCCAAACCAAGGACTTTTTTTTTTTTCTATAAATAAGCATCAAAACTTTCTCCTCTCTAAGAACTTGTCCTATTAATATAAAATATTTATCTCCGGATCAGTTTACATCCTGGCTAATCTTCAAAAAATTCCCAGTAAAAAATGTAAACTCTACAACATGAAAAAATATTGGAAAAATGGAAGAAATAACAATTTTGTATTTTCTATCTTAATTTTGAAAATTATATGCAAATTCTACAGAGGATTAATGCTATTTGTTAATCTTGATTTTTAATAAAAATCTCTCAAAATAACTTTGCTATACTCACTATATATATTAATATATTAAGGCCATTCAAAGCCAGTTAGTGGTCTCATTCTTTTCTGAATCAATATCTAAAGAGAGAAAGCAAATATGATTTCTGCCTTAGGATTCTAACATAAGAGCACTATTGTCTGTAGAAATTAAAAGAAGACCTGAATTAGGTGTCTTCCTAAACCAATAACTAATAAGTCTTCAACTATTCCCCAAATTACTTTGGGGTAATCAGTTCTAACCATGTGAATTTGTCAAAATGCCTAGATTAGTTTTCCAAGTCAGAGAACAGTCCTGATCTAGGATAGTAGTTAATACATAATTCTGAAGGTCCAGTAATATTTCATATGCCCGCTTTTTCAACTACCACTCTGTGTGTTTCTTCTAACCTTAGTACTCCAATGCAACTCTAAATGCTGGGTAGCATAAAACACATTAGCCAGATACTGACTGACCTAGTAAATAGAATTCAGTGTAAATAATATTTATGACCGTCTAACAACTTGGCTCAATCTACCTCAAAAGACAGTTTCATTTTTATTGTACAGCAATGTCACCCATCAACAGTAGCACATGTGCTCACATGCATGTACACATGCACACATGTGGACTCTTATACCAAGCCAAATTTGCCAAGTAAAGAAATGAATAAAAGAAGGTGACTAAACCAAGATTTCACACAACTGTTTATTTGTCATAAGTCTATTCATGAGCTAACATATACACATAAGAATTAAGTGAATGACAGTTGTTTTATTGTGTTTTCAATGTTTTTAGTTGTATCTTAAAAAATACCAGATGCTGTCCACATGATGCCAAACATATGGCTTTTGGCCATGCTCTTGTGATCTGTAGTAGATTGCTATAATGTACAGGGCAGGGAAAAAAAGCGATTTACAGATAGCCTTGGCCTGAGTTCTTCACAGCTGGATCTTATTTTGCTGAACCGATGTCTCTCCCCTCCAGAAACTTTTATTTTATCAAATGTTACATATTATTTTTTGAAGTGGTTCTTGTTGTTGTAGTGAATACCACAGATGGATAACATACAGGACACTTGGTTGTCTGTTTTCTGACTAAGGTCAGGACTTACTGTTGTTCACGTTTTGGTGGAGGGTGTATTTCATAGGACTGCCCAAGAAAACTAATGCGTTTCAGCTGTTGGAGAGATAATGTATAGGGCATTGCTTACTTAGTTGACATACTTTTAGGCTAGTATAGTTATTTGGGTTTTTAGGCAGTAATATGGTACCTCCCAAGTGTGTCATTTCTCTCTATCAGTTATTAAAGCTGACATATGACTTGGAAAGAAGATGAACAAAATGAGAAAGAGAATGAATAAATGCTGATAATTGTTCAATTGCAGTATAATTGCTTATTTTATTTTATTCTTTTGACCTGCCTACTAGATTTTAAACATCTAGAGGGTAGATAGTAGGTTTTGGCTCAAGATAAAAAGTCCATAATCTGGTAAATAATAAGGAATTAAATATTGATTGAATGGATAGATGGAAAAGTATGTAAAATTTTTTCACCTATTGATAGTTATGCAGGAGGTGTTTGAGACGTCTATGATAAATTTAAAGAACTGGAGTTAGGGATGGTTGTTAGCTGCCATGTAGGTGCTGGGATTTGAACCAGGGTCTTCTGCAAGAACATTCAGAATAGTTTTAATGTTTGTTTGACCTTATATTCTGATTTTCATTTTAAACCACTATAATGCTGGCTTGCAAGGAAAATGTTTCTGCCACACGTGCAATGTGTGACACACATGCATTATCACTAAGCACCTTAAGGCCTTTGTAGCTGCATTTTCTCGAGATTCATTTTTTAGAATTCACACAAAAGAACAATATATTATTTTTATGTAAGCCAGAAAGTTGGGCTGTAATTCCAGTTCATAACTCTTCTTCACAATTTATACTTAATCAAGCATCAAACTAATTATACTTCAAATCTGTCATGTTTTCAAGTTCTTTTGTAGTGATTCATCAAAGTATATCTGGTCCATTATGTGTCTGCCTGGTCTTTTACAGCCTTAGTCTCTTACATCTGTGTGATTGTACCTCCTAATTTTTGTCTGTCAGTTTACTGCTACTGCACAAATATAACTATCAATGGGAGTTTTAGCTCTAAGAATTTAATATTTTTGATCTATAAGAATTTAATGTTTGGATAGTAAATTATTTGCCCTCATAGTTATATGTGTCCTCTGTTCTACATGCATAATTTCACATAAACAATTTTGTGATCAAGTTTTAAATGTCTGTCTCATTTACATTTAAGCTTTATGAGACAAAAGTTTATCTTTCTGTCTTGTTCACTATGTTACTTTGATCTCTACCTAGTGCTCATTAGGTGCCAAATAACTCTTTCCTGAGGAATTATTAATGAACAAGGTATTGTACTGAATTAAACATGAAATGACAAGTTTGAAATAGAAGTAGATGGAGACAGCAATGACACAAGGACGGAGCAAGGTGCATAATGAACTCATGCTAGGCATGCACTCTACTGTTGAGCACACTTCCCAACTAAGGTTTTTAACTTTATTTTTTGAAAAGTCAAATAATAATAATTATAAATCAAATCAACTGTGCAGTTTATCTTTGTGCTTATTAATATGAGTCACTTTATGTCTGTGATTATGATTAAGACCTTAGATAATCACAATATTTATTTGTCATTTATACCTCAGTAAACTGCTAAAAATGCTATGATAGGTTTTTTTTTTTTTTTTTACATCCAGTATGTGGACTGTTTATTTTCTACTAAAATACAAAAGCCGTACAATGGAGAAAGTATAATCTTTTAACGTAGACATGAAACAAGTGGACATACACAAATAAACTCTGAAGTTTTCACCTAGTGTTCTGTAGCATAGTAGGCTGACTACAGTCTACAAGTTTTTGTTATGTTTCAAAGTGAATAGAAAAAGAGTCGGAAGTTTCCCAACACATAAAAATGATAAATGGAAATGCTGATTGCACTGATTTGATAATTACAATAAGATTTTTACAACTTCCCAAGTATTATCTTTCTAACTTGTTTCTTTTACTCTTTTCTCTTCTCCTGCATTCTAACTCCACATGTGAAGGCCATTTGGAACTATCCTACAGCTGTTGACTTTTTTGTTGTTTTGTTGTTTTTCATTCTTTATTTTTCTCTTTATGTTTCACTTTAGGTAATGTCTATTGGCCTGTCTCTAACTTTATTAATTGTTTCCTTGGCTATGGCAGTTCTATGATGAAACCATTGAAGACATTCTTCCTCTCTCTTGTAATGGTTTCTCATTTCCAGTAATTTCACGCGATGCTATTCGGTAGTTTTCATTTATCTGCTGATGTTCTTGATCTGATGATACATATTGTCTGACTTTTCTTCTAAAGTTTGTAGGATATTATTTGCAGTTACTCTAAATTTCCTCTCTTGTAGTTCCAGACATCTGGGTCACATCTGAGTCTGGTTTTGTTGATGGCTTTGTCTCTTTACATAGTATTGTTTTTAACTTGCTTCTTTTCTGTCCCCAGAGTTTTGTCTGAAAGCCAGACATCTTGTATAGAAGACATTGAAGAAAATTTATTTATATTTGAAAATGAAGCAGGAGAAAGACATCAAACTCCTCCAGTATTATTGTAATTTCAGAGTGGGGACTGGATTAACAGATGATTTTATTTGTGTCACATTATGATTTAGGTATTTCCTTTATTCTCTACTTCAGAGATGGAATTTATCTACAATTCTGAAGCTTCTGCTTGTTATGTTATGTTTACTAGGTCAGTGAGAGGGGCATGAAAAAATAGTTGTGTACGTACTCTATTTTCCTGGCATTCAGAGTCAGAGAGGTAGGTGGCCTTCTCATTAACTTTCCCTTTCTTTATTTTAAGGGGTTTTAATGGTGTGAGAGTCTACTCTTTTCTTTCCTGCAATAGAAGGAGGATTTTCATTTTCCTTCTTTTCTAGTGAATCTTTTAACTGTGCTCCAATGGTGACAGGGATTGCTGACTTTTCATCCATGACATGAGGATTTATAGTTTACATTTTATGAGATAGGAAAGAAGGAATTGAGGTTAAAGTCTGGGATTACCTTGTGTTGAAGTCGTACCTTTCACCACTGCTTTGCGCCACAAAAAAACTCAGTCTTTCTGATGAGCACCCAGGAGAGCCTGTGGAAAACAGTGACTTCAGAGTGGATTCTGCATATGTCCTTGCTCTCTGGTATAGTACTCGAGCAATCAGTCCACATTTGACCTATTTATTAAAAATTAATCTTTTAATTTTTTATATTTCTTAAATCAAGTGTCAGTCTATTCTTGGCAGCACTTATTTCCTTTTTGGTTAGTTGGTTGCCCTGGAACTTGAACTCTCTGAAATTTTAAAAGTTTGATATTTTAAAGCCCGGCATAGTGGTACACACCTTTACTGGCTCAAAGTTTGAGATCTTTATACTCATTTGCCTTTTGCTATTGTTTTAAGGTTAGGAGCTGTCTTAAGTTTTGTGTATCTTATACAAAAGCCAAAGTAAAATGCCTATTTTAAGAATAAAAGTGAAACCCTTGTTCAAGGAAATATTCCTTCTCTCTTTGTTTAAAATCACCTCTTTATTGATACATAATTCACACACTACTTGGTTTTTACAGAGTTTCACAACCTTCACTATAATCAATTTTAGATCATTTTGATCATACCAAAACCCTCACTCTTATCAATTAATATCAATCTCTATTGAGGATCATAGGTATTTTATGAGCTGCTTCCCTTTCTCTTTTCAAGATACTTTTTGCCTTCGATAGATTGGTGAGAATACGTCAGTGTGGGCATCAGTCATGGTATTTATTCTAATACTGTTTGGGATTCATTCATCTGTTGATGGGCTTTTAAGACGATTTCATATCTTAACTTATTGCAATAAATTGATGGAATAAATATGAGAATGTAGATATCTCTCTGAGATGCTGATTTCATTTCTTGGGAGCAGTAGGACTTCTGGCTGACATTGCAGTTCTGGGTCTAATTTCTTGAGACATTTCCATAACAACTCACATTATAATTTTCATTTCTCTCAACAGTGTAGCAAAAGGATTCTATATTTCTTATACCTTCACCAAAACCTGCTATCTTCTTTTTTCTTTTATATAATAGCTATTTTTGATAATTTCTCATTATGGTTTTGATTTTTATTTCCTGATGATTATCGTGTTTACATTTTTGTGTATCTGTTAATCATTTGTGTATCTTCTTTGGAGAAATGCCTACAAAATATTTTTATGCAGTTTTATTAGGTTATTTGTTTTCTTGCTGTTGGGTATTTTAGTATTTTATATACTTTGGATATTAATTGATTATCAGAATAATAGTTAACAAATATATTTTTTTGTTCTGTAGGCATGATTATCGTGTTTACATTTTTGTGTATCTGTTAATCATTTGTGTATCTTCTTTGGAGAAATGCCTACAAAATATTTTTATGCAGTTTTATTAGGTTATTTGTTTTCTTGCTGTTGGGTATTTTAGTATTTTATATACTTTGGATATTAATTGATTATCAGAATAATAGTTAACAAATATATTTTTTTGTTCTGTAGGCTGTTGCTTTACTATCTTTCTTCACTGTGCAGAAGTTTCTGTTTTGATACACTCCCATTTGGTGTATTTTGCTTTTGTTGTCTGTAATTTGGTTATCATATCCAAAAAGTTACCTGTACCAATATAAAGCTTTTATCCTGTGCTTTCTTTTTATTAGTTTTGTGGTCTCAAGCTTAATTTTTAAATCTTTAGTTTATTTTCACTTCTCAGCTGTTAGAATAGATATTTTAAAATCCTGCAATAAATTTTATTTGCAAAAGTGTCTTTGTTTAGATCATCTTGTAATCAATTTAAAAACAAACAGGACTATAAATAACGCATTATCAAAGATTAGAACATAAAACTAAATAAAATAGGAGCCAGGTGTGGTGAACACAACTTTAATCCCAAGACCTGGGAGGCAGAGGCAGGCAGATCTTTGTGAAATTGAGGCCTTCTTGTTCTACCACAGCAAGTTCCAGCCATCTGGGGCTGCAGGGAGATAATATCTCAAAAGCCCAAATTAATTAATTAATTAACAATTAAAATAATTAAGGACAAAGGATACGTGTTGGTGAGGATGCAGAGAATTGGGAATCCTTTTATGAATTCACAGGACTGTAAGTCTCTAGGTCTTCAAATGGGTAGAGTCTTGCTAATCCTGAGATGCTCTCAAGGCATCCTTCCCAAGACTTCTTTATAATAAATCTCTTTACCAACCAAACTTTGCCAAGCCACAACTTTAAAATGCTCTTTTTTGGGGGGAAATACTGTAAGTTTTCATGTCTAGCTACTCTGCCTTTTGTGTCCAATTCCCAACACTAAAATCAGTCAAACCATACCCATGTCCCTCCCTGAATGCTATCCTTCCTTGAATTTACCTCTGCCAGATATTCCATAGTCTATTGAGCTCAAAAAATCCTCTCAGGAAGTCTCAGGTCATGGACAATTGGAGACAGTTCTTTACCAGAGTATAATGCAAATGACCTCTAGTCCAGTTCCAAACAGAAGCCTAATGCCCATTTGAAACCTCATAGCACACTCTTTACTGCCTCCATTCCTCCCAGCATTATAGTCTTCTGTGCTCCCACCAGAGTTGGCCATTAAGTACCACTTACAGCACTCTAAGATGGTTGTATGCTGCTTTTTTGAATTTTCCAGATTCCTCCTGAAAAGTGTTTTCAAAGACTTCTGATGCTCATCATCAGGAACAATCACAGAAACCACCGACTGTCTGCACCTGTTTTCACTGTTGGTCTGTCTTCTATATTCCTCCAGGAAAAAGCCACAAATAAACAACTTAAAAGAAGGAAGGCTTTATTTTGGTCCATGGTTTGGAAAGTTTCAACCTATACTTCCTTACTCTCATCACTTTGTACTTGGCGTGGGGCAGACATTATGATGGGGATCAGCTGGTGGACATGAGTTGTTCATCTTCTGGCACATGGGAAGCAAAGAGAGGAAGAGGCCAGGGTTCTCAAATACTCAAGATCATACCATCCCCCATGACTTACTTCCTTCAACTCACACCCACCTCCTCAAGTTTCCATCATCTTCCAATAACACCATCAATAAACATCAAATTTTCATTATATGAGCTTTGGGTGGACATTTAAGATCCCACAAAGGAGGTATACATAAGTGAGCAGCCAGTCAAGGTGTTTTCCCACCCATCATCACTATTTCTTCTGTAGTCTCTCCTGAAAGATGGTCTGACAAGTTGTCAGAACTGTGTGAAATCTCTTTCTGGAAAAGAAGCGCCCCCTCTGGCTGGCAGCAAGCTTCAGCCATTTCTTCTCCTACCATAAGATTTCTGGGGAAATTC
>NW_008329142.1:1333779-1358796 GCF_000622305.1 Nannospalax galili | reverse complement strand
ATCATTAATAAAAGGGGAAACATCACAACAGACACCAAAAGATCCAGAACATTATAAGGGAATACTTTAAAACTATAAGCTACTAAATTTGGAACTCTAAAAGAAATAGACAAGTATCTAAAACCATGGGGACCACCAAAATTAAACCATGAAAAGATCAACAACTTAAACAGACCCATAACATATAAGAAAATTGAAACAGTAATACAAAACCTCCCAACTTAAGTTATTCAAAGATAGAAACAGAGGGAGAACTCCCAAGTTCCTTCTATGAAGCCAGTATCACTCTAATACCAAACCAGCTAAAGACACAATCAAAAAAGAAAAGTATAGACCCATATCCTTAATGAACATAGATGCAAAAATTCTCTTCAAAGTATTTGAAAACCACATACAGACACACATAAAAAAGATCATCCACCATGATCAAGTAGGCTTTATTCCAGAGATCCAGGAATGGTTCAATATACGTAAGTCAATAAACACCATAAATCACATAAATGGACTCAAAGACAAAAATCACATGGTCATCTCAATAAATGCAGAAAAGATCTTTAACAAAATCCAGCATACAATTATGATAAAAATCCTAGAGGGAATTGGACTGGAAGGAACGTACTTCAACATTATTAAAGCTACATACAACAAACCCACAGCCAAAATCATTCTAAAGAAAAAATTGGAAGCCTTCCCATTAAAACCAGGAACCAGACAAGGTTGTCCACTATCTCTATTCCTTTTCAATACAGTGCTTGAAACCCTTGCTAGAGCAATAAGACAAGAAAATGAAATTAAAAGAATACTAATTGGAAAAGAAGTCAAATAATCCTTTTTTGCAGATGATGTGATTTTTATACCTGAGATCCCCAAAATTCCACCAAAAAACTAGAAGCGATTAGCACTTTTAGTAAGGTGGCAGGTTACCAAATTAATCTACAAAAATCAGTAGCCTTTCTCTATACCAATAACAAGCAATCATAGAAAGAGTACATGGAAATGCTCCAATTCACAATAGCCTCAAAAAAAAAAATCTCGAATTAAACCTGACCAGAGACATCAAAGATATCTTCAATGAAAATTTTAAATCTTTAAAGAAGGAGATTGAGGATACACCAGAAGATGGAAGGAATCCTATGCTCATTGATTAAAAGAATTAATATTGTGAAAGTGACTATTCTACTAAAAGCAATAGATAGAGTCAATGCACTCCCAATCAAAATCCCCATGACATACTTCATAGAATTAGGAAAAAATTCTAAAATTCATATGGAAGCACAAAAGACCCCAGATAGTCGAAGAAATCCTGAGCACAAAGAGCAATGCTGGGGGGATTACTGTACCATATCTCAAACTATATTACAGAGCTATAGTCATAAAGCCAATATGGTACTAGTACAAAAATAGACACATAAATCAATGGAACATAATTGAAGACCCAAATGTGAGTACATGCAATTTTTGCCACCTGACACTTGACAAAGTGCCAAGAACACACACTGGAGGAAAGACAGCATCTTCAACAGCTGGTGACTGCAAAACTGGATCTCCACATTTAGAAGAGTGAAACTAGACCCTTATCATTCACCTTGCACAAAAGTCAACTCCAAATGGATCAAATTCCACTGATATTTTTATTTTTTTTCTAGTCTTCTAATTCAACTTTTTTTTCATGGTCTTTACCATCTTCATTTCAGTCTGCTAATTTGGGACTTAGCTTGTTGTTTTCCTAGTTACTTGAGACACTGCCTTCCTCCCACTTCTTCAAACTGACAGTTTGCCCATTTGAATGTGCTGTCCCTATTCAAGGCATAGATGTTTAGGTGAAAATTGTATTAAAATTTAGACACAGTAACTGCACATGAGGGTATATGTCTGCAAACATAGCAGTCAGGAGACTGAGTGTTGAGATCTGGCTATACCCTGCCCTAGGTTACTCCATATTGAGCAAAACAGTTATTTTTCTTTTTGTCTCTTGTTTTGAGAGACTTCATTTTACAAGTAGCAGCTGACTTCATTTTGAAGACAGAGGACGACTTTGTGCTTTAGTGGACATATAAATGCCACCCTCCCAGCACTATACATTAAAGAATAGACAAAAGACTGATAAATAAGTGATTTTTTAAAGAAGAAAAGTTTCATCCTTTTCCATAAATTTGTTTAAACTAGGACTGTGGAAGCATATGGGCACACTCATATCATATGAGGAGAACTAGGTCCAAGAACTGGTTGGAAACACCAGACTGAGTTGTGCAACACTCTCACATGAACTCCATAAAGGGGAGGGCACCTAACATGGCAATGACCGCACTGAACTACCATCTAACCACTCAGTGTATGTGTCAAGGGACTAACAGGCTGAGAGTCCCTGGCTGTTCCAGCAGTTTCAGCTCTGCTCATTTTCTGCTGTTGGCATGTCGTACTCCAATACCCATTCATTCATCCACTGTTTCATTGACTTGGACCTGCTGTCCATCCATCAGCCGTTTGACTATCTGGAACTGGTCCTGCCATTTACTTAAGGGCCTCCACTGCACCTTCCTTGGAGCACAACTCTGATCCTCAGCTTGACTCTATTGAGGTAGCAGCACTACCAGGAGAAGTATCAGACTCTAGCTGGTTCATTTGAGACTCCGATGCTATCAGCTTCTCTGCATCTCTATCCACTTTCCTATCTCAGGCATCTTTGAAGCTGCTGGAATTCTGTTATAATAATTTTATCCCTTTTGTAATGATTCTGTAGAATTACGTATGGGTTTTTAAACTTTTTTTTTTTTACTGTATGATATGTAATGTTGATCTGAAAGTTAATATTACTAATTGAGGTTAGAATAGAAGAACCCAGGTTTGTCCTGCCAGGACTATCAAGCAAGCTGGAACTACATGGCAAATTGCTGACAACAAACCACCATACATTGTGAATTTATTGTTATTAAGTAAATTACAACATTGTGGAGATAAAAACAAATGTGTTCATTTATGAGTCTGACAAAGTGTGATCATGACACTAAGAGGATCTTGAGTGAAGGCCAACTGGGGCTGCAGAGAAGTCTCAAAATAACAAGGGTTGAGGAAAATAATTTAGGAATTCAATAAAAGCTTCATACTATCACAAAGCTTGTGTGGGGATTGAATATAATAAAAAAAGATCACCTTCATCTTTAATGCATATTGAATGAATATTGGCTTAAAATATAATTAGGTAATAAGTAGAAACTATTTTAAAAAGGATTTGGAAGAAATGTGTACCATTAGCCTTTGAGAGTCCATTATCTTCCTACAACTTATCCTTTGCCATCTAGTATACAGCATTTTTGGTAATCCTCATCATGAGTTTGAATACATATTTAATATTTTAAAAATTATCACATGATTAAACTTCACATGATCTATACTATCCTGTACTCTCTCTCCTACATGGTAATTTGGGGACAACATTTACTGGTTTTTGTTATAAGTTTTAGTATATAGCTTATGTTCTTTTTTTTTTAACTTATCCTGCTTTTTTAACTTATTTTGGGTGTTATCATTGTTTATGTGTGTGACAAGACCTTTGACCTAAATTCTAGAAATCTTTAATTTCTTTTATTGAACTATGACTACTCCTGGTTGTATCATGAAATTTGTTAAACTCTTAAAGTCCTGTTAATTTATTCACTTATCCATACTCTAACTTTACTGAGATTTTCTCCCTTCTAATGCTCTTAATTGAACACTACCTTCTTTACACATCTGTAAAAGTTGTAAATTGAATATTTCTAAGGTTCAATATTTCTAATGTTCACTATTTCTAATGTTCTAATGTTCTTTAAAATTAAACACTACCTTCTTTATACATCTGTTTTTTTCATATCATGTACTCTAATTTGAATTGCCAGTCTTTTGTTAAATTATTTCAAGTTTTTTGTTGTTAGTGGTCTTTTTGTAATAATGCCTTGACAAAACTTCAGCCTTGGGTAAATTTGTCTATTTAGTTGGCATTTGTGGTGATTTGCCCTCCACAGGCTCCAAGTATTTGGACATTTTGTCTCCAGTTGGTGGCACTGTTTTGGAAGGTCTTAGAAGATGTGGCCATGCTGGAGGAAACCCTTCACTGGGGGCAGGCTTCAAGTTCTTAAGCCTTGCAGATCTGGGGTCGCTTCTTGCTCCCTGTGGCTGCTTGAAGATATGAGAGCTTAGCTTCTGCTCCTCCTCCAGCCACCTCTGCCACCATGCCTCCCTGGCATGATAGACTGACTCTTACCCCTTTGGAACCGTAAGATAAATAAACTCTTCCTTTTATAAGTCCCCTTGGTCATGGTATTTCTATCACAGCAACAGAAAAGTAACTAATACAGCATGTTAGTCAAGGTTTATAGCTGACAAATGCAATGACATTCAAGTACAGTGTTTAATCAAAGAATTTTTAAAAATAAGAATAATAGATTCATTTTGGTATTTGTGTTTTGAGCTCTTTCTAACCTTCTGCTCCACTATCACTTGACTTTAATCCTCAAAGATTATCTTATGGTTGCTTCAAAGACATAAACTGTTTATCATCTTTAAACTCACATGCAAAGAGCAAAAAGGACAAAAGAAAGGAAGGTATCTCCTATCTGGCATTGTTTCTTGTTATGTAGTTTTTAGCTGTACATATGGACTCTTAAAGAATTATGCTTATCCCTTTAATCTTTGGTTATACTTTCCTTTTGGGTGTTTAAGACCATATAGTTGGCACAAATAAACCAATTTATTTTTACTCTAAGATCATTTAGGGATCTGTTCCTCAGGGGTCATATGGACTTGGGAGGAGCCCCTGGCTCTTTTCTTTTACCAGTTGCATCTATGTGAAGATAAATCAAAGGTCCCATTTTTAAGATAAGAAAAATACATATGTTTTCTACTTTAGAGAAGTTGCATAAATTTTTCTTTTGAATTTTATCAATCAGATTTCTGGCTGTCATTCGTATTTGAATGACATTGCAATGACATCAAGATTTTTTTCTTTTTGTCCATATATTTCATTTAAAAAAACTATGCCTTTAGAGGTCTGGAGATATGGCTCAATACTTAAGAGCACTGGCTGCTCTTCCAGAGGACCAGGGTTTTGTTTCCACTACCCACATGGAAACTAACCACTGTCCATAACTTCAGTTCAGGGGATCTGACACTGTCTTACGGCCTCTCCAGGCATTGCATGCATGTGCTACACTTACATACATGTAGGCAAAGCACTCATACACAGAAAATGGGCATAACTAATAAATAAAAACTAAAAAATTATGCCTTTACATATAGGAAAATCTTCAAAGCTAACAATAAGAATGGACCATTATGCTGGTTAGTCATTGTCTTTTTGATCTGTGTTGCTTTTATACCTGACTTTTTCCCTGTGTCTTCATTTGGTTCATTTTAAACTGAAAGGATGCAGAAAATTTGACAGCTGACCTTCAGAAAAGTATATTGATGCCCACTGAGATACTGTAAGGACTCCATCTTGAATGTTCAGCAATGAGAAGTCTCAAAAAAATTAAAGATATGTATCCAACAAAGTGGTTTTCAAGATAGGATAACAGATCCACACCCATGAGAGCTAAGCAAGATCAAAGTTAAGTTACCTTTTACATCTTTGCTTTACATAGAAAATAAGCAGCAGAAAGGTAATTATCTTAGCTGTGATCTATTACTGTGATAAAATACCACAATGAAAGCAACTTAGGGGAGGGAGGTTATTTCAGCTCACAATTTCAGGTTATAGTCCATCGTAGTAGGAAAGTCATAGAAGCAGGAGCTTGACAGACTGGTCACATAACATCCATGGTCAAGAGCAGGGAGCAATATATTAATGAATGCATTCTAGTGCTCAGCTGGCTTTCTCTACTCCCAAATGTCCCTAAATCTCCTGAATAAGGAATCATGCTGCCCACAGTGAGAGTTTTCCCACTTAAATTAATATTATCAAGATAATGCCCCACTTGAGTCCATTGAGATGGCTCAGTGGGTAAGAGCATGGGCTGCCAAGTTTGACAGACTGAGTTTGATCCCTGGGACCAACATGGTAGAAGGAGAAAACTGACTCCCACAAGTTGTCCTCTAACATCCACACATGCTTTAGTATGCACACCATAGTGTGAATGCCCCATCCTCTATGTCAATGCACACAAAATAAAAATTGAAAACGTAATTTAAAAAGACAGCCTGAACAGACATCTCTGTGGGTCAACGTAAACTTCTCTCCTTGAGATTCCTTCTTATATGATTCTACTTTGTGTCAAGTTGACAATTAAAAGCAGCCATCACAGATGTTGTTGGAGGTGATATATAATGAGATAATTCGGAGGGAGGCAATAGGATACAGCATTTTCCAAATAAGATAAAAAGGACAGCATCCATAGAATACTGTTACTGGTAAAAGGTAAACCGTGTTTAGATTATTTCTTTAATAACTTTGAGGTATATAAATCTTAAATACTTAAAATCTTAAATATATACTAAATTTAGATTATATAAAAGATAACTAGATAACTGTTTTCTCTAACTTTTGTAGGAAATTGCATGTTTAAAGAGTCCTCTTGGCTGTTGTATGTCTTTGTTTTTTGTTTGTTTTTGTTTTTTTAAATATTTTATTTATTATTTTTTATGTGTATGAGTGTATTGCCTGCACATATGTGAGCACACCCATGTTGTGCAATGCTGCGGAGGTCAGAAGAGGGCTTCGGATTCCCCTGGAACTGGAGTTAAGGACATTTCATAGCCACCATGTGGATGCTGGGAATCAAACCTGGGTCCTCTGCAAGAGCAATCAGTGCTGTTAACCAGCTGAGCCAACTCTCCAGCCCCTTATTTTTGTTTTTTGAAAGTACAGCAAAGAACATACAGAGCTTAGTGTCTTAACCTACCACTCTATTGTCTCTAAACTTTACTGTCCCTTTGGGCCAAATAACTTTCTATTTTGTGGCGTTCCAATCCTGAAGTCCACACTTAAATAATATAAATTTCATTTAATCTATAATTTTAGATGGATAATCCTGATATATCTGAACATATGACTTTGGACAGCTAAGAAATTCAGCCTGCATAATATACTAGATTGATGCCCATTTTCTTTCCATTGGAACTTAAGGATTTAGAACTTCAGAGAAAAGTAACTGAGTTCCTTCTCAAAGGTCCATAAAAGTTTGGAGGATTGACCAGGATATGTGTAATTTGTATCTATGTGAACATAAAGCAATTTTTTATATGTTCTTTCTTTCTCTTACTGCCCTCAATCTGAAAGGCATCAGTTCATTGATAGAGAAAATTCTGCCTGGTTTAAGAGAAGTTATAAAGCAGTATTGTAATGTTTTGTTACCTTGAAATAATTGTGATACTGCACCCCCTTTCAATCAAATAGATCTAAATCTTGGTGCTGAATATTAGAACCATTTCCTATTTGTAAGGTTGGTAAGAGTTTGATAACCACTACATATCTACCCATTCCCTAATTCTGCCTTTTATTTTTTGCCCCTCTGAGAATTTGTTCATCAAAGCTTACTTCAAAATATCTTAAAGTTTTATTTTGGTATGAACAAAGTTCTCTTTACCAAAACAGAGCAGGAAAGAGGATTTTAAACTTATCTTACTTATTTTTCCTTTTTGTCCAGTGTTGCTAAAATTCCTCTAAAAGTTCATTTAGTACAAATACCTAGAAAATTAACCCATGTATTACAAGAATTTGTATTAAAAGAGTGCTGCAGAGCTCCTCTCATTACTAGTTCCTTATAGCAAGCCATGGTTAAATTTATATCCTTAGTTACTCCTGGTGGAAGTCTAGTGACTGACTACAGATTTCCCAGGATTTCTATAAAGCATGCAATTGGACCATGAAGTGGGTGAAGTGGGTAGAGATAGTGAAAATCCATTTGAAAGTTTGGGATAATGGTTACCTGTTAATCTAATTTAGACGTTAGCTCTGTTACCAACTCAGAACCTTAAAGTATCAAAGAGAAAGTGAAAAACAATGAAGTAGGCAAATGGAAGGGGGTAAGAAGCAAGTTAAAATGAAAATCTGTAGTTTTTCTCACATGGATCTTAATCTGTGGGTCTTGAATGGAAGATGTCCTTTCCTGTGGGTGTTTACTTGGGCCTACACCTTTGGGTGGTGATACTATGTACTGAAAATTATTTCTGGGGAATTTGTAAGAACACTTTTTTGGAGAAAAGTTTTTTAATTAGTTAATTAATCAATTCATTTATTTTTATTTTAAATATAGCCCAGGCTGGCTTTGAACTCATGTCCAACCTTTCTCAGCCTCCCAAGTGCTGGGATTATAGGCTTGTACCACCATATGCAGCCCATCACTTACAACTCTTCCAATTAGATATTACTTTAAGTGTAATATTTAAAAATATTCATTTACTTATTTATTTTTATGTTATGTGTATGAGTATTTTGCCTGCATATTTTGAAGTATACCACATGGGTGCAATACACACAGATGCCAGAAGAAGGTGTCATATTGCCTGAAACTGGAGTTACAGACAGTTACTGTTGCCATATGGGTGCTGGAACTGAACCTGGGTCCTCTGCAAGAGCACCCTGTGTTCTTGAACACTGAGCCATCTCTGGAACCCCAGGTACAACAGCTTTTTAATCTAGAAGGTAATTATGACATATTTGGGCATTCTGAGGTGTAGCTTAGTGGTAGAACACTTGCCTAGCGTATGAAAAGACCTAGATCTAATTCCCAGCAACACAAAATACATAAACGAATAAATGAACAAACAGGTAAGTTGTAATTGCCAAAAGATAAATGTATCAATGGAACACAATAAACAGACAGAAATAGCTTCTGCATATATGGCCAATTGAATTTTCACAGTACTGTTAAGCTAATTCAATAGGAAATTCAATACATTGTTTAGGAATAATGATATGTGTATATGGGCAAAACGGACCCTCAAGAATACTTTAAATGCATGAAAAATGTCACTGGAAATAAGGTGGACTTTTATAAGCCCAAACTCCAGATGAGACCTCCCAAGACATGAGGCTTATGACTTTATCTTCATCTGACCATTACAATTTTATGAGAATTACTCTACTGACAGATAAAGTATGAATCAGTGGCCTTCAAAGTGAGTGTCTATGTTTTTCTCAGTAGTAAATGTGGTGACTATTTTTTCTTTGTTATAGTGGATAATTTCATTAAAAGCCCTTTGAAATATTTTGTTTAAGGCCTCTGAATATCATTATGCTCATACCTTGTAAAACATTATATAATCCCCATACAATTTGCAATCTGGCTTAGTTAGTGTATCTCCTCTAACTATTGAACCAATCGACTGTCTTCCTTTCACATTTCCAATGATTTGGCCTGTTGGGATATAGTAGGGGATGCAAATTTTTTCAAGGAAGCCTCCTATGTGGCACAGTCATCAGCTGAGCCATTGGGGTCACTTCCATCAATCAGAACTGTCTTGTTGTTTGGGTTGACACCATTAAGAACTGTGTCACACAGTCTATACCATACTTCAAATATATATTAATTGTCTTTACTATCTATAGTATAAGCAAGCAAAATTAGGAGCTTGAAAATACGTAGTAGTTTAATCAACTTAGTGTTGCATAATTATACCACCCACATCTCAATCAATTTCTTTGCTATCAAAGTATGAATTTGTTCTAAGATAATTAGCAAGGGATTTGACCCTAAAAGAAATTTGACACTTTCTGATGCATGTGGACATTTATCTGCTAACACTGTTGGGTTTATATCTGCCTGTCTATATAAAGTTATTACAGTCCAATTCTGGATCATTCTTCTTTCTCTATTTCACGTTTAAAATTTTTTATTTTTAATTAGAATTCCATATTTTTTAATGAACTAATGAAAAGTGCCATTTTTCCTATTTCTGCTATATATCTTTCAGCTAACTGGCCTGGAATTCGCTATGTAGACCTTGAACCCACAAAGATCTGCCTGCCTCTGCCTCCCAAGTGCTGGGACTAAACTCATACATCACCATGTCCAACTGACAACATAGACTTTTAAACTAAATTATACAAGTATGACCTTATGTTGATCTGGACAAAGGTACCAAATGTTCTGAACTAGAGAAATGGCAGTGTCCCTGAAGAAAAAGTTTGCTTTTCAGTAAATTAAGATTTTTTTAGGTGAATCAAGTTTCCCTAAATTCATTATTTTATATTACTTGCCATAAGGCTTTGATTTTCAGAGGTAAATTCACTTTCCTCATCTCTGTATGCTATGCTTTTATGTTAATATTTATTTTTCAGGTGTTAAACCTACTTTCTCTTGGGAGAGACCATGTATCCCTAAAATAAATAAACAGCAGTGTTTGTTAAATACTGACCAAGATACAGAGTGTGAATATCAGTTGAGATATAGTTTAAAATAACGTCATTAAATTGAGTGTCTTTTTAATAATACATTGAAAAACTGAGCCTGTATTTCACTATTATGTAGGTATAGGAATACCTTAGAATCTTCAGTTATTATCTTTCCTTCTATTCCTAGTAAAGTGGTCCAATGGAAAGAAATTTTTGAGAAAAGCGAGCTCCTTGAAACTATTGAACTGTGGATGTGGGCGACACACTCACATGGGAGCACCTGGCCTTGCTGGTTGGAGTAACTGGGAAAAAGAGACAGGATCATGATTCGATATCTCAATAAGTGATTCTTATCAAGTACAAAATGATCTAAAACTCTCTTCCCTTTCACAAGGAAAACTGGGCTGTCTATTGACGAATTCCTTGCTCTTGGCCCGATATAGAAACAACTCTCCCTAAGTGTTTCATAGAGTGGAGTGAACAGTTTTTCTTGATATAAAACCATTACAAATTCATTGTAGAAATTAATGAAATGCAAGTGAGAATAAGAAGTGATAAAAACCTCACAATTGCATCTACCACCCAGAATTTTTACTATTCTTTTTGTTTGTTTTCCCATAGCTCTTTGTCTTTCCATCTGTGTGAACATAATTTCTAGTTAGCGTGAAGGCCTACAAAATTATCTTGATTCTTCACTGTTTAATGAGTGCATGCTATTTATTTTGTTTGTAAACTAATTTTTTAAACCCATTTCTTATTATTTTCCCAAGTCTTTAGTTTTCTAGTAAATATCGTCCTGACTAATCTCTTTGTTATTGTATCTTCTTGCAGGTCAAAGACTATTCCTTAATATATACCCTAAGAAACAAATAAAAATATCTCTTTCCTCACATACATTCTAAATCGCAGTATTATTTTTGTTTCCTAATTTTCTAAATGAAGAACAAACATATTTTATTTTGTATTTATTTACTGTTCACTTATGAAAAAATTTAAAAAGTATTTTTGTTGATCACATATATTTATATATTTCTTTGCAAATAAATTGCATAACAAAAGTTTTTACAGTGATCTAAAGATTCCCCAGAACACATAGAGAACAAAAAATCTCGAGTTGTTTCTCTCCTTTCTTCAGACCTGTCTCCTCTCCTAAAAGGAGAACAGGAAATATTTTAGCTTCGCTAATGAGTTCTTCTTGCCTCTGTGCCCCAGTGCTTGTCTTTCTTCTTCCAGAATCCTTCCTTCCATGGAGAAGAACTGTCTTTCATGGTCAGGTCAGATAAATCTGGGGCTGTTAGTTAACTAACCATGGAATACCTGGATTTAGAGTTAATGACTCTTTGTTTGACTCTGGAAAAGGTATGAGGAAGTTTCATGCAGGCCTCTGCTCCCTCTCACCTTTGATTTATTAGCATTGTGTCTTAAAGGTATAAGGTATTCAGTACATAATAAATTGATTTTTGCAAATAAGAGATGAAAGGGAACATAAGTAAAACTCAGTTTGGCATTTTATGACTCCCTTCAGTGAGATTAGTCAGAGCTCAAATAGAAAAGAATGATTTACTTAGAAGGCATTTATATTTTAATTCAGTATTGTAAGTCTGCTTATATAAGACTGAATAAGGTAAAATATGACATGGACATATATAATAAAGCTGTATATATTAGTATAATTAACACAATTTTACTAATAATTGTCTGTACTTTTGTTAGACATTGATCCCACACGGAGCAGGCTGAGTGTTACATTGCATATGAGTCTTAAGATTTCCTTAATGTGGGTCCTTTTTGAAGCCATAGTGCTGTGTGCTCTGGACAGGTTTGAACCTGCTTCAGAGTATTAGAAATTGGGAGAAGCCAGATGTTGATACTGTAAAGTCAATTCTTCTGTTCATCTAGTGAGTATTTTGTAAAACAAGGAAAACCATGTTTTTACTATCTTCTTTACCATTGCACAACACACACACACACACTCACACACACACACACACACACAGCCACATTTGAGCCAACTGAGGTCATTATCTCTGGAGCAGGAGAGTTTTCTTTGTATTTTATCCTAGATATCCTTACTATATCTAAAGAAGTTGTCAAACAATATAATATTCATATTGCATGGGACAAAGTTTTTGATTCAAAACTACACAATTTTATAACTCATAGAATGGTTAGAAAGAGGACATTCCTCTGGAATCTGAAATTTTCTTTAAAGCATTCTTTCTTTTCCCTTCTAAGTGCTCTGATCCCAGTATATTTGGTTTTCTTTCCTTCTTTTAAAAAGTATATTAATATTGGATTGGATTATAAAAAGGAGACAGAACCAAGTAAATGAAATAAAACAGAATAACTGAGATTCCCTCATTCTTCAAGGATTTTTCTTAGACAAACAAAATGTATGAAATTTGGGGAGTGTTTCTTCAGACACACTGAACCTGGTTATATCTGTTAAAACACTTCAAGTGCCTCTCCTTGGATAAGGGTATTAGCATTTTCAAGTGATATGTTCTTGAGTCATCTATCTGAAAATATTCCAAGCTATAAAATGTTATTTTTTCCTACCTTAAATTTCCTTTACTTCTGTTCACTAGATCCCACTATCTCTTAAACATACCAACTGCATAGTAACATCTTAAGCACTTAAACTTTAGGTGAAACTTCATTTATAATGAAATCTACCAACAGAAGAAAGGATATAGAAAGAGCTGAGGAAGAGAAATGGGATTTTGAGCACATAGTTGCTTAATGGGTGGGCAAAAGAGAAGCTGAAAATTTTAAGGTGGAATGGCCAGAAAGTTAGGACAAAAACCAGATTGGCAGAAACCCAGGGAGGCATTTAAATAAAAGGAAAGCAGTCAATAATGCCAAGAACATTTCATATTCAACTCATTTGTTTGACTGGCTTCGGATTCAAAATGAAGCTGGTGGTTTTTCTAGTGTATTTCTACAAGGGTTTAACAAACCGCTTTGTCTGGTTAGAAATGGCAAGTCATCAGGTTTTTCTTGAGTTTTTGTAATCTGAACTATTTTTTAATTTTAGTTAATATATAGGACAAGAATGTAGTCCCCATTGCTCCAGGCCACAGCAACCTGGAAGAGGGTGCTATGGACATGCATTATTAGAAATGAGAAATATTTCCTTGGCCTTCTTGGAGTCAGTTTTTCTTACTAATATCTGGAATTATTCTGAGTAATACTCAAATGATCTCTGATATAGTCTCAACATCCACAGCCCCTACAACCCATGGTGTTTAGTACTGCTTCTGCAAGCATTGCTAGTTGTGTAGTGTATCCTACATGGGTCTGGATGCTGCTGTATCTTCTACTTCACAATTCCAGAAAGCCACTGCCAACTCTTTCTGTCATCCAAAGGACTGACTTGAATGTCAGTATTTATAAAGCTTTTATAAACTTAAAGTATTTTATTCTTGCTTTTCTTCATATTGGCAGTCTATATGTCCTTAAAAATCCACATATCAGCTGAATTCAGAAGACAAATCTGATTCACTTATTGCACTGCTGTACTGAGTGCAGCTTCGGCAGATTCCCCCAGTGTTTTTTTTTTACATTGATCTTGTCCATAAACTGACTCACCCATTTACCAAGGAACTCTGTCTCAGGAAGTCCTTTGTCTCTCAGATTAACATCTATTTAACTTGCCTGAAGTCTTCCCAACCTGGACACTTCTATTTGAATATGTGCTGTGCATATCACCACCCACCCAGAGCCTTCTTCACCACGGCAGTCTCTCTTGACTATCACATAACCATTGCCCTAATTATGGCTTAGGTTTCATATCTAAAACACCAGATACTTTCCCTACTACTACAGGTTAGAGGCAGTTTAGTCAGGCGGTGTTTTTGTCAGCAAAAGCCACTTTGAAGAAAACTTTAGGGGAAACAATAGTAAAACAGTGATTTCATGCCAGCTGACTTGAATCTATGTAAATTTGCCAGCCTTGATTTGAGATCCAACTCTATATGCTCTGAGTCAATTCTGTTTTGTTTTACTTTGTTTTGAAATTTCTAGAGAAGGTCTGCTGCATCCCAGGCTAGCCTCAAAGTCTGTATAACCTAGGATGAAGTAGAGCTTCTGATCCACCTGCCTAAACCTCCTAAATGCTTAGATTACACGTGCGTGTCACCACACCCAGTTTATGTGGTGCTGGGACTAGTACCCACTGCTCTGTGTATGCTAGGAAGTGCTCTACCAACTGAACTACATTTCCAGACCTATCTATGTCAATTTTTATTTCAAATAATAATAGTTAATAATAATAATAATAATAAAAGAGCAGGCTACATATTAATAACTTTCATGATGAATTTTCCCAAGACAATGTGCCTTATCAAACTCTTGGCATGGCACATCAGAAAGCACTACATTTTCCCTCTAAACTTTTGTCATTGCTTTTCAAGTACCTTAAAATTGAAGGATACAGAGTATGTTACAAGAGAACTCCTTTAGAAATACAGAGTGAATATAAAAGAGGAAGAGAGAATGAGGGAGGACACAAGGGAGATCAAAGGGAGTAGAGGATGGTAGGGGCATAAAAGAGGAGAGACTAACTAAAACACATTTTGTTTAAAAAATGCCATAATATTTAATACCTTGTGTGCTAATTGAAAAAAAATTCTAAAGATGTGAAATATGGATAGAGAATTGAATAAATTAAATGAAAAATTTAAATACATATAAACAACATTTTAATCAGGTTGTTCAAAAAATTCAAGTGTAGTCAAAAAGAAAAACAGCCCAGAGCAAAAACACTATATTAGGCAAAAGCACAAAATTACAAAGTTGGGCCTTAAGACTCATTCTTGTTCTGATTCTGCGGGAGAAAAAAGGACTCGAAATGAAGGAAATTTGCATAAAGGATAACATTTATTATAATTCAGTTATATCATTCTAAGTTTTTGGTATTTTGGAAATATACCTTGATATTCTCATAGCAATGTTTTATTTTTCTAGTTTTAGTTGGAAAACAGTGTAAAACTTTGGAGCTGATAGTGAAGTGGATGTTTCAGTCACAGAATTTTCTCTCTGAACTCATCAGAAAAGATTGTAATAGATTTTTCTTCCATGATAGGCAAGCACTTGTATGGCAAAGCAAAGCGCTGGTATGCAGTTTCGGAAATCTGTTGACTGTGTGTTCCCATATGTGTTCCAAGAAATTCACATTTGGATTTCAGTACAACTCAGAGTTATGGTCCTGCTATCCAACACTTTTTTTGGATGGGAATTTGCTTGATACCAACACAAGTCTTGCCAAAACTCAGCAGGCCAAATCCCAGCTCTGGAATATGTGGGAACCAAGAAATCAGCAGTGAAATGATGAGGCTGTATCAGCCCTCCAAGGAAACAAATGCTACCTCATGGTCTAAAAGGTCATTTTTGAATATTACAGCTAATCTTTTAAAAGCAAAATGTCTCTTTTGTGGCAAATGCAACTTTAATAACAAAAGTGTACTATTACATTTCTTCTGAATCTGGCTTTTCAGACTCCATTACAGCTGGCTAGACATGAACAGTTACATTCACCTTCAGAATGAAACATGCTAGTGTTCATTCAGTATATTAAACTGAGTTAGAAATCTACTTTGTGACTAATCTGGGTCACAATTGTCCTGGTTAAAGTGATTAGCTTGACATTAAATTTTTTATTGAATACAGAGCTTCTCATCTTCCTTTAAAACATTGCTATTAACTTGCAAAATAATGTGTTAAAATTATAGTAAGTATTATAAAATAAGAAATTATAACCCATAGTTAGCCTAGGGATGCTTCTTTTAGTTCCTGAGAATCAATTATAAAACCCAAATTCTGAAGGAATATAAAAGATCAATGGTCAAGTACTTCAGCTTTAGCAAAGGTTAGTGTCAAGTCATGTAACACCAATTGCTATCTGTTCCATCCTTAGAGATCCAGATTATGTGCCTCTTTCTGGTCTTTTTAAATCCTAACCACATAATTAAAAAAATTAAATAATCTCAATTATGGCCTCTCGCTAACTTTTGGTAACATTTTAAAACCCTTTTATCTTGTCATGGTGTACAACTGTTGGTTGACAATTCCCTCATAAAATAAAAGTAATAAAATATTTGAAAATATTTGAAACATAATAGTGTCAAAAATTACTTCCTTGAGATGTTTTAAGAATCTCTCATGTATAATAATATCAATTTTAATGTCTTCATTCTCCATGTGTTGTTAGGCTAAATAATAAAAAAATTCTCATTGAATTTTGAGTTTACTAGTGGAAAAAAGAGAAATGTCATTTGCAGATACACACCTGATTTCTTCTATGCATATGGCTTGCACACTTTCTGGCTCCAGATAAATAGATTAATCCACATGGTTGTTGTTTATTAAGATGCCAGAAGTGAAAGTTTGCAGTTGGAGATTCAGTGTTGTAATGCCACATGAGGCAAATGGTTTGAATGGGTACTGGGCTTTTTGATTTGTTCATAGGCTTGACTTGTTCACTGGTAAACCACATTCTGTCACCCTACCCTAGTCATTGAAAAGTTGTCATTGGTTAGGCACAATGGAGTAAATAAGCTATGTTAATAATGACTTTTTATTTAAATGTTAAAAGTTTTCTTTGGGTGATTTAATGTCCCATTTCTTTTAAGCAAGGGTTGATGAACAAGTATGTTGAAAATTGCTTAGCATGGCAGAAATCAAACAAATTTTTAAAGAAAATTTAAAAATAATTTGAATCCATACTTCTATAAAATAAATTCTTGAAAAAATCTGTCAGATATGTCAGTAGTTAGCTCAGATTTTGGACTCTGATCTGGCTTATTTCTTGTTTGGCAGCCTTTGCCGAAAACCGTTGTCCTATCACTTGAGCCCAATCAGATACTGATCAGGCTTTTTGCCTCCTTGGTTGGTGGACTTTGTAATGTTATGACCCCAGTTTGAGCAAAACTACAGCTTGAAATTGTAGTATCTCCTGCATTTTTTATTCAGATTTGTGTAAAAATTTATTGTATGCAAGGATTTATATTAGGGGATAATCTAAACGTTTTCTTAATTTAAATTATTTTTAAATTTAAAAAAGGTTTTAGCTTGTCTACAAACGAAAATAATTTTTTTATTTACTGAGTAATGGAAATATGTTTTAGTAAACTATTTTTAATGTTTGTTGGAATAAAACAGTAATTAGCATACTATTTTAAGATTTAGTGAACTTTTATTTTTCAGGTTAGCAATTTTTGTTTTAATCTCATTTTGTTCTTCTTTGAGAACTAATGACCAGAAAGCAAATTTTCTAGTGTCATGTATTCAGTTTATAATGCTAATGCTTTTGTTTTGTTTCCTGTTACTGTGATAAAATACCAGACAAAATCAACTTAAGGGAAAAAGTGTTTTTTTGACTCACAATTTCAGGTCACAGTCCATCATTTCAGGGACATCAGGTGGCAGGAGCTTGAAGTAGTTGGTCATAACAAGCTCAAAATCAGAGCAAAGGGCAACGACAATACTTGCTGGCACTCAGCTCACCTTCTCTCTTACAAGGTTCAGGATCCTCTGCCCAAGGAATGGTTGCTACCCCAGATGAATGGGGTTTCCCATCTCAGTTCACATAATCAAAATAATTTCCCATAGATGTGCTCACAGACCAGCCTGATCTAGACAATTCCTGAGGCTGTCTTCCCAGGTGATTCTAAAGTATGTCAAGCTGAGAAGACTATCACAGCTAATATGCCTAAAGAATTTGGAACAATAAGAAGTTGTTTTATAGTAGGAAATTATCTTCAGAAAGCAGTTTGGCAACTGTATATAAAGAGCTCTATTTTTGTGAAGTATAGATTTATTGAGTAAAATTGGCTAGTTTTTGTTGCTGTTGTTTGTTTTTGATACAAGTTCACAGTGTGTAGACCTGGATGGCCTAGAACTTGCTATGTGGACTAGGCTGGCCTCCAACTCAGGAGGCTTGATCTTATAGAGATCTGCTTGCCTCTGCTACCTGAGAACTGTGATTAAAGGAGTGAGCCACAACGTCCGATTTAAGTAAAATTGGAATTAAAATATAAAAACACTTTTTTCTTGATACACGATCTATGTAATCCAGTTTGCTGTGGAACACACTATGTAGCCCAGAATGGCCTCCAGCTCATGACTCGACTGCTTCAACCTCTCATTTGTTGGTATTGCAAGAATGCAACACTATGTCCATTCAAAAATCACCTTTTTACAATAAACATTTGTCAGTTCACTGGCACATCTGTTAGAAACTTGACTTGTTTATTTTTCTTTACACATGGAAACCTTTAAAATCTCCATGACCAACTAGAGTTTTATATTATATACCTCTCTTATCAATAACCACTTTGGGAGAAAATGTGATATTAATACCCAGCAAAATGCTCTCTCCCCGTCCCTCCCTCTCCTTCATTCTCTTTGTACTTACTTTCAATATTTTACTTTTTAAAGTACAAATGAAATATCTCTTATGGGTTTCTCTTTTAATGGAAACCTAGAATATGTTTAACAAAGTAAGAAGTGATTTCATTTATCCAAACCTTAAGTAAGAATGAAACTGAATGGTATGTGGGGAAAAATGGAAAACTAAAGAGCTCAAATGATTAAGGTAACATATAAGAAGAGTTTTATATGATCTTAACATGACACAAAAAGAAATCTATTTGCTGATAAAAAAATGATCACACATTAACATCTGGTCTTCATGTGGATATTTGCTCAGTAATTAGCAGCAGCCCCTGTTCAGCTGCATTCCTACATCTGGGAACAAAACATCATAGGGACTAAAAATAAAGACAAGAAAAAAAGTAAAAAAAACAAAAATCCTGCTGTAAAATAGCATAGTTAATCTACACTCTAAATTAAGTGGATCGTGTCACTCTCTTTGGGAACAAAAATGCAACTTTATTCAAGAGATATACCCAGCTACTGCCCAGAGATGCTGTTAAAACTGTTATTTTTATATATTCAGCAGGAAAGGCTGGGATTTTAAATCATGATTATATGATATAGGATCAAAAGAATGATTGAAAATGTTTTCAAAAGCATTTACCTATTGATAAGCTTTCAATTACATAAAATATATCAATGGAGATGGATAGAATTACTATGTAATGTATTTCTTCAGGAGCATAATGGACAAAAATCTGTTTATAACTGTACTCAAGAAGGCAGTGAACATAGGTACAATGAAAGGATGTTGGTTAGTATAGTCTGCATAGCAAAAGCATGTATTTTTGTAAACATTAAAAAGAGAAAAATGCAGAGTACCAATCATGCTGGAGGTCTGATCAGTTTTCCCTATTAAGAATGGCAAAATAAGTCCTGTGCTTGAGAACAATCCGAGCTGGCAGGCTTCTTAAGATTGTAGTGTGGATCTGCATGCTCTGTTAAATTACAGATTTTATGGACACACCGTATAGTTTCTCCAAAGTACTGTAGAATATGTACCATATGTTTCTGAAACTGCTTATCTTTTTAATTGGCTGGAGAATAAGCCCAGATGGTAAACACAAGCAGGGTCTGTTCTTTAGAGTAAGGATGGAAATATTCTCCAGAGATCTGAACTTCGCTTGCCAGACACTCTGGGCCAGCTTAAAAGAGGCTGGCCACTGCCTCTGACTTTGGCCCAATAACTGAGGAAGAAGAAGGAAGCCTTGAAAACTACCCGTTGTTCTCTGGCCCATCAAACTTAAGCGTGTATGCAGGCATCTAGGGGAGCTCCTAGGGAGTGACTGAAGACTGCATGGTTTTGTAGGTTTTATTCTCTCTCTTGGTTTTAGTTATTATTGCTATTATTCTGGTTGAAAAGTTTCAGTCCATCAATCAGTTGCCACTTCTCTGAACAACTGCTGGTATTTAACAATATATAAATGTTTGTATCAAGTTGATTTCTTATTTTGGTCATTTGAAAACCTCTGTAGTTTATCAGAACTGGGAAAGTTTGAAATACACCTGCCTTAGGTCAAGGGAACTAAAGATTTCTATATACTCTCTGCCTTCTTTTACTCGAGGCCACTTCAGGGTTCTATAGCAGAGATTAAAACAGTCTTTGCTAGTATTTAACAATTTGCTGGCACTTCCATATTTTTTGTATCTTATTCAAATCATTTTTTATTGTCTTCAACCAGTTCCTACTCCGTCTTGATCAGTTACAGCCTTTTCTACCTTCAGCTCAGTCTTCTACAAAGTTTATTTATTCATTGGTTTTCTTTTCCACTTTGTGAACAGAATTATGCAAGTCTAAATAAGATCTTATGTGGAAAGTAGATGTAGATAAGCTAGTGCATTTGTGAACACACTTTTCCCAGAAGAGAAACACTCTCATTGTTTATTGAGTTTATAGCTGTTTCAATAATTTTATGTGCATTCCTGCTTATCTAGGAAAAGTGAAAGTGATTTTAAAGAAAAGGGCTTATCTAGAGGTAAGAACATGGATAATTATAGTTATTGTAGTTATGATTCCTTCACGATTGGCCTTCTATCTTAAAGAACATGAATTTTAGACTCTACTCTGTTTAATTATAAGTGAATTTGGAGATCATATTTTAAAAAGTAGTATTGTAATATTTGTCATTCTGTATTTTAAGTTATCAGATATTCTAAATAGTGTTCAAAAGATAGTACCCATCTTTAATTTTAGTAACTTTAAATGTAATGAGATTAAACTATAGATTTAATTAAAGAAATAGATGTTTACATAGGAAAGAGAAATAAACTAAATACATTGAACCTGTTTCTGCAGAGTAATTTTTTTCCATAAAGTTCAGATTATAATGTGATACTTTAGCAGATACATACCTTCCAAAAAAGTCACCCATTTGGTCTATTTTGCATTAATTGAACACATTCCAAAATATATAACTTAATAGCATTTTCATAGAAGATTTGTAAAGACTTCATAAGCTTAATAAAGATACTTAAAGGTATTCAGAAGATTGGAAGATTGGAGGAGAGTTAGGGGAGTCAGCTGTCCTTGTATTGAGGCAGTATAATGTAGGCTGACTTTTAAGTATTTAGAACACAGTGGAAGACATTCGTGCTCACTCGGAGAGCATTTGATTCCCTCTAATGTAACTTTAGAGCAATGTGGAAGGCAAGAACTACATTTCTTGGAATCCTTTGAAGCAAGGATTTTACTTGTGACCTTTCTTCCACTAAACAGAGGCTCTGAGGAGGTATATGTGATCCTTGTTGAGAAGATCTGATCAATTGTCAATTCTTGTATTTAGAGACATTGGTTCTACATTTCTGGCAGCCAGTCTCTGGTATTTGGGGTATCAATCAGCAAGGGAAAACCATCTTGCTGTAGTGTGGACACTAGACTTACTCAAGGGATCTTTTTCTCTGTTGTTTCTTGCTTGGCAATATACAGTCTCGTTTTTTTAAATTTTGTTCTTTATTTTTCATGTGCATGCGTGTATATGGTAAATGCACATGTGTGTATGTATGCACGTTCACATTTGAGTGGGCACCTGTGTGTGTTAACATACACATCGTGCACATACTTAGTGAGGTGTGAGGCTGATGTCAGGAATCATGCTTCCTGGCTATCCACTTTGTTCAAGACAGGATCTTTCAATCAAACCTAGAGCTCAAGAACACTCTAGCTAGCAAAGTTACTGGGAATGGCATTCTCCTGTCTCTGCCTTTTGAATGCTGGGTTCTGGCGATCTGAACTCTGGTTCTCACACTTGCTGCTTGTGTGACAAGTGCTTTAACTATGGAGCCATCTTCCCAGTCCCGCATTTCTTCTTAGTCTTTCAGTGATTCTGTATAGTGTCTGTTCTCCCCGTGCTAAAGCTACATCCAGTGGATTTCTTTTTATTTTCATCTTTAAGGCACTTGTTTTACTTATTTTTATTTTTTCCTATTTGGTTTATTGACATACATTTCATACATTTATACAACGAACTTTAGTTATTTTTATCCCTCACTTCCTTCTCTCACCCTCCCTCTCCCAGGCACCCTTTGTCCAACTTTCATGTCTTTTTTGTGTATGTGTCCCACAGAGCTTAACTGAGTTATTTGCTGAATGGGTGGGATATTATTCAGTAGAGCAAAGGCAACTTCTTGGTGCTATGCCAAAGAAAAAAATGACATCCATCCTTTAACCAACATGAGAAGGCTGGGACCTCATGGGCTCCTGCTTCATCCATGATGAAATGTTGAGGAGGCCCAATCTTGTGAAAGTCTTGTGTAGATAAACCATAGCTGCAGTCAGTTCATGAGTGTAATGGCTATGTCATGTCCAGAAGACATCTTTTTATTGCACATCACCCCATCTTTGGCTCTTACATGCTTTCTGTCCCCCTATTCAACAGTGTTCTCTGGGCTTTGGTGAATTATTTTTATTTTTTTAGTCTTTTAAGACAAGATCTCCCTGTAGCCCCAGCTGTTGTGGAACTCACTGTATAGACCATGTTGGCCTCCCTCTCATAGAGATCCACCTACCTCTGCCTCCTGAGTGGTGGGTTAAAATGTGTGCCACCATGCCCAGCTCTTGGTGAATGCTTTTTGCACAGTAGTATTTAAAACACTTTCTCACTTAATCTTTGTATCTACCCCATGGGACTTTCTTTACATGAAAAAAGTGGTCCAAATGAAAGCCAGAGAAAGCCCTTGTTAGACATGAAAATCAATAATTTAATAAATATGGGTAATTTCCATGCAATAATCACAGAACTCAAAGTTTCATACTGAACAGCCTTAAAATGGCAGATTTTGGCTAAGGAATCATTTATTAAATGAGACCAAGTTACTTGACATACATTCTATCATCATTGTTTTTATTTAAGACTTCTGAATTCATATTTGTTTGATATAATCTGATGTATGTATATATCTGGTATTATACTATAATTTGTGTGTGTGTGTGTGTGTGTGTGTGTGTGTGTGTGTGTGTGTGTGTGTGTGTGTGTGTGTGTGTGTGTGTGTGTGTGTGTGTGTGTATGTTTGCAGGTGGGTACGCCTGTGTGTGTACCTGTGTATGGGAGTGGTGTGGAAGTCAGAAGGCAACCTCAGTGTAATTCCTCAGCCAATTTCCTGCTTTCATTTGAGACAGTATATCTCATTGCCCTGGACCTTTACTAAGTTGGTAAAAATATATGGCCAGACAGCTTCTGGAGATCCATCTGTCTCTAACTCTCATTTGCCAGCACCAGGATTGCAGGTGTATGTCAACACACCCATCTTTTAAAATGTGTTATGGGGGTCTAAGTTTAGGTCCCCATGCTCCAAACAAGTACTTTGCTAATCGAGTCATGCCCATAGCTCCTTACACTAGAATTTTATGTTAGTATATTAAACAATGTGACAGAGACAAAAATGTAAATTTTATACTTAGTTGTTTATTTCATTCTAGAAAAGAACAACTTATTTAAAATTCCTTAATATTTCCTTAATATCAACTTTCAATTTTTCTCAAATGCTTCATAATTTGCTTTTAAGATTTATTTTTTGTCATACCAGGATTCAAAGCTTGTATATTACATTTGCTTAAAACATACCTTAACTTACTTTTGATCGACTTATTTCATCCCTTAACCTTCCTTGCAATTTATTTGTAAAAGGAACTAATTTCGTTCTGAAGAATTTCCCAACATCTTGGTTTTTCTTCATTGTGTTTTATGGGACTATTGAATATATATTTTCCCCCATGTATACTGGTAAATTGAGGAACTTTAAAAAATTTAGCCATTCTTTCCCTCCCTCCCTCTCTCGTGCCCTCCCTACTTTTCTCTCTTTCTCTATTTCTCTTTCTCCCTCTCTCCCCCTCTCTCCTCTTTTTATTTCCTTTCTTTCCCTTCCTTCCTTCCTTCCTTCCTTCCTTCCTTCCTTCCTTCCTTCCTTCCTTCCTTCCTTCCTTCCTCCTTCCTTTCCTTCTTATAACAAAGATGCTTCATGGTGGTGATATATCTTTTTATCAGGAGATATAGGAATAGTTATTTCCCCTTTCATGGTGTTGACTGCTATTAAAATCATCCTCTAGATCTATTATTTCTGATGACTCTCTTTAAAGAGATATTCTATGTATCTTAATTTATTGAGTAACAACTCCTTTGAGGCAATTTACATTGTGGTGGTTTAAATGAGACTTGTCCCCCATAGGCTAGGAAGATGATTAGTTGGTGGTGCTGTTTGGGGAAGGTCATGAAATTTTTAAAAATTATTTATTTAAAAACCATATGATTAGGAGAAGCATTTCATTACAACAGCATTGACATATTCAATAACAATTTCCAGAGCTAAGATGCATCTCTTTCAAAATTGGCTGTAATTTTTTAGGTTTACAGTTGAATTAATACAGTTATACAATATTGTACTCTGTATAAACCCCATAAGACATAAAATTAAAAGAGGTTTGAAATGTTAAAAAAAGATCTCAATTTCATTATTAAAATACACAGTTTCATACAGAAAAATTCATTTTTAATACAATTGACACTAAGATGCACATGCATTTCTAATCTCTATATATCTGATTATTACTAGTCACAGTCAGTTACCTTCTGAGCTCCTTGGCATCTGAGCATGGATCCCCCTACTAGAGCCCTTATACTCTGATATCCCTGCTACTGTCTGCTGTGTTGTTCCCCCACCCCGCCAGCCATTCCCCACTACTTGCTCTTCTGATGAATCTAGTTAGACTATCTAGAGGTCTTTGTTTTAGGAAGGTCAGCTGTTCCTCATCTAGCAGTAATCAGTTGTCAATATTCCTT
>NW_008329142.1:1332774-1333306 GCF_000622305.1 Nannospalax galili | reverse complement strand
AAGAGGACAGGTGACCCACCACAATTACAGGACATTTTGAGAGATGCTCATAGTCCCCTGGAACTAGTCGACCTAGGAGGGCAAGGAGCAAAAACTGTCCTTTATGTCCCTCTGACTAAATTATTATAGGCCTCAAAGTATGTCTGTTAAACACCCAAGAAGGTTAGTTATACCTGTCTGGTATTTCTAATTACTGTGTGTCATGTAGATGAATCTTGGGCAAAGACAAGTTGTTCTCAGATAAACCTTACCTAGACATATATTTCGTGATCTGCTATGTATAATTTGTCAGTAGGTTGTAGGAGTAATATGGTTCCCTCTGGTTTTCAAAACTAGCTAGGCATGTTTATCTCTCACATTGTCTCACCCCTCCATCATGGTTTTCCCACTTATGGTGCCCCCATTTTCTTCCTTTCTTGCTTACTAATACTCTTCTTCTATGGTCCTACCTCTCTTGAGCTCCTTCTTTCCCTTTATCCCCTAGGGTCCTTGTATGTACTCCCCCCCTTTGAATTAACCCAATTTTTATCCG
>NW_008329142.1:1332015-1332247 GCF_000622305.1 Nannospalax galili | reverse complement strand
AATCTTAAAGTGGTTTTAATTTGCATTTCCCTAATTATTAGTGATGTTGAACATCTTTTAAGATGTTTCATAGCCATCTTTATTTCTCCTTTTGATAACTCTCTGTTCAGCTGCTTAGCCCATCTTTTAATTGAGTTACTTCCTGTCATGATTCTCTGTTTTTTTGAGTTCATTATATATTCTGGATGTTAAACCTCTGTCAGATGTGTCGCTGGTGAAGATTTTCTCCCAT
>NW_008329142.1:1331280-1331952 GCF_000622305.1 Nannospalax galili | reverse complement strand
TTTTTTAGTTTAATGAGGTCCCATTTGTTAATTCTTGCCTTTGTTTCCTGATCAATTGATGTCCGGTTTATAAAATCCTTTCCTATGCTTATATCTTCTAGGTTTTATCCAATGTTTTCTTCTAATAGTTTCAGAGTTTCGGGCTTTACATTGAGGTCTTTGAGCCATTTGGAATTGACTTTTGTGGACGGTGAAAGATAGGGATTTAGTTCCATTCTTCTACAAGTGGAGATCCAGTTTTGCCAGCACCATTTGCTGAACATGCTGTCTTTCCTCCAGTTAATGTTCTTGGCCCCTTGTCAAATATCTGGTGGCTGAAATAGCATTGACTGATATTTTAGTCTTCAATTTTGTTTCATTTATTTATGGGTCTATTCTTGTGCTAGTACCATGTTGTTTTTATGACTATAGCTCTGTAATGCAGCTTGAAATCTTGAATAGTAATCCCCCCCCGCCCCGCCCGGTATTGCTCTTAGTGTTTAGGGTTGTTTTGGCTATCCGAGGTCTTTTGTGCTTCCATGTGAATTTTAGGATGTTTTTTTCCAATTCTGTGAAAAAACTCATGGAGATTTTGATTGGCATTGCATTGAATCTATATATGACTTTTGGTAGGATGGTCATTTTCACAATATTAATTCTTCTGATGTCTTCCTCATTTTTTTTCTTTAAAGT
>NW_008329142.1:1329887-1330568 GCF_000622305.1 Nannospalax galili | reverse complement strand
ATCATGGTGGATGATCTTTTTGATGTATGTCTGTATGCCACTTGCAAGTATCTTGTTGAGAATTTTTGCGTCTGTGTTCATTAAGGATATGGATCTGTAGTTTTCTTTTTTGGTTGTATGTTTACCTGGTTTTAGTATTAGAGTGATCATAGAAGGAATTTGGAAGTTCTCCCTCCATTTTTATTTTTTTGAATAAATCAAGTGGTATTGGATGCAGAGCTTCTTTAAATGTCTAAAAGAATTCTGCTGTAAATATATATGGTCCTGGGCTTTTTTCAGTTGGGAGGTTTTGTATTGCTGTTTCAATTCCTTTTTGTGTTATGGGTCTGTTTAAGCTGTTAAGCTCTTCTTGGTTTAGTTTTGGTAGTTCCCATGCCTTTAGATGTCTGTCCATTTCTTTTAGATTTTCAAATTTAGTAGCATATAGGTTTTTAAAGTAGTCCCGTATAATGTTCTGTATCTTTCTGGTATCTGTTGTGATGTTTCCCCTTTCATCTCTGATTTTGTTGACTTGGAGGTGCTCTTTCTTTCTTTTGGTTAACTGGGCTAGCGTGTCAATCTTGTTTATCTTTTCAAAGAAGCAGCTCTTGGAATTGTTGATTCTTTATATTGTTTTCTTTGTTTCAATTTCATTAATTTCTGCCCTGATTTTTGTTATTTCTTCTTGTCTGCTGGGTTTGG
>NW_008329142.1:1327492-1329030 GCF_000622305.1 Nannospalax galili | reverse complement strand
CCCCCACCATTTATAGCTGTGCTGGAAAGTCCACACTCAAATATAGATCCAGTGACTTCCTGACAGCTTTACTGCATTGTGGTATGATAAAATGCAAGGAATTATTTCACTTTTTTTTTGTATTTGTTGAGGTTTGTTTTGTGACCCAGTATGTGGTCAATTTTTGAGGAAGTTCCATAGGGTGCTGAACAGAAAGTATATTCTTTGGTGCTTGGGTGGAGTATTCTGAGGACGTCTGTCTGATTCATTTGGTGTATGATATCATTTAATTCAGGTGTCTCTCTGTTTATTCTTTGTCCGGTTGATCTGCCTAATGAAAACAGTGAGGTATTGAAGTCCCCTACTATTACTGAGTTGGGGTTAATCTGTGTCTAAAAGCTGTAGTATTGTGTTTATGAAGTTGGGTGCACCAGAGTTTGGTGAATATATTTTCATGGTTGTAATATCTTCTTGATTCATTATTCCTTTGATCAGAATGAAGTGGTCCTCTTTGTCTCTTCTGATTAGTTATAGTTTAAAGTCTATTTTGTCAGATATTAGAATTGCTACACCTGCTTTTTTCTTAATGTCATTTGCTTGGTATATTTTTTTCCATCCTTTCACTTTGAGATAGTGTCTGTCCTTGAAAGTGAGATGAGTTTCTTGCAGACAACAAAAAGATGGGTTTTATTTCTTAATCCATTCCCATAGTCTGTGTCTTTTGACTGGGGAGTTCAGTCCATTAATATTTAAAGTTATTATTGAAAGATGAGTGTTGAATCCTTTCATTTTTATTTCTGTTTACATTCTTGGTATGGCTGTACCTTTCCACAATTATACCTTCATTGGATTTCTTTCTGCAGTCTCTTGGATATAGTCATTCCTTTCTTCAGCTTTTGTGTTGCTTCTAGAACAGAGCTCTCTGAAGCGCTGGTTTTGTGGACATGAAATCCTTCAGCCTATTTGTGTCATGGAAGATTTTTCTTTCCCATTCGACTATAATAGACATTTTGGCTGGATATAGTAATCTGCGTTGGCATCTGTGGTCATTTAACACTGGGAATACTTTGGTCCAGGCTCTTCTGGCTTTCATAGTTTGCACTGAAAAGTCACCTGTAATCCTAACGTGTTTTCCTTTATTTGTGACTTGTTGTTTCTGTTTTGCAGCTTTCAGTATTGTCTCTTTGTTTTGTACATTTAGTGTTTTTACTATGATGTGCCATGGAGAATTTCTTTTCTGGTCCTGCCTGTTTGGTGATCTATGTGCTTCTTGAATTTGTATGGGCATGTCTTTTTTTAATTTTGGAAATTTTTCTTCTACAATCCTGTTGAAGATCTGGTCCATACCTGATATTCTTCTCCTTCCTGTATGCCTATGATGTGTAAGTTTGGTCTTTTAATGGTGTCACACAATTCCTGCATATTCTATTCTTGTGCTTTCTTAAAATTTTCATAATCTGTGCTTGAGTGGTCTAGTTCATCCACTTATCTTCCAGTCTTGATATTCTGTTTTCCATTTCATTCATCCTGTTGGTGAGGCTTTCTCCTGATATTTCTAA
>NW_008329142.1:1298521-1327442 GCF_000622305.1 Nannospalax galili | reverse complement strand
GAGTATTCTTCAATATTTCTAACTCTTTTGAATTCATTCAGAAGTTTATCCCTATCTTCCTTCAGTTCTTTGACTTCTTTTTTTGTGTGTTCTGGAAATTAACTGAATTCTTTTATCATGTGTATAATTGTTCTTTTGAGTTCCATATCCTGCATTATCTCTAGGGGGTTCTCATTGTACTCCTCTAGAGGACTATTGGTGTTTGGTGGGGATATGTTATTTTGGTTTTTCATGTTATTATTTTTTCTCTGTGATTTTGACATGTGAATTTCTTTTGTAGTTTCTGATCCTTGTGTGAGACTCAGGCCTTCAAGTTTAGGTCTGCTTCTTTTTGTGAACTTTATGTGTCTTTGTGGTTTAATTTTTGGACATGAAAAGCTGGTTCGTCTAAGCTTCCAGTTCTATGTTTTGATTTTATATTGGAGTGGCCAGATTGCTTTTGTCTTCACGCGTTCCCACAGAGGCCCAATTCAGATGAGGGTCTGATGTTTTCACGTTTTCTTCTAAGGTCTGAATACCTCCAGGAATGATTTTGGCCTCAGAAATCTGGGGGTTGGACTGGCCTGGAAACCTAACCCAGGAAAGATGCTGTTCTAGGGCAGCTTGTGGCCATGTCACCCAGAGATGCAAAGGCAGATGGGGCGGGAAGAGGCCCCCAAGGACTCCTGGAGACTGCAGTGAGTGCTGTGTTGGTTCAAGAGAGGCCTGTGGGTAGGAGAGAGGCCTGTGGCTGGTCCTGCAGACCCAGAGAAGCAGAGGGAAGTGAGGGTGGGGCCAGGCCCAGAAGCAGTGCTCCTGGGGCCCAGAGAAGGTACTACGTTGGTCTGGATGAAAAGGATCAGGAAGCAGTATTAGTTTCCCAGGTGTCTGGGGCTCCAAGAGAAGGAATGGGACAGGACCCAAACTAGGAGAGACTGGTGGGCAGATCAGGTCATGAAATTTTTATGGGTTGTGGCCTTGAAGGAGAAAGTGTGTCACTGAGGGTGGAATTTGAGAGTTCATAGCCTTGTCCCACTTCCAGTTTTGCTTTTTCTCTGCTTTCCAAGCATACACAAAATACAAGTGCTGAACATTTTGCTCTGGCTGCCACCTGCTGCCATGCCTTCCCTGCCATGAAGGACTTTTATCCCTCTGGAATAATAAGATTTTCCTTCTTTAAGTTGCCTTGGTCATGGTGTTTTATCACATCAGTAGAAAAGTAAATAATACAAGCATATTTACCTTATTTACATGCTCTTTTTCCCTCTCCCTCTTCTTACTGCTGGGCTGTACACATTATCAGTATCCATTATTTAATCTTAGTCATTAAGGCACATATACATTAAGTTCTCTCTACCATTTCTCATGCCTGTCTCTCATTGTCTGCTTTCTAGTAATTTTGGTTGTCTGAAATTTGTTCCATCATAAAATTCTCAGGAAGGCCTCCATGGGACAATTGTTATATTTCCCGAGTTCTTCTCTGTTCATACAAAATCCAGTATTTTTATTTAAAGGTCATTCAGGCTATATATAAACTACTTAACATACTTTTACCCCCATGGAGTTCAAATATCAGTATATTATGACCTTTTATGGTCTTCTCTCATAAAACATTGCTGTTATAAGAGCATGGCATTCTTTTCTTTAAAGGTAACTTGGTCTTTTTTTCTATGCACTCAAGGAACGACTTTTTTCCCCTTACAAGTAAAATTTATTAGGATATGTCTCAAAGCAGTCTCTTCTGACTACATTTTTCCAAGTATATGCTTTTTTCTTTTAGTATCTAAATCCTTTAAAGCTTTTCTTTGTTTCTGAAAAGCTTTCTGAAGTTACAAATTTTAATTCCAATTCTGTGATACTGTTTTAGTGTCTTCTGCAGGACCATCTACTAGGTGAAGGTTGGTTTTACTTGTCTTTTTCTCTCTCACTATTAAAGTTGTTTTTATTTGTTTTTTCTCTTATGTTTGCTTTTAATTTCCTCTCTCTTATATTTGGTTATTCATAAGGTATTATCCATGTATCCAAAGGCCATAGTCATTCTCTGAATGATTTGTTTTTTTTTGTGTGTGTGTGTTCTTTCTAGGTTAGTCATTTTTTAAATGCTTTTAACTTTTATTTCTGTCTTTGTTTTATCCTCTTTTCAAATCCTCCCCCAACCTCTATTAGCTTATGCCTGACTACTTCTAATTCTAGTTTCCTCTAATCACTTTTATTAGTTTAAGAAAATATTCTTTTAACTTGATTAGAAATATTAGGGAATATTTTTACTGGGTTTCTAGGATGTTTTCTGGTACGACTCTATTTCAACATGAACTTTATTCTTTTTCCTCATAAATACGTGGCATGAAATTTATCAGCATGTCCCTTTTCCTGATTTGAACTGTGAAAGATTTTCTTTCATTCAAAGAAAGAGAGGATCATGTGACCTTCTCCATATTTATTCTTGAGTTTTCTTTTCATTGTCCTTGGTGGTTCTACTCTGCTTTTAATGGTCTTGCCCTCTGAGACTTTTCTTCATCTTTTTTTTTTAAGGTTGGGCATTTGTTTTGAAACAGACTTTAAATTCTTCAATTTGGAGAGTTCTTAGTGTCAAGACTTCAACCATGATCTAAAATCCAGTGGCTGCTTGAGCCACAGTCTCTGGAACCCTTCTCAAATTGGCTTACTGGCCTTTCAACACTGGCAAAGACATGATGTTTATGAGGTAAATATCTGCTAGGAATTTGATTCCAAATCTCAGACTCATCAGAAGTGCTTTTCTTCCTCTCAGAGTTGCTGATAACATGTAAACTTGATGGCAGGTCCAGGTTTTGAGGTTTCTGGAAGATACTTTCTTGGAAATTTGCTGTAGATGTTGGCCCTGAAGTTTTGTTTTCTTATTCTAGCTTCTCTGTTTTGACTAGAGATTAGAAAGATTTAAAAAACAACCAGACCAATGTTGCCTATGTTATCTTGCTGGAAACTATTAGTCAGTTTATTCTTAATTTTGTTTCATAATGAATTGAGTTTGAATTCTTTATCCTTGAAGTATTATGAATAAGTTGATTTTCCACATTTGAGGCACTGATGTATTAGGGATCTATGAATTTAATTTTATACTTTATGGAGGTCTTTTGCCACTGTACAATGCTACCATAATATAATTTATGTACTTTATAAAGCAGTGAGTCCTTTATAAATCTGTATATATATATATATACACAAATTATTATATGTTGCAAATGTGTATCCAGTGTATAAGAGAAAAGGCATAACAAATTGCTTCTTTTACAGATTCTTAAAGATTTGTGTGCCTTTTCACTTTGCAAGGAGAGTTGGATTCATTTTTGCTCATAAAGGACTACAGAGTGCATTGCCATCTGAATCATTTCTCTTTTTATCCTAAATGTTTTCTTCTCACCTAATAAAGAAGGGAAGGAATGTTTTGCCAAGCTCAAGGCCCATTTGGATCTGTGGCTTCTACATGTCAAGCCCAAGTCCAACACTCCAGAAGTTTAACCTTGTTTGTTTTTGGCTAAAGTGGCTTCCTGTTTCTAAGAAAAGAAAAAAAGTTCCAAAAGTCTATTAAAAAGATCACACTTCTTCCCCGAAACCCAGTGGCACACACAACAAAACATTTTGATGAATTAATTCCAAATGAATCTGAAATGTAGATGAACTTTACCTGTAAAATATAGTTGGCTTTATAAATTCAGAAAAGGAGATGTAGACAGAGACAAAATGTCCTTGGGAAAAAGATGCTAGCCTTTGGCCAAACCCAAGTATTTGAAAAGTACTGCTGCTACAGACACATAATGAACCCAAAATTTGTGCAGTTTTTGTGTTTTTCCTTCTTATAATTTTGTTGTACTCATTCCCATAGACAACTTCAAATGACCCCTCCTCCTGAAAAAAAAAAAAAAAACAGAGTAGCTGAAAAGTTTGCTTAAACTTCTTAATACTTTTAATCCTTACTTGTTATAATTTGATTACTGAGAAAGATTTTCTCTGTGGGTTTCCTATTAAATCACTTTCAAGTTGAAACAAACCAGAAATCCTTTTAAATAACAGAGTTGGTATTCACTTTAAGCTGCTCAGAAACTGTAGAATGCCTTTTCTAAAATGCTGTAAATGTGCCCAGAAGCTACTGTGAGGGGCTTATCCTTCCAACCTAACTAAAAATAAATAAATACGTGATTGAACACAATGTTCTAGGTTTTGGAGAATAATGTAACTTAACCTTATATTCATCTTACTTTCCATGTTCTTAGATATTTGCATTGATAGAGCTACCTCAAATTAACATTGAAGGTGAGTATTTAACTCTATGTACTCATTAGTACAATTTTGTTGCATTTGCTATTATAAGGATCTAGCCAAACATAATCTTTTTATTATATATTGTAGCATGGAACAGAAGCTTTCATCATGTTACATACTTTTCTTGTTATTTCAAATAGTGTCAGGATATCCAGGAATTATACAGATCTTGTACCTGTAAGAAGACTACCGGCTTCCTTAAACTTGAAACATTTGAGCTATTCACCTGGAAAAGTAATCCAAACCAACAAAAAAAATTATAACAACTGAGGCCTATGCGGGGAAAAATAAATAGTGGAAAGGGCAAGAAGTACACGAATTCATAACTTTTTTGTGCATAATAGATGTTTGTAGGGAAACATCTTAAGAATTCCAGTCTCAAGGGCTCAGTTCTGCAGATTCAGACTGAGTCGGTTTAGAGCAATGCTCAGGAGTCTGGACTCTAAACATGTGAAGCTGCGTGCCAACTGTGGACCCTAATGATAAAAAACCTTATTAGAACTTTAGGAGCCTGGCAAAGACCCTATAAAACCACTAAGAATCCTTAGTATCCAGAAAGAATTGTATTTTACACACCATTTGTGCTTTAACTTGTGGTCAAGAAGAGGAACATGTCTTTGAAAATGGAATGTGGTTTTAAAAAAGAGAGGAGACTGATCAAATAGAGAGTGAAAATGTGTTCTTTTTTCTAACTATAAGAAACTTTGTTTTCAAGTAACAGTGAAAGGAGCCATAGGTGAGCATGAGAGCTGAAGGTGACACAGCCTTCAAGGTCCAAGCCCACGTCTGTTAGGCTGTTCTTATGCTAAATTGGATTGATGTCCTGGACTCCAGAATACTTTATACTTCATGTCCTGACTTGTTGCTGATTTCTTTGTTTATGAACTCATGAAATATTTCTCTAATATGTCCTCTGAATTGGCCTCGACCTTTGGCTTTTGTTCTAGAACCGTAATTTAGAATGTTCTAACCATATTACCATTTATTGACTTGGTCAGAACCTGCTTCCTCTAGCTGTCATTACTGAACAAGGTCAAGCACTAGAACAGATAAGCCTCTTGGAGCTAGAGTGGTTTGGTTCTGTGCTGGCTACATCTACTCACTATTCTACATCATGTGCTGTTCGTGCATCAGTTGAAATACTATTTCGTGTTCAGAGCCACCAGTACTGCTTACTGCCTGTTTCAAGTTCAGTCACCTATAGATAGAAAGTCTCTGTCTATAAGAGTTCAAATTTTTATGTTCATTATAATTTTTAGGGAAGGTTGTTTGGGTACTCTACTTTTGTGGAAGAATATGGGGAAAACACTGTTACCCAAAGATGAACCCTTAGACAGACAGCCTCAGCATCACCCGGGGCTTGTAGGGGATATCGATTTCTGGGAGTGGAGCCCAGTGATTTGTTTTAGCAGTATAGGCCTTAGTCTATTGATTTTGGGCGATGCCACTCTTGGCTTTTGGTAATTAAATCTAGTCTGAGGTCCAAGTTTCTTAAACAGAACCTGTATTAAAAATACTCCAATTTTAGAAGAACTATTCTTTATTATTGTGTTTTTATCAGGTTGCCTCAACAACTTTTAGGTGTACCTAAGGTGGTTATCTGCACTAACAGGTATGCTTCACTCACAGAAGGGACAGCACTGCCCAGTCTCAATCTGATGTGTCTTGAGGGATTTTCTTTTTAATATGTCTCCTGTTGCTTCTCTGTTAGTCTTTCATAGTATCTGTGATTCAGAGCTGATCTGAGGCTTGACTACTTAATACCTATAAAACCTATTGAGACCCTCTTGTGAATCCCCGGGTCAAGGAAGCATCCACATGTTTGAGACTTTCTCATCAAAGCTACTATCATAGATGTTACCATGACATTCATGTAACTCCATGACAAGGATGACCGCACTCTCAAATCAAGTTTTAAGACAAAAGAAATGAACCACAGAAATAGGAATAAAACAACACTGACCCTTGCCCTTAAAACTAGGATAAAAATTAACTATCTATCCCTGCACACTCTTCCATTTTTCCCACCCTGGATGTTCATTCAATTAGTCTTGGTGCTGACCAGAAACTCTGCAGATCTTGAAATGTCTTATCTGTGATTATCAGATATTCCCGAGCATGTGCTATAATTTCTAAATAGTGATTCAAATGAAAGCAATGTTATCTTCAGAGACATGAGCTTCAAATACTCACCTCACAATATGTGTAAAAAAGAAACCTGCTTTGATCTCTTTTAAAGATATCACAACTTTTTATTGCATGTTCTTAAAAAAGAAATGAGAAAAAACATGCTTAGCTCCCACTGGATATTGTTTGAAGGAGTAAGCGTATTTGTCTCATTAGAGATGTTATTAAAATTGTAATCATTATCAAAGAGTCTACCATGTAGTATAATTGCTTGTGCATGTATTTCTTTTTCCCACTATTATCTTTAGGATCTAGAGAGTACGGACTAAGTCATACTTATATTTGAAATCCACACAGTGCCTAGTGGTGCCTTGTAAAATCTCAATAAATATTTACAAAATTAAGAAGAATGGTCTTCTTACTCATTTCTAAGGCATCTACAAGATGAAATTTGTGCCTCTTTGTATGGTGTTATCCAAACTTCCTGCCAGCTGTAAAGACAACTCAGAGCTTAGATCTTAAGAAGCTACTTGGGTTGATATGCTAGGGCCCTGTGGATTTATTTATCTGTTTTTTTCTGTTCTGTCAAAGATTAGGTGAAAGTAGCAAATAACTTCATAAAGAAAATAACTAACATTGATCCTATCACCAGCACAAAAATAACCTGACTTCTTAAAAGTAATCAACTAAAATCCTCATCACAATTTCTTTTTCTTCTAAGTTTCTTATATAATAATAGTCTGTTTTACTAATGTAGGGAACAGTTCAGAAATACTGAAAGACATTATGTCTTACTAATTTGTGGGCAAAGGCCAACTAAAAAATGATTTAGGATGAGTAATAGGACATTGCTGTTTTTATAGGTAAAAGCGTGGTTGAAAATTAACAATTTTCTATGGTTAAAAACAGGATTTGAGCCAGGCATGTCTTTAATCCCAGCACCAATGAAGCAAAAGCAGGCAGAACACTGTGAGATCAAGGCTAGCCTGGTATGCATAGTGAGTTCCAGGCCAGCTGGTAATATAGGGAGACTGTCTCAAAAACACACAAGACAAATGAACAAAAAAGCCCAGTATTTGGGGGTGAAGAGGCATTTCCAAGTATTGTTCTTCATACACAGGTCCTGGTGCTGCCTTTCAAATAAAAGTGGTTTTTTTTTTTTTTTTCAAGTAAAAGACTTAAAAGAATATGGCAGTTGTTTTCCACTCCAACAGCTGAGCTTAGGAGATCAGTGGCTTTTGTAAACACAGGTACCAAGTGCAGATGAGAAGAATCTGTGTGAGCTAATTTTTAAATTGAATTTTTATAAATTTCATGCAACATATTTGACTGAATTTAGAACCCCTCCCTCAGGATACTTCCACTATCACCTGCTGCCCAATTTTATGTATCCTAATATATATAATAGAGTATATACATATCCTATTACATAATAGAACATATATCCTATTATATATATATATATATATATATAATTGTATATAGTCAAATTTGTGTCCCCAAATCCCCTTCCATGTGGGTTCATCCACTGGAGACTGGCCAACCTACAAAGGGTAAAGCCCTTAAATGATACTAACTCCCCCGACTCCCAGCAGCCTTTGGCTACTAATAGTTCCTCAGATAGAGTTAGGTTTTATTTATTTATTTTTTACCTACCTCCCCACATCCATGCTGTAATTTTGTCTGGCTCGAACTTACATGGAACTTGTACATGCTTAATAAACTCAGAGTTGAAAAGGGAACATTTAAAAGAAATATGTAAATTTTAGATATGTACAGCCTAACAAATTTAAGTAAAAATGACATAAATAATTTAAACAGACCCATAACAACCAATAAGATAGATGCAATAATTAAAATCTTCCAAATAAAGAGCCCAGGATCAGATGGATACAGCTATGAATTCTACCAAACCTTCAAAGAAGAACTAGTACTAATATACCTCAAATTGTTCTAGAAAATAGAAAAGGAAGGAACACTCCAAAACTTTCTGTGAGCTATTTTTTTAAATGGTGCTTTACTTTTGTTTTCTGGCAGAAAAGAATACTAATTGACTCGACTGAGTGATGGCCTACAGGTTTGGAAGTCATACATCTGGGTGTTGTCTTGGCGGGGGTCTGATTCCAGAAAAGACAGTGTGTGGGTCAGTTAAATGAGTGGGAAACACACACTCTGAATGTGAGCAACATTATCCGATAGGTTGGAAGTGGGTGGGCAGAACAGCTGGCTCTTACTGGGGCTTGACTCTGAGGAGATGCATTTGTCTGTTGTCATCGATCATGGACATTAGGGTTCAGATTGTTTGCCCTTTGAACATGGACTTGCACCAGGGACTCACCCAGGGGCCTTCAGAGATGTATATTGGTCTCCCTGTAATTCTGAGGTTTTTTTCATACTGAACCTAGAAGCTGTAATTTCCCAGTTTGTATGTAGTATTCTGACCTCCTTTAATTGAGTAGGCAGTTTCTTTCTTATAATGACATATATTTTATTGCTTCTGCTTCCCTGATAAACCATGACTAATACAAGAGTAGTTTTTATATTGTAGTCACTAAGCAACATGCATCACATTTGATTCATTGAGATGAAAATTTGTGGAGTTGACTTAATTGGGATTTTGAAGTGAAGCCCTGAAGTCATAACTCATCCTAAGTGCTCAAGATGAATCTCATCAAACCACCTCTACTGAAATCTCGCCACTCTTTCCATAGTGGAGATAGGTCGAAAGACATGGAGGTTTCCTGAAACCACACAGATCAGCTGCTCCTTCACCTTTTTTATTCATGACCCCTTTTCTTCTTTACCACAAGAACTAAACAGAAAAAAATGGACTTTTCCCCTTACCTTTTGTTATTTTGTCTTTTTTTTTTTTCCTGGAGCTGAGGATTGAACCAAGGGCTTTGCACTTGCTAGGCAAGCACTCTACCATTGAGCTAAATCCCCAACCCCTTTACTACTTTTTCTAATATTTTTTCACTTTTCCTGTGTCATTTTATATACTATGAAATGACAACTCATGGAGAGTCATGCTCATGTAGTAATTTTCTCAACAATTTTATATATTTTTTCTTCAAGTTAATTTACTATGATTTATGTAAATTACAGAATCCATTTCATAACATTGATGGCTGCATCTTATTATAAGGCTTATTTTCCTCCCTGACACAGACAACTTTTTCAGTTTTGGAGAAAGAAATAGTATAACAATTTAACTTAGAATATCTTACGATGAATTCTATTTTTTGGAAGATGAATAATTTATGTTATTTTAACTATCTCAGAAAAATGGATGGGATATTTCAAAACCAATTTAAAAAGGTGCCTTAATTCTCTACCTACATATGATAATAAAGAATAAGGAAAAATTATAACATGATTTATATTTGTAGTACAGATCCAAAAGTTCTAAATGGCATATCAGTCGTATTACTTCAGTAAACATAAAAAGAATAATGTACTGAAATTGAATGAGATTCATATTGGAAGTATAATGAAAGTTAAATATTAGAAATTCTTCTACATACTCTTTTATATTAAAAATTAATGAGATTTTGTTTTGGGCTAGAGTAAGCACACCACACCCTGTGTCTCCTGTTGAATGCCCCTATAAAACTTGGACAGAATGCATGGAAAAACTGTTTCAATACTAAAAATATTAGCATGAAGAGACTGAGATGAAGACCGGAACTTGATATCTCATACCACCAAACAGGCAGCCAGTTCACTACTTTTTCCTTCACTGGTGTTCTCTGGCCTGAAGACATAACTTGAAATGTTGCTATGCATATTAGGATTCAGAAAGATAAATTAGAAAAAAACCCCTCTAGTTCTGGCTCAAAGAGAAGGAAATAAAATTTCTGAGAGAGGAGACAAAAATCAAGATTTTTTTTCTTTCTTTTTTCTGAGACAGAGTCTCATAATTCAAGCTGGCTTTGAATGTGCTATTTATCTCATAATGCCCTTGACCAAGAATGAACTTGAACTCCTGATCCTCCTGCCTCTATCTCCCAAGTCCTGGCTGGGATTGCAGACATGAACTATCATACCTTGTATTTCTTTTTAAATTTGCTTCTATTGAATTTTTGTGTATTTCATATAGAACATTTCAAACAATCTTAATCATCTTTATACCCCCATCCCCACAGCACCCTACCATAGCCCCCAACCCCCATTGAAGCCCATATACTCTGTCATCCTTGTTATGGCCCACTGTGTCAAGTCAGTCTCCCCAGATGTTCCCCAGGACAAGTCCATCCACTGAGGTCTAGTCAGTCTGTCTAGAGTCCCTTGTTTTAGGAAGATCAGCTCTTCTTCACCTAGCAGCACCTTGTTTTACACAGTACTGGGATAAAACCTAGGGTTTCATGCAGGCTAGGCAAGCACCCGACTAATGGAACCACATCTTTTCTTTACCTTCCTGCACTTAAGCTCCCAACCAAACTTGTGGTGTGGGAGAAAAAGGCTTCAAGGCAGAACCTGCAGAAGACCAAAGTCTGAAGAAGAACCTTATGACCGATGAGGCTGTGACCTTAAGAAAATGGTGTTGATGCTGCACATTGCTCCTCTCTCCCACTCCTGTCCTCTTGCTATTTGGCTCTAGATGGGGGTATATCACAGAGGCCTGTGCTAGAGTATTTAAAATCCCAGTGATTTGTGAGAGGTGTGAAAAGTAAAGTTCAAGAAAATTGGTGAGTGTTGGGGACCATGAAGAACATAATCCTATACATTAAATACTGACTTCTGTACTCATTTTCAAGCTGTGAATGCATACACTTGATCCTAATCACTATAATCAAGACTTTAAGAAATGAGTTTACCAGTATATAGTATATAGACTGGCTTTCCTGATACACATTTTGGGCATATACAAATAGAACTGCAAAGATTTGGGGTAATAAATTGACATTGGCATCATAGTCCATAGAAAATGGGTTATACTTTTTAGTGAGATCTTAAGTTGATTTCATACTGAAGCAATAACACTAACATTCTTAATAAGATTTAAACTTATTATCTCAAAGTATTCTACTTAAAATGTTCAGAAGTTAACTCCAAATGATGTGATGTCTTTGTCTCTTTTGTGTTGCTATAATAGATCATTATATATTTGGTAACTAAAACAGAACTCGATTTGCTTGTAGTTCTGGAGGCTAGGAGGTCTATAATAAAGACATGGTATCTGGCGAGGGGCTTCTTATTGGGATCATATGAGAGAAGAAGGCAAAGTGAAGACAAAAAGGAAACAAGATGGATCCTTTTATAAAGAATCCACTTCTGCCATAATCTAATCTCTCATTATTGACATTGACTAATTCATGAGAGCAGAATCCTCATGCTCTAATCGCCTTTCAAAGACGCTACCTTAATACTGTGAAAAATAAGTAGGGTTGGCAAGACAGTTTAGTGAGTATACTAGTTACCTTTTGGTTGCTGTGATAAAACACAGTGACAAAAAGTGACCTATGGAAGATTTTCTTTTGGCTTACAGTTCTAGATGGAGTGTCCATAATGATAAGAGAAGCATGGCAGCAAGCAGCCAGAGCAGAAAGCTGAGTTTACATCCCCAATGTGAACAGGAAGCACAGGGTGAAAGCTGGGTGAGGGATGAGTCTTCAAACTCTCAAAGCCCTCCCATGGTGACCATACGTCCTTCAGCAAGGTCACATCTCTTAAGCCTCGCCCAAACAGCACCATCCACTGGAGACCAAGTGCTCAAATAATTGAGCCTGTGGCAGACATTTCTCATCCAAGCCACTATAGAAGTTAACTGTGCTTTCCACCAGACCTGATGACGTGAACTCAGTCTCCAAGATCCACATGATGGAAGGAGATAACTTATTCTCAAAAGTTGTCCTCTGACCTTCTTATGTATCCTGTGGTACACATGTACGTACACACCCACAAATGACATAATAAAATAATAAAATTTTTAATTGTTTCCAACACAAACTTTTTGAGTACCACATTCAAACTGTAGTACTTGGCATATGAAAAACTAAAAAATATTTTAACATCCATGGAAAATTCAGTAAACAGATGCCCAAACTGTGATTACAGTAATGATGGAAGAATCTGACAGGGGTTTAAAAATATTACTTTAGAAATCCTACAATAAGAAATTGAAAACACTTGCAATGATAGAAAATTAGAAAGATTTGCAAAGAACTGGAAGACATGATAGACAAACCAACTGGACATTTTGAATATAGACAAAAGTAATAACAGTAGGAAACAACCAAAACCCCCCCTGAATGGTCTGGAGACCAAAATTGAGATGAGAGATGAAAATCAGTCAACTTGAAGTCAGATCAAAAGAAATTATGTAATTATAATAGCAGAGTACAGAGACTTTAAAATTGAAATAAGCTTTAGAAACTTATATAACAATGATAAAATGTTGAACATATATGAAATTAGTGTCTCAAAGACAGAGAGTACTGTAGAGAAAAAAGTTGGAAGAAAAGTGGCTGAAAACTTTTAAAGTTTAGTAAATGATAGAAACTCAAAGAATCAAGTTCAGTGAACCTCATGCAAGATAAATCCAAAGAAATGTATGATGAGGCAGATCATAACTGAGCTGATGAAAGCCAAAGACTAAGAGAAAACTATTGAAATAACCAGACTAAAACAATACATTATTTATTGGGAAAGAATGACTTCACTGTGTGGATTTCTCACCAGGAAGCTGGGAGTCCAGATGAAAGCAGGGCAGCACTGTAAACAGCAAAAGAAAATATATGTCAAGGTAGACTTGTGTATCTAAAAAAATCCTACAGAAACATAGTCAAAATAAAGACATTTTCAAAAGAAAGGGAGCTGAGAGAAGAGTCTCCTACAAACCTGCTTTATTGGAACCAGGAAAGCAAATTCATCACAATGAAGGGAAATAATACAGGTAGAAAATGGGACTGTGAAAGCATGGAAATGCCACAAAAATGGCAGATATGTGGGTAAATAAAATATTCTATACTTTCAAGGTATTTAAAATCTAATGGAAAATTGAACACAAAAATTATACTTTTATCTAATGACATTTTCAATGTAAGAAGATAATTAAGGCACTATAGTCTATATAATTAGGCTAACAGCCTCTATAATGCTAAGAAATCTACACCTAATTTGAAATATTAAAGTATTAACTTTAAACAAAGTAAAAAAATAGAATTTATTTATTATAAATACCAGATAACTACTAAAGTATCTACATAGTAACCATATAAATATTTGGCTAAACTCATAGTATATAACTTAAAAGGAAGTACTGAAAAGTTGTTCAAAGAACTCCCATATTATAGAAACCATAAAATCATCAGCTTAAACCTTAAAAACTACAAAAATGATTTATCAGGCAAGATATGCCCCCAAATACAATAGTGGCTGTTATGGTATCAATCACATTCCAATGGGACTTGATGCCTGCTCAAAGAGAGGGAACTTTCTGGTTCTGCAAACCTGGTCAAGAGCTTTTGGCCAGGGAATTCATAGGCACTAGGGAGAATCTGCTACTAACGTTTCTTGCCCAACTGTCTTCTAAATACTCACATCGATAGATATAATCTATGCTTGTATACATAGATTAGCACCACACTCAATTTTCATCAGAGAAGTTTTTTACTGTAGTGGGAGGTGGTAAATGCAGAAACTCATAAATGGTCAAAGAACCAAGACTAAGTGACGATGGAGTGCTCAGCCCCAAATGGGCAGCCATATCACTCCCTCCAAGCCTCAGGGGACATTACAGAAGATGGGGAGGAAAGAATGTAAGAGCTAAAGGATATGGAGCTATGCAATGAAAATATGTCTGGTGGATATGACATGGCCAATGTACTCTTGAACTCACTGTATCTGTTGTTATCTGCCTAAGCTCAGTACTGGGTAGGGCTCCTCAACATTTCCTCATGAATTAAGGAGGCCCCACCTTTCCCACGAGGGACTATTGGCAATTAACATTTATTGGAAGAGGGGGTGCCATTTTTCTTCAGTGAAGTAGCCACAGATAAATTGCCATTGTTCTGTTGAATAACCTTCCACCCATAGTTGGTCAAGTATCTAAATTCGGTGGGCCACACATGGACATGAACGTAGGAGGGGGCTTCCTGAGAAGTCTGCCAATGGGAGAGGGAAGGAGATGAGGGAAGGGAATGGAAACTGTTAAATAATGAAAATATTTTTGAAGGGATGGAGTGATGTCTCAGCGAATAAAAGCATTGGCTGCTATAGCAGAGGACCTGGGTTTGGTTCACGAACCCACATAGTGGCTAACAGCCTCTAACTCCAGCTTCAGGGCATCTGATGACCTCTTCTGGCTTCCACGGGCATTACATGTATATGGTGCACTTACATACATGCAGGTAAAACACTCATACACATAAAATAAAAATAATAAATATTAAAGAATACTGTCAAAAGAATATCAAAAATAGGAGCATTTGTGAGGAAGAAGGGGACCAGCAGGTAAAGGAGGAGGCAGGAGAGTGGAATGGGGGAATGGATGTAAGAAAAGTAAAACTATCCATGTATGGAAAGGTCATAATAAAAATTCTACTCAGGTGATCCTGACAGTGAAGATTGACAGACACCAGCTTAGCTGCCAAATAACAACCATGATCAGTGGGTAAAAGTAGTTGACCAATGTTTCAGCAATGCACTGGCAAAAGGGGGCAAGGACAGTAGATATCCTGTTGTATGTAACTGGAAAACATCTCTCATGAGCTACGGGTTAGAGAAAAATGTTTCTCATGGCCTGTATACAAGTTATAAGAAACTAATTTGTTAATGTGCATTTAACAGACTTAGTGCTGATTTGAGACACTGAGAAATCAACAGTGAATAAAAACAAATAATCATGCTCTCATGAAAACTGTATTATTCCTAGTGTAGTCAAAGTTGAGAACAATGAGCAAGCAAATTGTGTGTGACAGCTGATCTTGGTTGTCAATTTGACTGGATATGGAATTAATTGAAACCCAAGGGACTCTCTTGATCAGATTATTTGACATGGGAAGACACACCCTAAATATGGGTGGTGCATTCTAGTGGCTGCACATATGAAAGGGAGTGGCAGAAGGAAATTTGCTTTTTGCCTGCTTGCCTTCACTCTCCCTGATGCACCATCTATCCTGCTGTTGTCACACTCCTTTGCCAATATTAGAACAAACTTCTTCAAGCTTCCAACATAGACTGAAGACCAGCAGCTTTTCAGGAACCCTCCAGAAGTTCAGCACCAGATTGCTACTTCGGAGACATCTAGCTTCATGGACTAAACAGTTACTGGATTTTTGACCATTCCACTCTGAGACATCCATTGTTGGGCTACTCAGAATATATCTTACAAGCCAATTTAATAAAGCCTCTCTCTCTCTCTATATATATATATATGTCACCTTTATATATACATATATATGTATATATTCATTTTATCAGTTCCGCTCTTTTAGAGAACTCTAATATAATGAGATATGTTAGAATATGTTATAGGAATGGAGTTTGCAGTGGGAGGAGTAATTGATTAATTTATTTTGACACTTAAAATTGTACATATTAATATATCTAGAGATGCTACAAATACATGTGTTCATTGTGTAGTGTTCAGGTCAGGGTAACTATGTCTATCTAACAGTTATTATTTCTTTGTGGTAAAATTTTCCAAAATACTTTCTTGCAATACATTTTGAAATATAGTGCATAGCTAATATATGTGCCATAGCACACCAGGATTTACTGCTATCTAATAATAACAGTACACATTGATTAAATTTTTTATACTCCTGGTAACCATGATTCTACCTTCCACTTCTTTGAGATTATCTTCTTTTAGATTCTGCAGAGTGAGATCAGACAACATTTGCCTGTCTTATTTCACTCCACTTCCATCCATGTTGCTATAAGTGACAGGATTTCATCTTTTTATGCTTAACTGGTATTCCTTGGTATATATGTACCTGATGATCATTATTCACTTATCTTTTTAGAAACACAAATCATTTTTATTTATTAGCTATTTAAAAAATGCTATAATAAACAAGGGAGTACAAGCATGTCATCAATATAATGATTTCAGTACCCTTGGTGATATACCAAGGAGTAAATCCACTGGATTATTCGATGATTTTAATTTTTTGTGGAAGCTCCATGCTGTTTTCCATGATGGCTGTATTAATTTGCATTCCCACCAACAATGTGTAAGGGCCCTTCTCTCTGCAACTACTTCTCATCTGTCTTTTGTACAGTAACTGTTCAAAGTTGAGTGAGGCACGATCTTATTATGGTTTGAACTTGCGTTTTCTGGTGATTAGTGATATCAAGCATTTTCATATGTCTGCTAGCCATATTTATGTGTTTTCATAAGAAATGTTAAGATAGGCCTATTGTCCATTGTTTACATTGAGTTATTTGTTGTTTGCTATTGAGTTCTTGATGTATTCTAGAAATTAACACTTTTCCAAATTGATAGTTTACAAATATTGTACAGATTATCTGTTGTTTCTTTTTTGTGTAGAAGCTGTTTTATTTTGATGTAATCCCATTCATCTAAATTTTCTTTTGTTTTTTGAGCTTTGGAGATCTCACCTGAAAATTTTTTGCCCATTACAATGCCATGAAGCATTTCAAGTATCTTTTATTCTAGCAGTTCCATAATTTAAGGCTATATAATTAAGTCTTTAATCCAATTTGGAATGATATTTGAATACCGCAATTAGGAAAGATCTCAACGAGAGGAAAAATTTAAACAAAAACCTTACCTCATTGATGATACCACAGAGGGACTAATCTACTAAAAGCAAAAATCAACATTGTGACTCCGATGTGGGATAACTTTCTCTAGAATTTCTCTCTTTATTTTGCATATGCAGTGATCTCCGCCGTGGACTTTCATCACTTAATATTTATGACTTTATCACTTATATTTTATTCCCATTTTAATGTCTTTATCCCCAAACTCTAATTCCTGTTCTGATTTTCACTGCTTAAGCATTAATGTAGTTTTTAATATCTCTGTTGCTGTCGACATTCCTTTTTTTTTCATTTGTTTTGTTTTGAGACAGAGTCTCACGATGTAGCCATGGCTGGCCTGGAACTCACTATGTAGACCAGACCAGATCATAACTTACAGAAATCCTCCTGACATTGCATCCCAGGTGTTGGGATTAAAAGCATGGGCCATCAAGTCCATCTCTGTTGCTGTCATTCTTTACTCAAATTTCTATCACTAAATGAAAAAATCTTTGCCATAGAGTCTACATTTTATATGATTAGTACTCATGTAAAATAAATATATAAGGATGGTGAGAGGGAAGAATTGAAAATTTGATGACATTTTGTGAATATAAATATGACTTATCTTAAAAGTCAATCTACAACCTAAGAATTAGAGAGTGTTGATGATGGCTAACATGTTTCAGGCAGGATGAATTATCATTTATCTTACAAAAGAATTTGTAAATCGGAATTCATATAGTAATCTGAGAAATGAATTATTATTAAGAAAAAAATTATCTGTGCTGGAGAGATGGCCCAGCAGTTAAGAATCCTGACTGTTCTTGCAGAAGACCCAGTTTTGAATCCCAGCACCCACATGGCCGCTAAGAACTGTCCATAACTCCAGTTCCAGGGGATCCTCTGGAGGCATTGCATGACACGGGTGCACTTACCTACATGCAAGTAATACATACACATAAAATAAAAAAATAAAATTATAAAAAATATTTTAAGAAAAAACTATCAAAAGTGAAAATTAATTTTAAAGTAGATACCAATGATATAAAATAAGGTATGGTATATTTGAAATATCTTTTATATTTACAGGCAGATTACAGTCTTCCATGTTGGGAGAATCAAGGGTGTTTGGGTGATTTCAGGAGTGAATCAGTGAACAGCTGTATAATGGGGGCTGGAGTGATGGCTCAGCAGTTAAGAGCACTGGCTGTTCTTCCAGAAAACCTAGGTTCAGTTCCCAGAACCCACATAGTAGTTAACAACCATCTGTAACCCCAGTTCCAGGGGGTCTGATGCCCTTTTCTATCCTCTATGGGCACTGCATGACATGGGTGCACATACATACATGCAGACAACACACTCATACATGTAAAAAAAATAAATGTTTTTAAAAGAAAAGCTATATTATGAAGCAAATTTAAGTCATATAAAACTCATAGTGTTAGAACTGATGACTCAACAGGCCATGGAAAGGTTTTCTGTTTCTTCCTAACTCTATGCTCCTCATTAATTCCCCTGAAACCCTGGGATTTTGGGGTGGTTATCTTCTCAGACTGAAGCACTAATTGTGAGCATTAACAACTGTTAGATGCCTCAAAACAAAATTCTGCCAACGTCAACATGTCCTTTCTTCAAACCATTTTTATTTTTAAAGAAAAGCTTTATTCTTTGGTGGTTGGATTTTAATTATTTGTTTTTGAACAAATCCATCCCATTCTTATGGGTAATTGTGTTTTCACTCAACAAGGATGCGGGGTTGCTGTTCACATTTAAACTAGAGGAAAAATGCATTCAAGTGATGACACTTCTGAGTTTAAAGCATAAACCAAATTTTCGGTTACTTAGTTCATTATTTATATTTATCATGAAAGTCTCTAAATTTGTAACCACATGTGTTAATGTGGAAACAATTTGGATCCGGGTGGGGGTTTGTTTTAAATTTACTTAAGGAGAGAATCCTGAATTACACTCAAGACCTTTAAGATTTTAGACTCTTTCCTGGGAAGAACCAATGTAACATATTTTTCTCAAAAGCTTTTTCATACTCAAATTATTGTTTAGACATTTTAGCCTGAAGTTCATGGGATTTGAGTTTTTAATGTGGAAACAATTTGGATCCGGGTGGGGGTTTGTTTTAAATTTACTTAAGGAGAGAATCCTGAATTACACTCAAGACCTTTAAGATTTTAGACTCTTTCCTGGGAAGAACCAATGTAACATATTTTTCTCAAAAGCTTTTTCATACTCAAATTATTGTTTAGACATTTTAGCCTGAAGTTCATGGGATTTGAGTTTGTTATCTATAATTACTTCCTTATGTAATGTAAGTACTTCAAAGAAAAGGAGATTTTTCCCTATCTTGACTACTTTAGTCTCAAGTACCTGCACTTTACCTGGACATTTTATTCCTTCACATATTACAGTACCCTTAAAAGATCCATGCTTTACGCTCAACAGTTGAGTCATGAATATCTTTGTCTTCTTACTAAAACTTAAGACAAACAATTGTACAGAACATTAGGAGAATAGATTTTATTCAGAAGCTATTATAATGGAGAAAAGATATTACTATAGAACTAGGCTTAATTCCTAGTACACCAGGGTGTGTGAGCATGTGTGTGTGTCAGTGGGTGGAAAATGACTCCTAAGGAATGCCGGCGATGAGGGAAATTCTGGCTAAACCAATTTGAAGGATTCTTGTTGAAGGCAGGCCAGCGGGACCAGATAGTAAAAGAGACAATGTGGAGGATTGTGTCTAAATTGACTTTGCAAGATTTTTGTTACAGCTAGGCACGTAGACCTGACAAGGATAGACACTAGGTTGAGCTAGAGGACTTGTGATGATCTTTACTAAAGTTTAATCAAGAAGAAACTGTCAATAAATAGGAGATTCTTTTTTTCTTTTTTTAATTTTAGCTTTTTAAATTTCATACATTTTCCACTCAAATGCAGACCCCCTCCCCCATCCATACCTCTGCCTATTCCCTCACTGAACCCTATGCACTCTGCCATACATGCTGAGTCCTATTCATTCAAGTATTTGTACTCAAATGTCCTTCAGTGTAAATGTGTCCACTGGAGTCTAGTCAGCCCATCCAGTCATTGTATGTAAGTCACACACTCCCTCACCCAGCTGCAATCAGTCTCAAATAGTTCTCAGTCTAGTACTGGCCCACCACCTATTTCTCATGTCTCCTTTGGGACCTAGTTTAATTGAGCTGACATGGGTCCTGTGCTTGATGCACTGCTGCCGCAGGCTCACATGAGCAAGCCTCCAGTGGCCTGGAAGCCTCCATCTCATTGTGTTCATGAACCAGCCCTGGATCTTACAATTTTTCCACCTCCTCTTCCACAATGGTCCATGAGCCGTGAGTGGGTGAGGTTCCATATAGGAGTCCCATCCTACACTTTACAGTCTCTTATTCTCCAAAACGTGGCCAGTTGTGGCCTTCTGTGTGCTTCACACTCTGGTATACAAGGAAGCCTCACTCATAAGAGTTGATGGGTGTATTAACCCTCTCTCTGACCCTTATTTTGCTATGTTCCATGAGCCTTAGTTGTAGAGATTTGACTGCAGATATGCCACCGAGTACTGGGCATCTCCCAGGCATATGTTCTCTGTGCCTGACCAGATGCACAACTCTGCAGTAGCCCCCATCTGTTGCAAAAAGCAGCTTCTTCGATGAGTGCTGTATGGCATACTTGTCACTCTAAGGGAGGTCTCTTCTATCTGGTACTTCATTCCCTGCCAAGCAGCTCCCAGGTATGCATATGCATTAATGTTCAGACACTTTATGTGTATTTCTCATAGGGTTTCTAGGGCATCACTTTCCCTCTACGTTTCATAGCCCCCCAAATTTCACTCATCTCCACTCTTTTTTCTCCTATCCGGGTTCCCTCCTCCTTCCCTCCCTAGTCACAGTGCCCCCATTATTCCCACCATCCCCCCAATACCTCCTGACTCCTGCCATCTTTCCTCTCCTGACTTCCCTTGCTCCCCCACACTATGGTCTCTTGCATGTCCCTCCCTCCTCTCCTCCCTGCCGATTACTCCCACTTTTTCCACCTCCCTCAGGAACTATCTGTTCCCTACTATCCCCTTTTCAGGTTATTTCTTTTCCTTTACCTCCATGTATCCTTTGACTTTGTCTAGCTCCTGGTATATCAGAATTTACATTTTTTTTTGGTGTTTTTGAGACAGAGTCTCCCTGTAGCCTCAGCTGGCCTGGGCCTCCCAGAGATCCACCTGCCTCTGCCTCCCAAATGCTGGGATTAAAGGCATGTGCCACAATGCACATCAGTAGTAAATTCTTTTAAAGGCTCAGAGGGAATCTGCATCTTCAGTTCTTGTGGGTGTATGTTTGTATGTGTGTTTTGTGTGTATTTGTGTTTTTGTTCATGTGTGTGCAGGTGCGTGTGTGTGCTTACCTATGTGGAAAACAGAGGACAGCCTTGGCTGGGTATACAGTTGCATGTATGTATATGGGATGTGTGCACATGTACATGTGTGCATGTGGAAGCCAGAGAACAGCCTCAGGTGTACAGCTGCATGTGTGTATGGGGTGTGTGCAAATTTATGAGTGTGCATAATGAGGTCAGAGGACAGCCTCAGGTGTACAGTTGCATGTGTGTATGGGGTACATGCACATATATGAGTGTGCACATGGAGGTCAGAGGACAGCCTGAGGTGCTATTATTCACGAGCTACCCATCTCATATTTAAAAAATTTATTTTATTTATTATCTTTATTTTATGTGTATGAGTATATTGCCTGCATGTATGTGAGTTCACCCGTGTTGTGCAATTCCACGGAGGTCAGAAGAGGGCTTCGGATTCCCCTGGAACTGAAGTTAATGACGGTTCGTAGTCACCATGTGGTTGCTGGGAATCAAACCTTGGTCCTGTGCAAGAGTAGTCAGTGCTCTTAACTGCTGAGCCATCTCTCCAGCCCCCATCTCACATTTTTGAGACAGGATCTCTTGCTGGCTGGAAACTCACAGACTAGGCTGGGTGGCTTACTAGCAAGTCCCAGAGCTCCACCTGTCTCTGCTTCTCTGGCGTTGGTATTGCAGGCTTACCACTGTGCCTGGCTTTTTTATGTGGTTCTGAGAATCACATAAAAGTCCTTATACTTGCATGGCAAGCACTTTACTGATTGAAGCATCTCTTCAGCCCTACTTCCTCTATCCTTCGGATAGTGAATGGCACATGACAGATGTTCAAGAACTATTTTGAAGGGCTACATTAGAAAAAAGACCTTGGCAGTTCTTGAGTGATGAGTGTGTCTGAAATGTTATGTTCTTTCACACAAAGATTTCTGACTTTGGAGTCAGACAGACTGAGGCTTGAATGCTAAGCCCAGCAATAGTAATATGACTTGTGCAATTTGGATAGTTCCTGAAGATTAGTTTCTTCACCTTCAAAACATGGATAATTCTTAGCTAAAAGTTTTGATATGAGAATTAACTGTATGTAACATATTCAGGTGGTAATATTCTTGTATTTCGTGACATTGCCTACCTCAACATCCCTTCCAAAATGAGGGGATTCTGCCTAGGCAAACAATGACAGCTGTCCTAATGCTCTGACCTATGCTGTATATGACAGTAGGAACTACAGTCTAATGTAACCAGTACATATAGTTTCTACTGACCATGTAACGTTAAGCTAATCTCTTCATATGAATGTTTCTCATTTATAAAATTAGGACTCCCTAATCACTTAAGGTTTCTAATGGTACCAATTTGACTTATATTCCTTATGAATCCTAAACCAGAATCAGGTTCTTTTCTCACAATGTTGTTGTGTGCTGGATAACTTTGTCAACTTGACACCTGGGTAGAGGGAGACTCAGTTGGGGAATTGCCTCCATTAGACTGGCCTGTGGCTATGTCTGTGGGGCATTTTCTTGATTGTTGAGTGATGTGGGAGGGCCTGGCCCATTGTGGGTGGTGCTACCCCTGGGCAGGTCATTCTGTATTGAATAAGAAACCAGGCTGAGCACAGTCCAGGGGGAACAAGCCAGTTAGCAGCATTACTCCATGGTCTGTACTCCAGCTCCTGCCATCAGGTTCCTGCCCTGAGTTCCTACCTTGGGCTCCCTCAGTGATAAACTGTGACCTAGGAGATGTAAACCCCTTTCATCCCCAAGTTGGTATTGGTCAGAGTGTTTTGTCACAGCAATGGAGAAACAAGCTAGAATAAAAATTGGTTCTAGGATTGTGGAGTATTGCAGTGACAGACCTGACCTTGGTGTTTTGGGGAGGATTGTGGAAGCATTTGGAACTTTGGGCTGGAAAAGCCATTGAATGCTGAAAGTTTGTTGCTGTGGAGCTTGGAACAGTTATGCTGAAAGAGTCGTGGATGATGTCAGCCTGGCTTGTGATGCTTCAAAGGGAAGCAGAAACTATCAAGGCTGTTTATGTGAAATCTTGAATTGAGAATCTGTGGGTTTTGTTCAGCTGGGGCTGAAGAATCAGCTGTGATTAAGAAGAGACCAGAACCACTGAAGCAAAACCTTTGTTTAGCTGGGACAACTGATGCTGGTTAGCTGGAGCTGAAACATTGGCTGTAAGTAACAAGAGACCAGCATCACTTTGGTAAAATCTTCTGGAAGACCTTCCTCGGGATCAGCACATAGAAACTATGGTCCAGAGGGGCCCCAGGCCTCCCTCTCAAGCTGGAAGCTGGACTTGGTAATGTGTAAGAGTCTCCTGCATGGTTCTGGTGTTGAAAGGATGAAAGTAGGGACTAGAGAGATGGTTCAGTGGTTAAGAACACTTTGTTCTTGCAGAAGACCTGGGTTCAAATCCCAGTACCCTCATGGCAGCTAATAACTGTCCATAACTACAGTTCCAGGGCATCTAATGGCCTCTTCTGTCCTCCACGGGCATTGAATGACATGGGTGCACTTACCTGCAGGCAGGCAATATACTCATACACATAAAATAAATAAAATAGGATATAAAATAAAATAAAATAAAATAGGAAGCATGAAAGTGTCACAGAGATCAGCTGAGGCATGGCACCTTGAGAGGCCAGGAACGGCCATTGGTGAAAGATCAGCCTGAGTTTCAGTGATGACCACAGGACTGAAGGGGTTGCAGAGGGAATCTGAGGATTTCTATCCTGAGAGTCCAGAAGAGGCCATTGGTGAAGGTGCAGCCTCAGTTTCAGTGGAGATGCCAGGTTTTTGGAGATGCCAAGACTATGAGATGACCACTAAGGGCAGCAGCAGGTGTGGAATGGAACCGGCCTGGGTCTGCTGTGTGTGTTGTGGACAGCAGAGTTAGAGAAGTGGAGCTGCCAGAACCCTTTGGAGCCCAGAAGATCATTGAGTGAATCCCAGATGTTCAGCCTTGAGCTATTTTGCTGGACTTAGGTTTTGCTTAGGTGTGACCAATTCCTCCCTTTTGAAAAAAGACAGTACTTGTTTTGGATTTTACAGTAACCCACAACTATGAGTTTTAAAAGAAACTGTGGACTTTTAAGTGTTTAGATTTTTTAAGGACTGTGGAACTTAATGTACTGTGTTGCATTGTGATATTGTTAACATCATATCTTGGGGACAAGAAATAGAAAGGTTGTGGTTTAATAGTGATGTGTTTGTGTGTCAAGTTGACAAGGTGTCAGTTATGCTAGATAGCTTTGGTTGTCAGCTGACACCTGAGTAGAAGGAGCTTCAACTGGGGAATTGCCTCAATTAGTTTGGCCTGTGGCCATGTCTGTGGGTCATTTTCTTGATTGTTGAGTGATGTGGGCGGGCCAGTCAACTGTGGGCAGTGCCACCCTTGTATTGTATAAGAAAGCAGGCTGAGCACAGATTAGGGGAACAAGGCACTAAGCAGCATTCCTCCAGGGCTTGTGCTTCAGCTCCTGCCTCCAGGATTCTGCCCTGAGTTCCTACCTTGTGCTTCCTCAGTGACGAACTGTGACCCAGGAAATGTACCCTTTTCCCCGAGTTGCTATTAGTCAGAATGTTTTGTCCCAGCAATGGAGAAGTAAACTGGAACAGTTAGGGGATGAAATGGCGATTATCTTCTTTTTTAAATTACTATTATGTAATAGGAACTTAGTAGTTTATCCTCCTTAGGAGAATGGTTAATACAAACAGAGAAATTTGACACAGTGAAAGCTTGATAAAGAGTAGATTGTAAATAATTATAGATAATGACTTTGAGCAAGAGGGTAGCTTTCTTTTCTGAAACAACATGATGTCTGTTGTACTTATGAGTAGCGAATTGTTGTCAAAGTCAAGTAAATGAAACATGCATATCAATTTATAGAGAGGATATTGCTTTAGTGTCTCTCAAACCATATTACTATGTGAATTATAACTAAGTTTGAATCAATGGAAATACATAACCCAAGAGTTTTTAAGCTTCCCCAAGTAAATAATTTGATCTGTGTATTAGCATTCTCAAGAGGAACCAATCTGATAGACTTTATATATAAAAGTAAAAGGATTTATTAGATTGGCTTATATAATATGGTCTGGGTAGTCCAACAATAGCTGTTTTCACACTGGAGAAACTGAGCATCCAGTAGCTGCTTAGTCCATGAGGCTGGGTGCTTCAGCAGGCTCAGGCTGGCACTGAGGACTTGGAGGATTCCTGGAGAGCCACTAGTCTTCCAACCATGTTGGAATTCTAGAGAAGCTGGCTTCTAATGTCAGCACAGGATGACAGCAGGAGTGACAGAAGCAACAGAGTTACTCTCCATCACAATGCAAATGGAAGGAAGCTGAAAGCAGTATCTTTCCCTAAGACCTCATCTCTGGGCTATCTCTGGAAGGGGTCACCACTTTTTGGGCTGGTCTCCACTCAGCTAACCTAGTCAAGAAAACCACAAGAATGTGTAGAGGTAACTTATTGTAGATAATCCCTCACAGGCATGCCCAGACCTTGTCTCATGGGTGATAATAGATGCTGTCATGTTGACAACCAATATTAATCATCACAATCTCATTTAGATTCTTTAGAATATTTGTTAATATTTGAAAGCAGAGAACAAGGCAAACTTCTACAGTCTTTTTCTTTCTACTCTTTCTGCTTTCTTTTCTCCTACTTTTCCTCTTCATTTCTCTCTCCCTCTTCCCTCCCATGAATTCATCCATTCACCCCCTTGCACTCTTTCCATGCCTTTGACTTCATTTATCTATTAATTTCCATGATCACTACCATAAATAAAATAAAACTGTGACATAGACTGAAATTGATATACAAAGTTCTCTGTTCCATAGTTATGAATTATATTTTTATTGGGCTGGAGATATGGTTCACCAGTTAAGGGCACTGGCTGCTCTTACAGAGGACCTGGGTTCAATTTCCAGCACCCACATGGTGTCTAACAAACATCAGTAACTCTAGTTGAAGGGAATCCAATGCCCTTTTCTGACCTCTGCAAGCATTGTATGGCATGGGTACACCTAACTACATGCAGGCAATACACTCATACACATAAAAAATTTTAATATAATTATATTTATAGGATGAAACAGCAGTAATCATCTTTCTATTATAATATTGCAGAGTATGATGACTTTCCCTATACCTGATATAGTAACCTCAGTATGTGGCAAATTAGAAAGTAGAAGTACTTATAAAATCAACTGCTATAATGGATAAAATGGATTTTAGTTAGTCTATGATAAACCGAAGGAATATTTAAATTTTAATAGGTGATAAATTGAATTTGTAATATTTTAGAAATTAGAATATCAATGTACATAACATGTTATTTTAGAGCAAGGCATCAAATTTAGTTAACACTGGGACAACTCAATGGGACCAGATTAGGAGATAGCACAATGTGCTGAAAAGACTAGTTGCCACATGTGGAGTCATGGATCTTAACTGCAGTCCTATTCCAAACTTCCTGCATGACATTTTTACATGTACAAGTTCTCTGCACACAATTATTCTATTTGGGATACACTTACAAGAAAAAACCCTGGGTGTTCATAAAACAGCTATGAGAATTCAGTTATATAAAGGGGCAAGTGAACCCTCTATAAAGAATGACAAGTACAGATATTTTATTATTTAATTATTTTTCTTTTCCTTATTTGTAATTTTTAGTATGCAAAGTAGCAAATACAATTCTGACTTTGGAGTCATGCTTAGGAAATAAGAAAGTTACATCATTTCTTCAAAAAAAAGAAAAGGAAATGTAAGTAAATGAAAATCAAGTAGACCAAAGTTAACAATATCAGTCAAAGTAGAAATTGGTAAATTAGATAATATAAAACTATAGAGAAAATCAATAATTTGGATCACTGTATATCTAAGGAAGAAGTAACACCAGTTCTTTACAAACACTAAGAAATTTTAGAAGAGAAGTACATTTTAAAATAGAGTTTTATGAGCCATAATTATCATATCAACATTCAGATGGAGGCATCATCAGAAAAACACAGGAGCTGTTGATGGGAGTGGGGGGTCTCGCAGATCTTCATTGCCATTGTTCTTGGTTACTTTTAGAGCTTGACAGTAAGACCCTATTGCTGAAGACATTACATACCTGAGTTATAGGACAAACAAAGACAAATTAAGCTGGTCTTGACCTCAAAGCTTCATGTCTACTGGCTGACTTCCATTGTGCTGAAAGGTCATAATTATGCTACTAGAAGAGAAAAGTAATCATCAGCATTACCCAGCTCTGAACCTTGTGAACTACAATAACAGCTGGTCTGGCAAGAGCCTACTGGTGTAATAGTGGCATGAATGTTAAGGGAGTGACCAGCCACATTCTGATTGGCCTTAAGTTTCCCGTCACAAGATGGAACCCATACCTGGCACCATTATCAGGGCCAAAAACCTGTTTCTAGGCAGGGCATAGACGACAGAGGAGAAACCATTATTGTTATTCTGCTAACTGGATATAGTATTAAACTGACTTTTAAGGAATTATTTTTGTATCCACAGATTAATGCATCCCTCAACTCTCACCAGAGAAACTTTTCCTTGCAGCAGTTAGAGATTAACACAGAAACTCACAACTGTTCAACATGCAGAAAACAAGAGACCATGGAGTACTCAGCCAAAAATGGGATATCTATATGATACCCTGTCCTTTCAAGGCTCAAGGATAATTACAGAAAAGGGAACAGAAAGATTATGAGATCTAGAGGTGGTGGAAGACTTCAAGGAAGCACTATTTTCTAGACAGCCGGGCTGTTGTACATATGAACTCAGAGTAATATGAGAGTGTGAACAAAACCTATGTAAGCTCAAGCCAGACAAAACTCCAGCATAAAGAGGTGGAGGTAGGCACAAACCTGAACCCTAGATGAGGAATTACTGGTAATTGATAGCTGCTGAGAACAGAATCAGTTTTCTTTAAGGGTGTGTTGCTGAGTAGGTTGATCAGACCTCAGGGAATGGACCCATACCCATACCCAAGAGCATTTGGGGACATGAACTAACCTCAATAAGCCTTAAAAAATAATAATGGAGGACATGAAGTGGTTTGTGGGGGTAATAAGGTGAGGGTGGAAGTGGGGGAGGGGGTCAATATGATCAAAGTACATTGTATGAAATTCTTAAAGAGTCAAAAAAGAATAAAAATATCTTTATGAATATAAATGTAAAAATTATCAAATTTAAAAAGTAGGCTTTGGCTGAAGAGATGGTTCATTGGCAAAAGTTCTTTGTGCCCTTCTAGAGGATTTGAGTCCATACCAGTATCCATATGGTAAGGCTCACAACCTCCTGTAACTCCAGCTGCAGGGAATTGGATGCTTTCTTCTGGTCTCTATGGGCACCTGCAGACATGTGGCATATATTCACATAAATATAT
>NW_008329142.1:1293309-1298477 GCF_000622305.1 Nannospalax galili | reverse complement strand
TGGCATGCTAAAGGGATAATGCAACATGATCAGTGAGGTTTACTCTTTGCAATTACACAGTATTTGTGGCAATGACTGGATAATTTTATAAGAACAATGTCCTCCATGTTAATCAATGTTGTCACATATTATTTTCTTCTTTTCTAAAGTTTAATAATACTACATTGTATGGACTGACAACATCTTATTAAGACCAGATAACTTCACTGATGAATTATTCTGAACATTTAAAGATGGCTTAACATTCATCCTTCTCAAACTCTTCCACAAAAATTAAAAAAGAGTGAATACTTCCAAATTCATTTTAGGAGGCTAATACTAGCCTGATTCCAAAAGCAGAGAAATATGCCACATAGTAAAACCCTTGATAAACTTTTAGGCAAAAGCATCCACAAAGTCTTAGTATAAAATATTTGACTCATCAACACATTGAAAGGTTCATGCATTATAACCAAGTCAATTTATCTTTGTGCTGCAAAGCTATTTCACAGTTTGAAAATTAAGTGATATTATACATCACACTACAGAATAAAGGATGAAAAACACCATGTCTCAACCTATGCAGAAATACATTTGACAAAATTGGATTCGTTTTCATGATTAAAAAAGTCTCCACAAAACTCCCTCAGACGCTATCTAACCCTGAGTGGGCAACCCTAAACACAGGTACACAGGAGCACCAGTAAATGGACTCAAGTGAATTATATATATCGTGTGTGTGTGTGTGTAACAAAAATCAATTAAAGAATAGGACAGAAAATTCAGAGGGAGTTGGGGAGATATAGGAGGAGGATAGAAATAATGCAAATACAATAGTCATATATGAAATTCACAAAAACTTAAAAGAATTAAAATTATGATTAATATTTTGCCATCTTCATTATTTGTGAGATTGTTGATCAACATATTTATTAACTGTTGATGCTTTAGTAATTATTCTTAAAGTAGTATTATCACTAATTAGGAGCGTGCCCTGGCTACTATCTTTATCTCTTGCAAAAATAGCTCAAGGATAAGTAGCATAGATATGCTGTGATTCTTCTTTCATCCTCTTTTTACTGTTTTGAAAGTGCTGAATGCTTCATTTAGCATGCTACATTAAAAAATACCACCTCTGAACAGCTAGGAAATAGAAAGAAATTGCCTCAGCATTATATAGAGCACACAGGAAAAACCCTTCCATAAAAATCTTAATCTACTCCCCCAATTTCAGGAACAAGGCAAGAATGCCCAGTCGTCACTTCTATTCAACCTAATATTAGATAATGTCCTAGCCATTGCAATTGGGCTGTTGAATTTTTGATACTTTTTGTCAAAATCCAGAAAAGTATAATTTTCTGCATTCAAATCTTATGGGTTTAAAGGATCAGAGTTTCTGGATAGGACTTGAACTAGTTATTTAGATCTGACATTGTTAATATGCTTTCCTGTTTTTGATAAAGACAAAAGGGTAGCTATAACAGCAGAAGTTTCAAATACTTGAAAAACAGGTGAATCCTGCAAGAGTTTTAATGATTATTAAACAAAATTTTCATCTTTTATCTCTTAGGACAGTTGTCCTTACAAGATCCTATTAAGACACTATCACTCTGTAATTGGACATAATTTTTTCACCCTCGGAATCAAACACTTTATTATGCAAATTATATGCAAATAGGGTAATTACTCTTCAGCAGACTAGACTGGGTTTCTTCTATCACACTTGTTTTGTTTTCTTTTCACCCGTGATCTTTATTCTGGGGTGGCATGCAGAGATTTCTACAAAGTAAACTAGCAATTTATTGAAGATTTTATTAGTCCTTGCTAGTAAAGGAAAGCTGTTTGAAATAAAACTGCTACATTACCATGTTCCATAAATTTTATTTTCCTACATACAAAAGCAAATATTAGTTGAATGGCATCAGGAGAAAGGCAGTGTTACACCAGCTTGCACATCTTACAAGGCTCATAATCACATTATAGGTACCATGTGGAAGGCAAATACTGTGTAGTTGGCATCAGCTCTTTGGACATCTGTTTCTGAAAAAGGGAAGGAAACAACTAAAATTTCTTTAAATGAAAGATCTTTAAAATTACTTATTTTTAATTTTAATCTGAGCTTATGTTAATGATGATATAAGTTTTGAAAAATCAAAACTTCAGAGCGTCTTTCCAATGGTACCAGTTGCCCATATAACCACTTCCCTATTGTTCATGATTACCACAGGATTTTTACATCAAGAAATGAAAGCTTTTATGAATTCATGAATATAGTCCACTTTCCTTTTTTTTAGTTCATTAAAACTCAACCATAAACAAATTATTTTCAGGGGGCTGGAGAGATGGCTCAGCGGATAAGAACACTGACTGTTCTTACATAAGGCCCCGGGTTTGAATCCCAGCACTCACATGACAGCTAACAACTGTCCGTGACTCCAGTTCCAAAGTCTCTGACAGTCTCTTCCGTCCTCCGCAGGCATTGCGCGACATGGATGCACTTACCTACATGCAGGCAATACACACATATACATGAATAAAATAAAAAATAATAAAAAAATTATTTTCAGTCAGACCTTGTTGACAACCCATTACCTGTGCAAAAATTTGCTTTTTTGATAAAAACTATAGTTCTGTCTTCAGCAGTTTGAAATGAAAAGCCAGTTTTGTTGCTTGCCAGTACTTTTGCAAGTTGATTGTCCTTTCTCCTGCTTCAGTTTCTGCATTTGAAAATGTGGATGAGGATAACTCTCCTACACGATTATTAGAGAAATCCCTAAAACATCTGTAGAGTCTGTAAATGTAAGATATTTGAAGGTCCTGAAAAAGCTATTGAGTTGACATCTTTCATATCCAGAACCCCAGAGCTAAAAGAGACTAATTAGAGTGATCTACTTGCCTAGATGGGAAGACTAACACCATCATGTGAAGAGCTATGGGGTCAACCATGAATAGAGCATAGCTGCTATGAAAGCTTAAATCTATAGTTCTAATATCTGCTGTCTTAAAACATATTTAACACCATGTACTAATTATACACACTAAGGGACTGAATTCTGACATTTTCATAAATGTGCATACTTCATTTTGATTATATTCACCCCGTTACCCTCTCTTGTCCCTTTGATAAGTTTTCCTGCTTGAACACTAGCATGCTACTTTTTCTGGCAATTTTTTTAAAGAAGAAAAAAATTCAAGTAATTTGCTCTTTCTTTCAGGTCTTCTACTGTTTATTATTTCCTAGATCATATTCAGTTTATCTAGTAAGGACAGTTAGTTATTAATAGTAAGATGCTTTAGTAAGGACAGTTAGTTATTAATAGTAAGATGCTTTGTGGGATTTGAGTCTATGTCTTGTATATTTGTAGTCATTTGCAGTTGGAAGACTATACTTTATGATGTTTCTCTCAATTTTTTCTTACAGTACTAATGAGGAAGAATTGGAACTACAATGACAAAAGTCAACATTTCCTCTCAGCATATTATAGTAAAAATACTAAATGTACAGAACAAAGAGATAATACTAAAAGCTGCAAAAGAAAAACAATACCTCACATATAAAGGAAAACGCATCACAATTAAAGCTGACTTATCAATGCAAACTATGAAAGCCAGTAGAGCCTAGAACAAAGTATTCCCAGTTCTAAATGACCACAGATGCCAACCCAGAGTGCTTTACCCACCAAAAGTATTTATTATAGTTCAAGGGGAAAGAAAAATCTTCCACAACATGAACAGTTTGAAAAAATATATGTCCACAAAACCAGCTCTTCAAAGAATACTTGAGGCAATGTAAAGAATGGATAAAAGGAAGAGGTACAGCCAAGGGACAACAGAAAGAAACTAAATGAAGGTATAATTGTGGAAACAGAAAATTAGACCAAGAATGCAAAGAGAAAGTAACATAACGGGAACTGATAAACTTCTTTCAATAATAACTTTAAATATTAATGGCCTGAACTCTCCAGTCAAAAGACACAGAGTAGTTGAATGGATTAAGAAACAAAATCCATCCTATTGTTGTCTACAAGAAACCCATCTCAACTTCACAAAAAACAGTACTACAGGACTTTGAGACACAGATTAACCCCAACTCAGAAATAGCAAGGGACTTCAATACACCCACTGTCTCCATAAGACAGGTCAACCAGACAAAGAATAAACAGAGATATAGCTGAATTAAATGATACCATACATCAAATGAACCTAACAGACATCTGCTGAATATTCCACCCAAGCACCAAAGAACATACTTACAATTTATCATCCCCAAGAAATTTCTCTAAAACTGACCGCACACTGTAGCACAAAATAAGTCTAAAAAAATACAAAAATACTGAAATAATTCCACACATTCTGTCAGACCACAACACAATAAAGCTTAAAATCAAATCCAAAAGAAACCCTAGTGCTACACGAATTCATGGATATTAAACAACACACTCCTGAATGATGAATGGGTCAAATATGTAAGCCAATTAGAAACTACAGGAGAAAACCTCACCAACAGGATGAATGAAATGGAAAACAGAATATCAACACTGGAAGATAAAGTGGATGAATTAAACCACTCAAACAAAGCTTATGAAAAATTTAAGAAAACACAGGAATGGAATATGCAAGAATTGTGTAATACCATAAAAAAGACCCCAAACTTACGAATCATAGGCATACGGGAAGAAGAAGAATCTAAAGATAACGGTATGGAACAGATCTTCAACAGGACTGTAGAAGAAAATTTCTCAAAATTAAATAAAAGACATGCCCATATAAATACAAGACACATATAGAACACCAAATAGACAGGACCAGAAAAGAAACTCTCCATGGTGCATCGTAGTAAAACCACTAAACGTTCAGAACAAAGAAACAATTCTGAAAGCTGCAAAAGAAAAACATCAAGTCACATATAAAGGAAAACCCATCAGGGTTACAGCTGACTTTTCAGTGCAAACTATGAAAGCCAGAAGAGCCTGGACCAAAATATTCCCAGTTCTAAATGACCACGGATGCAAAACCAGATTACATTACCCAGCCAAAATGTCTATCATAATTGAAGGGGAAAGTAAAATCTTCCATGACATAAATAGGCTGAAAGAATTCATGTCCACAAAAAGAGCCCTTCAGAGAATTCTTGAAGTAATAGAAAGAGCTGAAGAAAGGAATGACTATACACAAGGGGTGGTGGAAAA
>NW_008329142.1:1285298-1293069 GCF_000622305.1 Nannospalax galili | reverse complement strand
CATGAATATATTTTCACCAAACTCCCATGCACCCAACTTCATAAAAACAGTACTATAGGACTTTAAGACCCAGATTAATCCCAACTCCTTAATAGTAGGGGACTTCAATACCCCACTGTCTCCATTAGATAGGTCAACAGGGTAGAGAGTTAATAGAGAGACATCTGAATTAAACAATACCATATATCAAATGTACCTAACAGACATCTACAGAATATTCCACCCAAGCACCAAATAATATACTTTCTATTCAGTGCCCCATGGAATCCTCTCCAAAATCAACCATATACTGGGGCACAAAACAAGCCTCAACAAATACAAAAAGATTGAAATAATTCCATGCACTCTATCAGACCACAATGCAACAAAGCTTAAAATCAACACTGGAAGAAACCCCAGTAACCACATGAACACATGGAGATTAAACAATACACTCCTGAATGATGAATAGGTCAAAGAAGAAATTAAGAAAGAAATAGAAGTATTTCTGGAACTAAATGAAAAGGAAAATACAATACAACAAAACCTCTGGAACAATTGAAAGCAGTCCTTAGAGGGAAGTTTATAGCTCTAAGGGCCTACATCAAAAAATTGGAAAGAACACAAATACATGAATTAGAATTGCAACTCAAGACACTTGAAAAGCAACAACAAATGAAACCCAAACCCAGCATACAAGAAGAAATAACAAAAATCAGAGCAGAAATTAATGAAATAGAAACACAAAAACAATACAAAGAATCAACAAGTCCTAGAAAGGGTTCTTTGAGAAGATAAACAAGATTGATAGAACCCTAGTCCAGGTAACCAAAAGAAAGAAAGAAAGAGCACATCCAAATCAACAAAATCAAAGATGAAAGGGGAAACATCACAACAGACTCCAAAAAGATCCAGAACGTTATAAGGGAATACTTTAAAAACCCATATGCTACTAAATATGAAAACCTAAAAGTAATGGACGGGTACCTAAAAGCATAACCACCAAAACTAAACCAAGAAGAGATTAACAACTTAAACAGACCCATAACACATAAGAAAATTGAAACAGTAATACAAAATTTCCTGACTAAAAAAAGCACAGGACCAGATGGGTTTACAGCAGAATTCTACCAGACATTCAAAGAGGATCTACATCCAATACTACTTAATTTATTCAAAAAGATAGAAATGGAGGAAGAAGTTCCAAATTCCTTCTATGAAGTCAGCATCAGTCTAATACCAATGCCATCTAAAGATACAACCAAAAAAGGAAAACTATAGACCCATATCCTTAATGAACATAGTTGCAAAAATTCTCAACAAAATACTTGCAAACTGCATACAGACACACATCAAAAAGAGCATCCAACATGATCAAGTTGGCTTTATCCCAGAGATGCAGGGATGTTTCAATATACATAAGTCAATAAATGTCATAAATCATATAAATTGGCTCAAAGACAAGAAACAAATGGTCATCTAAATAGATGCAGAGAAGGCGTTTGACAAAATTCAACATGCATTTATGTTCAAAGTCCTAGAGGGAATTGGACTGGAGGGAACATACCTCAACATAATTAAAGCCATATACAACAAACCCACAGCCAACATCATTATGAATGGAGAAAAACTGCAAGCATTCCGTTGAAATCAGGAACCAGACAAGGCTCTCCACTATCTCCATTCTTCTTTAACATAGTGCTGGAAACTCTTGCAAGAGCAATAAGACAAGAGAAGGAAATTAAAGGAGTAATAATTGGAAAAGAAGAGATCAAATTATCCCTTTTTGCAAATGATATATTATATCTAAAAGATGCCAAAAATTCTACCAGAAAACTCCTTGAAATTAGCTAGAAATTATTAACACACTCAGTAAAGTGGCAGGTTACAAAATTAATCTACCAAACTCTGTAGCCTTACTACATACCCATATCAAGCAATCAGATAAAGAGTATTGGAAACACTCCCCTTCACAATATCTGCAAAAAAAAAAAAAATCTCAGAATAAATCTGACCAAAGACATTAAAAACGTCTACAATGAAAATTTTAACTCCTTAAAGAGATTAAGGAAGACATCAGAAGATGGAAGGACCTCCCATGCTCATGAATTGGAAGAATTAATATTGTGAAAATGACCATTGTACCAAAAGCCATTAATAGATTCAATGCAATGCCAACCAAAAGCCCCATGACGTTTTTCAAAGAATTGGAAAAAAACATCCTAAGATTCATATGGAAGCACAAAAGACCCCAGATAGCCAAAGCAACCCTGACCACTAAGAGCAATGCTCTCAGGATTACTATACCAGATTTTAAGTTGTATTACGGAGTTATAGTCATTAAAAAAACAAAACAAAACAAAACAAAACATGGTACTGGCAGAAATATAGAATGGAACAAAATTGAAGAGCCAAATATGAGTACATACAATTTCAGCCACCTGATATTTGACAAAGGGGCCAAGAATGTTCACGGGAGGAAAGACAGCATGTTCAGCAAATGGTGTTGGCAAAAGAGGATCTCCGCCTGTAGAAGAATGAAACTAAACCCCTATCTTTTACCTTGCACAAAAGTCAACTCTAAATCGATCAAAGACTTCAATGTTAAGCCTGAAACTCTGAAACTATTAGAAGAAAACATTGGCAATAATCTACAAGATATAGGTGTAGGAAAGGATTTTCTAAACCAGATTTCAACTGCCCAAGAAACAAGGTCAAGAGTCAACAAATGGGACCTCATTAAACTAAAAAGCTCTGTACATCAAAAGAAGCAACCAAGGGAGTAAAGACAAAACCCACAGGACTGGAGAGAAATATTCACCAGCAACACATCTGACAGAGGTTTAACTCCAGAATATATAACGCACTCAAAAAAACAAAAAAAAAAAATCAAGAAAGGAAGTAACCCATTTAAAAGATGGTCTAAGGTTCTGAAGAGAGTTCTCAGAAGAAGAAATAAAGATGGGTAAGAAGCATCTTAAAAGGTGTTCAACATCACTAGTAATTAGGGAAATGCAAATTAAAACCACTTTAAGATTTCATCCTACCCTAGTCAGACTGGCAAAGATCGAGACAACAAATGATACCAAATGTTGGAGAGGATGTGGGGAAAGGGGAACACTCATCCACTGCTGGTGAGACTAAAACTTATTCAACCCCTATGGAAATAGAGAACTCTTAATAAACTACAAATGAACCTACCATTTGACCCAGTTATGTGACTCCTTAGCATATACCCAAAGAACTCATCCTATTGCAGAGACATTTGTACATCCATGTTTGTTGCTGCTCTTTTCACAATAGTTAAGAGATGGAAACAACCTGTGTCCTCATTTATATGATGGAGTTTTACTCAGCAGTAAAGGAAGATGAAATCATGAAATCTGAAGGTAAATTGATGGAACTAGAAACTGTTATACCAACTGAAGTAACACAGACTCAAAAAAAAAAAAAGCAAACAAAAACGACATATGTTCTCCCTCATATGTGGATCCTAGCACCAAATCCTGATAAGTGATTATGTATACAGGCATAACTACAGGAACCAGGGTAATGAAAAGGAGGTAAAGGAAATGAAAGAATCTGAAAGGGAAGAACAGTAGAAAATAGGTGTTAATAAGGGAGGTATGGATAAAAATGGGGTTATTGTAAGGGGAGTGGGGAGGGAAGGTTATACAAGGAGCCTAGGGGATAAAGAGAAAGAAGGAGCTCAAGAAAGGTAGGACCATAGGAGAAGGGTATTATTAAGGGAGAAATGCAAAAATGTGGGTACCTTAAATGAGGAAACCATGTTGGAAGGGTTAGACAATGCAAGAGATAAATGATGCCTAGCTAGTTTTAAAAAACCAGAGGGAACCCCATTAGCCCAACAACCTGCTGGCAAATTATACAACCGGATCAAAGGATGTAATTTATGTCTAGGCAAGGTTTAGCTGAGAGAATTTGGTCTTTGCCCAAGCTATTTATGTGACACATGGTAATTAAAAGTACAGGAACTGGTGGAACTAACCTTCTTGGATTTTTAACAGCCATGCTATGAGGTCTATATTTATTTGGACAGGGGGGCATAAGGACAGTTTTTGCTCCTTTCCCTCCTAGGTCAACTAAGTTCCACAGGACTATGAGCATCTCTGAAAATGTCCTGTAACTGTGGTGAGTCACCTGTCCTCTTGATCAAAGAAGTCATGGAGACCCTACCAGATGGACCTGAACCAGTGTTCAGTGTACAAAGAGGAGGGTCAACACAGAGGAATCATTTCTTCCATGCTTCCAAGTGAAGCCAGCCATGGTCAAGTAGGACCACTGACTTATCTTCACATAGATGGAATTGGTAAAAGAAAGGAGCCAAGGGCTCCTCCCAAGCCCATGTGACCCCTGAGGAACAGATCCTCAAACGACCTTAAGAGTAAAAATAAGTTGGTTTGTCTGGGCCAATTATAGGGTTTTAAATACACAAAAGGAAAGTATAACCAAAGATTAATGGTGTCAATATAATTTTTTAAGAGTCTATAAGTATAGCTAAAGGCTACATAACAAGAAACAAAGCCAGACAGGAGATACCTTCCTTTGAGTTATTGGCCAGAGTGGCCCAAAAGACTCCCAGACAATAACCCAGCATAAAACTGGTAAAATGAACAACAGAAGGAATATTGACAACTGATTGCTGCTAAATGAGGAACAGCTGCTCTTCCGAAAACTAGGGTCTCTAGATAGGCTGACTAGATTCAGCAGAAGGACAAGCACTGGGGAATGGCTGGGGGTGCTGACAACACAGTGGACAGTAACAGGGATGACAGAGATTATGGGCTCCAGTGTGCGGGAAGGGGGAGTCTATGGGAGGGTGCCATATGGGAAGTGGGTATATAGATGAATAAGATTGTTTGGAATGTTCTGTATGATATACACATAAGAAAATCATATTTTTGTTATGTGTATATATTTTAACAGGAAGCATAAAAATTTACTTCATGTTAATTATTAGTAGAGGTGATAAACATTACCATTGAAATCTACCTGATGGACTTTATATCTATACTCAGGTGCCAAGGATCTGAGTGTAACCGACTGTGACTAGTAATAATCAGATACATAGAGATTTAAAGACACATGTGCAAACATCTAAGTGTTAGTAGCATTAAAAATGTAGGAAATAGCATATTTTAAAATGAAATGGAGATCTTCTTTAAAGGGTAAAAACTCATTCAATTTTGTGTCTTACAGGGTTCATACTGAGTTCAATATTGTATAATCATCTAAGCTGAGGTCAAACTATGCTGAGGCTGAGAACTTGATGTCTCCTTCAATAGCAATGGTTGTAAACTCCAGATTTAGCTCCTTTTAGAAGGAAAATGACAAGAATTCCAGCTGGGGCCACCACTGCTGTGAGAAGCTGCTATCAATAGCAGCATCCTCAGCTTCCCATTGAAAAAGCATGGAGGGGTTTTAAAATAAAAATAAAAAATATAAAGTAAAATTTGTTTAAAAGTTTAAAAAAAGAAATAAAAGTATTCCTGAAACCAAACAAAAAGGACCATACAACACAAGAAAATCTCTGAGACACTTCAAAAGCAGTTCTAAGAGGGAGGTTTATACCTCTAAGTGCCTACATTAAAAAATCAGAAAGAACACAAATGAATGACTTAAAATTGCAACTCAAGACTCTGGAAAGTCAAGAACAAATGAAACCCAAACTCAGCAAATGAGAAGAAATAAAAATCTGAGCAGAAATTAGTGAGGTAGAAGCAAAGAATTCAAAACAACGAATCAATGAATCTAAGAGTTGGTTCTTTGAAAAGCTGAACAAGATAGACAGACCCTTAGACCAGTTAACCCAAAGATAGAAAGAAAATACAAATCAAAAAAATCAGAGAAGAAAGGGGAACCATCACAACAGACACAAGAAAGATCCAGAAAGTTATGAGAATACTTTAAAAATGTATACTCTATTAAATGTGAAAACCTAAAAGAACTAGATGAATATCTAAAATCATGGGACTCATCAAAGATAAACCAAGAAGAGATCAACAGTTTAAACAGACCCATAACATATAAGGAAATTGAAGCAGGAATACAAAACCTCCTGACTTAAAAAAGTCCAGGTGTAGGTGGATTTACAACAGAATTCTACCAGATATTTAAAGATCTACAACCAGTACTACTTAAAGTATTCAAAAAGATAGAAACAGAGAAAGAACTCCCAAATTCCTTCTATGAAGCAAGTATCACTCTAATACCAAAACCAGGTAAAGACACACCCAGGAAAACAAAACTATAGACCCATATATTTTTTTAAAAAATTTAATAACTACATGATCAGCTTTGACATATTCAGTAACACACTCTAGAGCAACAGTACATCTCTTTCACAAGTGGGTGCAAGTTTCCAGGTTCACAGCTGAATTAATACAGTTATACAATATTGAACTCAGTATAAGTCCTGTAAGACATAAAATTAAATGTTTTTAACCTTTAAAAAAGATCTTAATTTCATTTTAGAATATATTGTTCCTTGCAGACACCACTCATTGTTTTTTCTAACACTGAGATGTTGGCACATGCATCTCTAATCTGAATGTATCTGATTATTCCTAGTCATAATCAGTTGCACTTGGATCCTTGGTACCTGTGTATGACTATAAAGTCATTGGTTAGATTTCAATGGTAATGATTATCACCTCTACTACTTAATATGACGTAAACTTCCATGCTTCCTCCTCAAATATAATGCGTTTAAAACATTTTGTTGATTTTGTGTGTGTGTGTGTGTGTGTCACACAGAACATCCCAGACCATCGTATTCAACTATTCACCCACTTCCCAGATGGCACCCTCCCATAGCCTCCCTCCCCCCACTAGAGCCCTTATACTCTGATATCCCTGCTACTGTCGGCAGTGTTGTCGGAACCCCCAGGCATTCCCCACTACTTGCCTTTCTGGTGAATCTAGTCAGCCTATCTAGAGGTCTTTGTTTTAGGAGGGTCAGCTGTTCCTCATCTAGCGGTAATCAGTTGTCAATATTCCTTTAGATAAGACTGGGGTCTGCTGTTCATTTTCCCAGCTCTATGCTGGGTTACTACCTGGGAGTCCCTTTGGCCACCCCGGCCAACAACTCAAAAGAAGATATCACCTGTCTGGCATTGTTGCTTGTTATGTAGCCTTTAGCTATGCATATGGACTCTTGAGAAATTATATTGGCTCCTTTAATCTTTTGGCTAAATTTTCTTTTGAGTGTTTAAGGCCATACAGTTGGCCCAGATAAACCAAATTATTTTTGCTCTTAAGATCATTTGAGGATCTGTTCCTCAGGGGTCACATGGGCTTGGGAGGAGCCCCTGGCTCCTTTCTTTTTACCAGTTCTACCTATGTGAAGATAAGTCAAAGGTCCTTCTCGACCATGGTTGGCTTTGCTTGGAAGCATGGAGGAAATGATTCCTCTGTATTGACCTTCATCTTTGTAGACTGGACACTAGTTCAAGTCCATCTAGTGGGGTCGCCTTGGCCTTCATGATCAAGAGGACAGTTGACCCACCACCATTATAGGACATTTTGAGAGATGCTCATAGTACCCTGGAACTAGTTGACCTAGGAGGACAAGGAGCAAGAAGTGTCCCTTATGTCCCTCTGACCAAATTATTATAGGAGTCAAAGTATCTCTATTATACACCCAAGAATGGTTAGTTCCACCAGTCTGGTACTTTTAATTACTGTGTGTCATGTAGATAAATCTTGGGCAAAGACCAGTTGTTCTCAGATAAACCTTACCTAGACATATATTTCTTGATCGGCCATGTAC
>NW_008329142.1:1281988-1285031 GCF_000622305.1 Nannospalax galili | reverse complement strand
CCTTATTAATGCCTATTTCCTACTGTTCTTCTCTTTCAGGTTCTTTCTTTTGCCTTACTTCCTTGTTTCCTTTCCATTATCCTGATTCCTGTAATTATGTCTGGTTGCATACTTATTTATCAGAGTCTGGTTCTAGGATCCACATATGAGAGAGAACATATGTTGATTTTTTTTTAACATAATTTTTTTTTCTGAGTCTGTGTTACTTTACTTAGTATAACAGTTTCTAGATCCATCCATTTACTTGCAAATTTCATTATTTTATCTTTCTTTACTGCTGAATAGAACTCTACTGTCTAAATGTACCATATGAGGGATACTTAGGTTGCTTCTATCTCTTAGCTATTGTGAAAAGAGCAGCCATATATCAAATGGACTTAATAGACGTCTACCAAGTATTCCACCCAAGCACCAAAGGACATACTTTCTACCTAGCACCCCGTGGTGAGTAGAAATCGACCATATACTGGGGCACAAAACAAACCTCAACAAATACAAAAAGAGTGAAATAATTCCATGCATTCTATCAGACCACAATGCAATAAAGCTTACAATCAACACTGGAAGAAGCCCTAATCACCACATGATCACATGGAGATTAAACCATACACTCCTGAATGATGAATGGGTCAAAAGAGAAATTAAGAAAGAAATAAAAGTATTCCTGGAATTAAATGAAAAGGACAATACAACACAACAAAACCTCTGGGACATGCTGAAAGTGGTTCTTAGAGGGAAATTTATAGCTCTAAGTGCCTACATCAAAAAATCGGAAAGAACACAAATAAATGACTTAACAGTGCAACTCAACACACTTGAAAAGCAACAGCAAACAAAACCCAAACCCTGCAGACAAGAAGAAATAACAAAAATCAGAGCAGAAATCAATGAAATTGAATCAAAGAAAACAATACAAAGAATTAACAAATCCAAGAGCTGGTTCTTTGAAAAGATAAACAAGATTGACAGACTGCTAGCCCAGTTAACCAAAAGATAGAAAGAGCACCTCCAGATCAAGAAAATAGTGATGAAAGGGGACACATCAAACAGACACCAGAAAGATACAGAACATTATAAGGGAATACTTTAAAAACCTATTTGCTACAAAATTTGAAAATCTAAAAGAAATGGATGCATATCTAAAGGCATTGGAACCACCAAAACTAAACAAAGAAGTGATTACCAGCTTCAACAGACCCATAACACAAAGAGAAATTGAAACAGTAATACAAAACCTCCCGACTAAAAAAAGCCCAGGACCAGATGGATTTACAGCAGAATTCTAATTTAAAGAAGATCTATATCCAATACTACTTAATTTATTCAAAAATATGGACTCAGAGGGAGAGCTTCCAAATTCTTTCTATGAAGCCAGCATCACTCTAATACCAAAGCCTGGTAAAGATACAACCAAAAAAGAAAACTATAGACCCATATGCTTAATTAACATAGATGCAAAAATTCTCAACAAGATACTTACAACTGCCTACAGACACACATCAAAAAGATCATCCACCATGATCAAGTTGGCTTTATTACAGAGATGCAGGGATGGTTCAATATACATAAGTCAGTAAACACCATAAATCATATAAATGGGCTCAAAGACAAGAACCACATGGTCATCTCAATAGATGCAGAGAAAGCCTTTGACAAAATTCAACACGCATTTATGTTCAAAGTCCTAGAGGGAATTGGACTGGAGGGAACATACCTCAACATAATTAAAGCCATATATAACAAACCCACAGCCAATATCATTCTAAGTGGAGAAAAACTGGAAGCATTCCCATTGAAATCAGGAACCAGACAAGGCTGTCCACTATCTCCACTTCTCTTTAACATAATACTTGAAATTCTTGCAAGAGCAACAAGACAAGAGAAGGAAATCAAAGGAGTAATAATCGGAAAAGAAGAGATCAAATTATCCCTTTTTGCAGATGGTATGATATTATATCTAAGAGACGCCAATAATTCCACAAGAAAATTCCTAGAAATTATTAACACGTTCAGTAAAGTGGCAGGTTACAAAATTAACCGACAAAAGTCTGTAGCCTTTCTATATAACAATAACAAGCAATCAGAGAAAGAACACATGGAAATACTCCCGTTCACAATAGCTGCCAAAAAAAAATCTTGAAACAAACCTGACCAAAGACATTAAAGAGCTCTACAATGAAAAATTTAAATCTTTAAAGAAAGAAATTGAGGAAGACATCAGAAGAAGGAAAGACCTCCCCCATGCTCATGGACTGGAAGAATTAATATTGTACAAATGACCATCCTACCAAAGGTCATTTATAGATTCAACGCAATGCCCAATCAAAATTCCCATGACATTTTTCACAGAATTGGAAAAAAATCATCCTAAGATTCATATCAAAGCACAAAAGACCTCGGATAGCCAAAACAACCCTTAGCACTAAGAGCAATGCCAGGGGGATTACTGTACCAGATTTTAAGCTGTATTACAGAGCTATAGTCATAAAAACAACATGGTACTGGCACAAAAATAGATCCATAGATCAATTGAACAAAATTGAAGACCCAAATATGAGTAAATGCAATTTCAGCCACCTGATATTTGACAAAGGGGCCAGGAATATTCACTGGAAGAAAGACACACGTTCAGCAAATGGTACTGGCAAAACTGGATCTCCATTTGTAGAAGAATGAAACTAAACCCCTATCTTTCATCCTGCACAAAAGTCAATTCCAAGTGGCTCAAAGACCTCAATGTAAAGCCTGAAACTCTGAAACTGTTAGAAGAAAACATTGGGAAAAACCTACAAGGAAAGTATTTTCTAAACAGGACATCAACTGCTCAGATAACAAGGGCAAGAATTAACAAATGGGACCTCATTAAACTAAAATGTTTCTGTACACCAAAGGAGGCAACCAAGGAAGCAAACAGAAAATCCACAGAATGGGAGAAAATCTTCACCAGCAACACATCTTTCAGATGTTTAATATCCAGAATATAGAATGAACTCAAAAAACAGAGAACCAAGACAAGAAGCAACCCAATTAAAAGATGGGCTAA
>NW_008329142.1:1275984-1281757 GCF_000622305.1 Nannospalax galili | reverse complement strand
TACCCCAGTCAGACTGGCTAAGATCAAGAGAACAAATGATACCAAATATTGCAGAGGATGTGGGGAATGGGGAACACTCATTCACTGCTGGTGGGGTTGCAAACTTGTTCAACCCCTATGGAAAGTAGTGTGGAGAACTCTTAAAAAACTACAAATGAACCTACCGTTTGACCCAGTTATGCCACTCCTTTTCATATACCCAAAGAACTCATCCTATTTCAGAGACACTTGTATATCCATGTTTGTTTCTCTTTTGATAGGCATATATGTGAAGAAAAGCTTCCTTGCATAACTAAATGTCCTTGGACATGCTGTGTCATGTCCCTCCTACCATCCCCCAGTCCTGCAGATCTTCTAAGTCCAGTCTTTTTAAAAAATATTTTATTTGTTATTTTTTATGTGTAGGTGTGTATTGCTTACGTGTATGGAAGTGCACCCGTGTTGTGCAGTACCCACGCACGTCAGAAGAGGGCATCGGAGCCCCTGGAACTCGAGTTATTGACAGTTGTTAGCTGTCATGCTGGGATTCAAACTTGGGTCTTCTGCAAGAACATTAAGTATTCTTAACTGCTGAGCCATCTCTCCAGCCCCCTGAGTCCAGTCTTATTACACACAATGTGTACTTTTCTCCATCTTGGAGCAATCAACTTCTATTGATTTGGTTTTATCACTCTATTCTATGGCTTCTTATTTCTGGAGAACCAGAGTCTATTTTCTGTTTTTTAATAGGGTGTCACTGAATTTGATGTTGCCACCGAATTTGAGCTGCTGAGGCATTCTTAGTTCCAGTTGGCCTCCTAGCTCAGTAACTCCATTCTGTCCCCTGCTTTCAGATGTGGTAGATTAGAAAGTGTCTGTTACATTTTCATCCACAGCTCAGACCTTCTTGCAAGTTTCATATCCTTTCATCTCTACTGGACCATTCTGTGATATCCCAATCCTTCCTCATTAAAAGCAATCTCATCATCCTCATCATTTACCCCTCCAGTTCTTTCTTCTACCCTCTGGTCCTATGAGTCACCTTGTTGCCCACATATACACAAAAAAGCTGGGCATACATTCTGGATTTTTTATCCTTTGGATTAATAGTATGTCTATTAAAAATAGCCTACTAAACATTCTTCAGTGTACACAGACAAACTGGCAATGTGTTGTGGAGGAAGAGAGCACATGTCTCTTTTACCTATGTTTTAAAATCCTCTTCTGGGTCAATTTTCTTTTTAGCAAGCAAAAGCTTATATTTGAATATTTAAGTCCTTTCAAGGTTTTCCTAGCATATGATAGGAAAAAGTTACATGAGGACTCTACAGTTCTAGAAATATCTTTTAGGAACCTTCCAGATTTTATCATTTTATTTTAGTTTTTCATTTTTACCTTGACCTACTGGGAAAAGTTTCCCAATACTTTTTCTAACTGCTTATACAACCACTTACTATATAGTTTCAATGTCTTAAACGTTAGTATTCTTCTAAATGAACTGACCTCCCACCATGCACAGATGACATGGATATGAACTAGAGGCCCATCCTAAGATCTGAGGGCTAATGGTAGCAACATTTTTTCCACCCATTCTCCTACCTTTTCTTACTCCCACTATCTTTATAAGATAAAACACAAGACAGTTTGTTATCTAATATTGTTTTATTTTTCACTATCTTTTTCTAACTTATACACAGGGAAATAAAGTAGGATTAGTAAAATAAATTCCAGGCTATAGGAAAAGGTTAGAGTAAGTAAGGAAGAATAATTTTTTATAATACAATATTTAATTTCTTCCTTTTGGGTTGTGAGGCATCATTTGTGGTCTGTAAGCATGTGACAGGAAATTAGGAAAATTTCTTAGCTGACTCTGAAAAGGAATGCTGTGTGTGGCCTTGGACAAATTGCCTGATACTTCTATTTAATTTACCTCATGAATTATAGTCTTCAAGAGAATCAAATCATCACTTTGAATGACAATCATGCTAAATAAAGAATTCACTAAAGTTTATTTGGGAAATTCAGATATGTGGATTTCTTTAGGATCACAATATATTTAATTTTCTATGGAGATGTCTCCCCCAAAATACCACAGAATGAATGAGATGATTTCTACATGAGCACTCATTAAAACATCACAAAATGCAGAAAGGGACTTCTAAGATTAAATGTTCACGTTTTTCTGAGAGAATACTTTCATTTAATAAAAGAAGCATTGACTTGATTGTTTTCTTAATTTTTATTGGATATCAATTTGGGGGGGGAGTGGGCTTATTTGATCAAATTTTAATTTCCTAGTCCAACATTTCTGAGGGAAAAATATTTGCTCAACGAAATGTCTCTTCTGAACTAATGAGTGACTCCAGCAAGTTTGTCAGCACTCAATGTGTTATGTCTTACCAGGGGTGCCACGTTTTACTTCGGGGAGCAAGAGAATGGCAAAATCTCAACACCATACATGGCCTGGTAGTAAGGTCATGGGGTCTATCGACTTTAGCTTGGTGTGCACTGATTTATGTAGACAGTAAGAGCATAACTAGTAGCATTCATAGATTAGTCATCGCAAACACTGCTGCACTGATGCAACCATTATGTTTGTCTCACTCATCTTTCCCCCACATCTTGTGCAAAATGTTAAAATGTTTCATTGAGGTCTCTACTTTCAGATCATCAGGCTTCCAAAGCAGAGTTCTTGACTTTGAATACTTTGGATTATTTAATTGATATAAGTAAGCACTCATTTTTATTGGCTGCATATTTAATAGTAACTATAAATTTTAATTTTAATTTTAATGCTGTGGTGACCGTCCCAGGGGCCTGTTTCCTCTAAGGTGTGGGGCCTGCTACAGAGACTTGACTGCCGCAGAGTTAGTCACGGAGGGAGGGGCTTCTGGGGCCATCTTGGGACAGAAGCGGGGATCTTGGGGGCAGCTGGCATGGAGACAAAGATGGCCCCAGTGTCTCACCCGCACAGATTAGAGAGGGGCCGTTTACCCACCTGGGGCGAAACTGCGGGCCCAAGATGCGTGGGTGAAAGAAAGTTAACCGAGACTGTGGGCGGAAGCTATCCAGAACGGAGGGTTGAGCTGTGCAGAACTGGGTGCTGGGTGCCAGGCCTTAGTTTCTTTGTAAGTCTCTCCATGCGCCCACCAAGATAGAAAATGAAAAATTCAGATAAAAATGTTATGTGGTTTGTCCAATAGCACCCTGAGCAAGAGACCCTGAAAAACAGAGAGTGGGAAGGCGAAAATTTAGTGGGACAGTGACTATGTATTATACTTTATTTCATCATAATTTACATTTTTTAGATGACTATGAAATTTGTAACTTGTTCATATGCTTATCAGTTGAATATATTATTTGGAAAGTTTCCACTGACGTATTTTGCCCATTTTTTCATCATGCTGGACCTTCTCTTTACTGGTTTACAGGCATCCATATGTAATACACATAAATATATGTACCAATATGATTTGTTTTCATATGTGTGTATAAAATATATATCTATACAAGTCTGTGACTGTATTTTTACTGTTACCAATGACTTTTTAAAAATAGATTTTATTGATGAAAATTTAATATATTAACCTTGCCTTTATGTTGAGTGCTATTTCTATTAGTTAAAAAAATGGCTACTCATCTTTACACCATGATCATTATCTTTATTTTCTTATTGTTATTTAAGTCCTTAGTGTCCTTGAATATCAAGTTCTATTTTATTCTTATTATTTAAGTCCTTATTGTCTTTGAATATCAAGTTTTATGAATGGCATTATATAAGGATTAAGGGGAATTTTATTTCATATGGACATGCAATATCATACAATTACTTACTAAAAAGATAGCCCTTCATACAATTAACAAGAACAAATTTTAAAAATCAAACCAGCTAAGTGTTCTGAGTAAATCTCTTTCTGGAATTTCTAATTTGTTCTAATTTTTATTCATCTATTTTTGTGCTCATTTATCATTATAATTACTTTTAGACTCATGATCATTTATGATATTTAATTACATATGTCATACTGCCTGGTGGGCTCAACAGTGGGTAACTAACTGAAGAAAATGATTCCATCTCTTAGAATTTATCAATAGCCAATAGTGTAGCACTTAGGAGTAAGTCTCATGAGTCTCTCCCTATTCCACGACTAATTATTGACAGGGACAGTTATATGCATGTCCAGCGTAGGTAACTGCAGTTGTTATAAGTTCATGATTGTAATTGTTATATTGAGTCTATAGGATGGTGTGTTATAACCCTATACTCTGTCTTCTGGCTTGCTCATACAACTCATTCCCTCTTCTGCAATGTTTTCTGAGCTGTAGAAGGGATCATGTAAATGTCCTGTTTAGGTCTGAGCACTCAACAATCACTTATTCTCAGTGTCTTGGAGAATCATTAGTCTTTGAATTCATCTCCATTTAATCACAAAAAGATTTTTTTTTCTTAGTAAGGCCAAGAATAGCTTTAGTCTGCAGGTATAAAAGTGAAGACTTAGGAAGTTGGAGAGGTGATTCAGCAGCCATGAGCTGTTTTGCAGAAGACCGTGTTTCAAATCCAGCACCCACATTGTGGCTAACAGCCATCCATTACTCCAGTTCCAAGGGATCCAATGCCCTCTTTTGTCCTCTGAGGGCACTGTATGACATAAGTGCACTTGCACACATACAGGTATAACACTCATAACTTAGAAGGCAGTTTAATGCTATGTCAATTTAGTAAAACAACAGTAGTAAGTTCCCTTATAGGCTTGTGACCTCCCCAGACTAGATAACTAGGCTTATAGTAACAAGCACGAGTTCCCTCCAGTGGAACAGGTCTCAAATCTAATTAGAGGGCAGCTGGTTACTCCTACAACAGTTGTGCCACAATTGCATAGGTAGGCATATCTTGCCTGGAAGTTCGGTGTTGATTTATAGCGTACACAGCTGTGTAAAACTATTGATGCCCTTTATCCTCTAGCAGTCTGGGTAGTACTTTCTGGAACTTCAGCAATAGGGTCTTATCCTCTGGTGCTATTGAACTAAGAGGATTGACAAGAGGCTGTACTGTTTTGGGGTCCTCTGGGGACTCTGTTCAACCTCCGTGGTGGTATCCTTTGCCTGGAACTGAAAATCTTGTTTAGTAATACACTACTTCCAGGACCAGCATTATCTGGCCATACAGCAACTTCCTTTGGTCACTCACTTGTATTTCTATTAGGTTATAAGATAGCAGTGTCTGTAAGACTTTTTCATATGTACTTTGTTTTTGGTTAATCCTACCCCTCATGTATGTTGTCTTTCCAATCTCTATCTCACTCCATGCTTAATTTTTCTAACCTCAGTATTCTCACACTAATTTGCATTTATTTGTTTTCAACTGTCTCCTCTCACTTAAGGCAATCTCCCTCCAGCCTCTTGATTTCCCATTCCAAACTTTCTGGCTTTCAGGTACTCCAAGTTAAATAAACAAAACTAAAGAGTCAAAGCTAGGAGTCACATATGAGAGATATTCAATGTTTGTCCTTTTGAGCCTGGGTTAACTCACTCAGTGTACTTTTTTCCAATTTAATCCATTTCCTGCAAATTTCATTTTTATTTATAGCTGAATAAAATTACATTATGTTCATATATCACATTTTAACTAACCATTCATTAGTCAATGGATATCTGGGTTAATTCCATTTCCGAGCTATTGCAAACAGAGTCAAGTAATTAACACAGATGTTAGGTATCTCTTTATTATGACATAGAGTCCTTTGGGTAGGTTCCCAGAAATGGTGAGGCTAGGTAATACTATTTTTTTTTTCAA
>NW_008329142.1:1273919-1275326 GCF_000622305.1 Nannospalax galili | reverse complement strand
TTTTTTAAAACAATTGACGCTAAGATGCACATGCATTTCTAATCTTTATATGTTTATTACTAGTCATATTTGGTTACTTTCTGAGCTCCTTGGCATCTGAGCATGGATATAAAGTCATCAGGTAGATTTCAATGGTAATGTTTATCACCTCTACTAATTAACATGATGTAAATTTCCATGCTTTCTCTTCAAATATAATACATTTTTAAAAATGTGTTGATTTTGTGTGTGTGTGTGTGTGTGTGTGTATATATATCACACAGAACATCCCAAACCATCTTATTCAACTATACACCCACTTCCCAGATGGCATCCTCCCAAAGCCTCCCTCCCCACACTAGATCCCTTATACTCTGATATCCCTGTTACTGTCTGCTGTGTTGTCAGCACCCCAGCCATTCCCCACTACTTGTCCATCTGGTGAATCTAGTCAGCCTATCTAGAGGTCTTTTTTTTAGGAAGGTCAGCTTGTTTCTCATCTAGTAGCAATCAGTTGTCAATGTTCCTTTAGATAAGATTGGGGTCTGTTGTTCATTTTCCCAGTTCTATGCTGGGTTACTATCTGGGAGTCCCTTTGCCCCCCCTGGCCAACAACTCAAAAGAAGGTATCTCCTATCTGGCATTGTTGCTTGTTATGTAGCCTTTAGCTATACATATGGACTCATGAAATTATATTGGCCCCTTTAATCTTTGGTTATACTTTCCAGTCTACAAAGTGGAGGGTCAACATAGAGGGATCATTTCCTCCAAGCTTCCAAGCGAAGCCAACATGTTTGAGTAGGACCTTTGACTTATCTTCACATAGGTGGAACTGGTAAAAGAAAGGAGCCAGGGGCTCCTCCCAAGCCCATGTGACCCCTGAGGAATAGATCCTCAAACGACCTTAAGAGTAAAAATAAAGTGGTTTATCTGGGCCAACTGTATGGCCTTAAACACCCCAAAGGTAATACTATTTTTATTTCCAGTTGTTTTTTAAAAATTTCAGACTAATTTCCAAAGTGACCGCATTAGTTTGCCAGTTTACATGCTTACTAACATGTGTTTCCTTTTCTCCACATCTATGCAGCAACTGTTATTAGTATTTTTGATGATAGTCATTCTCATTTGTGTGAGATGGAAACTTACTATAGTTTTAATCTGCATTTCCCTCATGGCTAAGGTTGTTAAACACCTTTTAAAATGTTTCTTACCAAGTTGTATATTTTGTAGTCCATATTATAATTGGGTTGTTTATCTCCTTGATGTTTAGTGATTTTTTTAAAATTTATTAATTCCAGAATTTCATACAATGCATTTTGATCACATTCAGACCCACTTTCCCCCCTCCAGCCTCTCTCCACACCACCCTCGATGGTATCATGTCCTCAGTTATCCCTCCTTCCCTCCCTCCCTCCCTCCCTCCCTCCC
>NW_008329142.1:1260355-1273747 GCF_000622305.1 Nannospalax galili | reverse complement strand
TCTTTCTCTTTCTTTCCTTTCTTCTTTCTTTCTTTCTTTCTTTCTTTCTTTCTTTCTTTCTTTCTTTCTTTCTTTCTTTCTTTTCTTTCTTTCTTGACCTATCAGTTCCAATCAGTGTCTTCCAAGTGTTCTGGCTATGAGTTTATGCCCTGGATTCTGATCAACCTACCAAAGGGTTCACACCAGTTAGGAAAACTGACTCTCCCTCTTCCAGTATCTATCAATCAATTGCTAATAGATCCTTAGCTAAGACTGAGACTTGCAGCCCACTTCCCCAATTCGTGCTGGGCCCCTATCTGGCTTGGTTATGCATAAATCTTGTGCACGCTTTCATAAGACCTATGGGTTCATATGTACAAACTACCCTGCAGTGTTCAGACATCAGTTTCTTTGCATTATCTATAACCTTTGGCTCTTACAACCTTTCTGCCTCCTCTTCCACAATGATCCGTAAAGCCTTGGGAGGATAAGGTGTAATGCAGGTGCCCCATTTAGGACTGAGCACTCCACAGTCTCTTATTTTCTGTGCCAAAAATTGACCATTTGAAGACTTTTGTGTTAATCACCATATGATATAATAACCTTCTCTGGTGAGAGTAGAGAGATATACTAATTTAGGAGTCATTAGTCAGTTTAATATTATGTCTGTTTAGCAGAATGATAGTAGTAGGTTCTCCCCTATGGCACAGTTTCTTTCCTGATAACAGTATCAAATATAGACTCACTGTTGTGAAGTGGGCCTTAAGTCCAATTAAAAGGTGATTGCACCAGTGGCTCTATTTTGCCAAGCCATTTTTTATTGTAGTTCACAAGGTTCATAGCTGGGTAAGGCTGTTGATTTTCCTGTCAATAACATGCATAGTACTTTCTGATACTATGAAAACTAGCCAGCAGAGGTGTAGCTTCAAGGTCAGAAAACTTGATTTCTCCTAGTTTGTTCTGTGACTCAGATAAGTAGTATCTTCAGTGACAGTGTCTTCTCATCACCTTCTGGTGAGTAACCAAGTGCAATGACAATAACTAGTATTATTTGAGGATCTCTAGGATATCTATGGTCAACAACTTCAAAAGAGAGAGTCAATTTCCAGCATTGCGCTTTTCATTTGCTAGTCTGTTAGGGCCATGGGACTCCTAGAATTGTAGAGTAATTACAATATGTTTATACTGAATGAAGCTTCTATAGTAGGTTTCCACATGAATCTTTTAAAAGGCCTTAGAATTCGTAATCTCCCTTTTCACTGCCACTCCTGCCCTACCCTCCCATTCCCCGCCCCAGTAAGCCTGTTCTATTATTCCACTTTCTCATTTATATCCCTGCATTCTATCTCACCTAGCATTTATGACCCATCTCCCCATCCCTTATTAGTTTTGCCTGCATGTTTCTTAGTTCCACTTGGAATAGTTTTTTCCATCCTTTTATACTAAGGTGGTGTTGATCATTGATGGTGAGGTGTGTTTCTTGGAGGCAGAAAATAGGTGGATTCTATTCTCTAATTCAATTAGTTTGTATCCTTTTTTACTAGAGAGTTGACACTATTTAGGGGTTTTATTTTTCAATGTTAATTAATTCATGTTATATTGTTGTAGTGTTGTTTTCTTAGACATCTGTGGTTAACTGCTCTGAAATTGTTTATTTATTATTTGTGCCCCCTTGAGAGTGTTTAATATTCTCTTTGACTGAAGTGTTACATATAGTATTTTATGTAGAACTGGCTTTATAGGTACAAATTCCTTAAATATGTTTTATCGTGGAAAGATTTTCATTCACTTTTGATTACAGTAGATAGTTTTTCTGAGTATGAGTTAGGACTGGAATCTGTATGCTTTCATGACTTATAGGACCTAGTTCAAGCCCTTTTGGCTTTAATAGTCTCCATTGAAAAGTCAGCTGTTATTATCATGGGCCTCCCTTTATCTTGATGTTTCTCATACTTTCAGTATTTTTTATTTGTTCTGTATATTTTAGTGTTTCGACTATTATATGACATGGGGAATTTTCTTCCTGTTCCTGTCCACTTGGTGTTCTGTATGCCTCCTGTACTTTGATAGGTATTGCTTTCCTTAGATTTGGAAATGTTTTTAAAAAATATTTCATTTATTTATTTTTATTGTTTTTATTTTAGTGTATGAGTATTTATTGCCTTCATGTGTGTAAGTGCACCTGTTTCATGCAGTGCCCATGGAGGTCATAAGAAGGTGTTGAATTCCCCTGGAACTGGAATTATGGACAGTTGTTAGCTGCCATGCAAGTGCTGGGAACTAAACCTGGGTCCTCTGCAAGAGCAGCACATGTTCTTAACTACTGAGATATCTCTCCAGCCCTAATATTTGGGAAGATTTTTTTTTTCTGTTATGATTTTATTAAAAATATCATTGTGCCTTTGAGCTGAATTTCTTGTCCTTCTCCTCTACCTCTGATTCATAGGTTTTGTCTTTTCATAGTGTCTCAGATGTTCTGGATATTCTGTTCCTGGGTTAATTTCAATTTGACATTTTCTTTGAATGAGTGATCCAATTCCCTAAGCTTGTCTTCAATATCCGAACTATTTTGTTCCATTTCTTTCAATTCCTTTTTGATCCTTTCCATTTCAGACATCTCCATGGCAGTTAATAGCCATCTATAACTCCATTTCCAGGGATGCCCTTCTCTGGCTTCCATGGGAATTGCTCATGGTGCACTTACATGCCTGTAGGTGAAACAGTCATACATATAAAATAAAGATAAATTGAAAAAAATTTAAAGAAAAAGAAAAAAAATTGACAAAAAACTTTAAAAATGGTAATAGAAGTGATCAACAACCTGAAACAATACATAGACAGGTAAATGTTCTTTTTATTTTTACTGACTAATTTTTTTATTTGAAAATTTCATGCTTGTACATAATGTATTTTGATTGCTCTCTTCCCACACAGCCTATCTTATCTCCTTCCCATCCCTATCAACCACCTTCCACTTACCTCTACCAGTCCCTTTTCCAGATTCATGACTTTTTAGAAAATATTTTATTTATTATTTTTATTTTATGTGTATGAGTGTATTGCCTGCATGTATGTGAGTGCAATGCCATGGAGGTCAGAAGAATTCATGACTTTTTGTTTTCTTTTATTTTCCAGAGGACTGTCTGTGTGTCTATTGGATTGCAACTATCCATTGGGGCCTTGTGGGCCATCAATGGGTACACACCTGAAAACAATGTCTTCCTCTCTTCTTCATTCTATTGGTAGCAAATAGCTCAGCACTGAGGATTAGGGGCCCCTGAGCTCCTCCTCCATCCATGCCTGACTTTTGACAAGGCCATTGTTGTGCAGACGCAGTGTAGGTATCTGAATAAGCTGTGAATTCATGATTGCAATGGCTGTCTTAAACAAATGACATTTGTAGCTCTTCTCCCTATTTTCTCTCTCTTATAATCTTTCTGTCCCCTCTTCCACATCATTCTCTGAGCCTTAGGGCTGAGTACTCCTTTGTCCCTTATTCTCAGCACCTTGTGCATCTGTAAATCTTTGCAATCACCACTGTTCACTGTATAGAAAGGCTTCTCTGATCAAGGCTGGAAGTTTGTCTATTTTTGCTTTCATATGCAAGAAACCGTTCTTTATCCAGTGTCAAGAAATACTTGTCCTGTTTTCTTTTAATAATTTCAGATCTTTCATTTAGGTAGTTCATCTATTTTAAGTTAACTCACACATACATATACTACATTAAGTTCCAACTTGACTTTTTGTAGTATATATTCAGATTTTTAAACATCTTTTGTTTAAAAGACTTATTTTTTCTCATTCAAATGGTTTTGGAAACTGTAAAAAACATATGGCCATATGTGTGAGGGGTTATGTTTATTTCATTAATGGGTTCTTTAACTTTTAGTAGACATTTGAGAATCATCATTTTCCAAAAAAACAACTTAATTAGAGAGAGAGAGAGAGACAGACAGACAGAGAGAGACATAGACACACACACACACACACACACACACACACACACACACACACACAGATTTTTGTGGATAGGCAGCCATGTGTGGAGGTCAGAGGACAACCTCTGGTGTTGGTCCCACCTTCTATTTTGTTTGAGACAGTGTCCCTTCTTTGTCTCTGTGTATGTCAGACTACCTTTCCTGAAAGTTTCCTCCTGTCTCAATCTTACCATACGGATTCTAGGATTACATATATATGTGTGCTACAACTTCAGGCCTTACGTGGGCGCTAGGTGTCTAAACTCAGGTCCTCACAATTGTGTGGCATATGCTTTGTGGACTGAAACATCTTTTCTGCCCTTAGAGTTAAAATTACTATAATATCTAGTTCCCTGAGTCATAAATATGGCAAATACCTCAATTTATTTGTCTTTTTAGTTTCCTTACATTCCTTTATGCATATCACCTTAAAGACATGAAATATGTGCTTTGCCTTTGCGGACTCCTGTATAAGCTAAACTTCCTCTGCCTCCACCCTCTGAGACTGCTGAAAGCTCTATTCAGCTCTTGTTTCCTGTGACAATCTCCACAATTTATTGCTTAGATCCAAATATGAATGAGCAAATGGTTTCTAGTGAAATAAGACATTGACTATTAGGCTGATTTCAATATACTTCAATTCTTTCCGAAAATTGGGACTTTCAAATACTATTATCTATTACATTTAAGCATGTGCTTTTTATGCTTTGTCCATTTTATTCTAGTAATCTTTTGTGGAATGCTTTGTTTATTGTAAGGTGTATTATAGTAAGAGGCAAATGTATAGAATTATTTTTTTTTTAATTTTTAAAAATATTTTACTTATTTTTCTTTTATTTGTATGTGTGTATTGCCTTGCATGCAGGTTAAGTGCACCCATGTCATGCAATGCCTGCAGAGGACAGAAGAGACTGTCAGATTCCCTGGAAATGGAGTTACCGGACAGTTGTTAGCTGCCATGTGGGTACTGGGATTTGAACCGCGTCTTCTGCAAAAACAGTCAGTGTTCTTAACCGCTGAGCCATCTCCTGTTGTTTTTATTTTATGTGTATGAGTGTATTGCCTGAACATGAGTAAGTGCACCCATATCGTGCAGTGCCCATGGAGGTCAGAAGAAGGAGCCGGATCCCCTGGAACTGGAGTTATGGACAGTTTTTAGCTGCCATTTGGGTACTGGGAATCAAACCCAGGTCCTCCGTAAGAGCAGTCAGTGCTCTTAACCACTGAGCCATATCTCCAACCCCATATAGAATTCTTTTAACAATGAATTTATCTCAAATATATTTACTGATCTGAGATATTTCTTATTTTTTAACCATTTTAACAACTCTTTCGTTACGAAGGTGGTGTTTTTTTCTCGTTATTATATTTTCTTTACTTTTGATATGAACATTATATATTTTACTCTGATTGTCTTAAGCTATTATGGAATTAATATGTATTTATTTTATCTTAATTTTTTTGTTCATTGAGATGAAGGCTCGGTATGTAGATTGGGTAGTCTCTAATTTTACTTCCTGCTGCCTCAGCATCTCAAGTGCTGGGAGAACAGGAGTGTGTTACCACACTCAATCTCTATTTCTTTTAAAAATTAATTGTTTATTATAGATTTTTAAAACTATTTGCATGTATAAGCGTGTGGCATGTGCATGTGTATGTATGTTCACATGTCTGTGGGTGCATGCGTGTGCACATGTGTATGGAGGCTGGAAGTTGCTGGTGAATGTCTATCTCAATCTCTCTCCACTTTATTTACTGAACCCAGGTCTCTTGCTGAACCTGGAGTTTGCAATTCAGCTAGCCCAGTCAGCCAGCTTGCTCCTGGGGTTCCCTGTCTCTTCCTCTTCAGTGCTGGTGTAAAGGGCTGATCTTGATGCTTTCCCAACTTTATGTATGTTCTGGGGATCTGAACGCAGGTCTTCAGGCTGATGCAGCAAGTGCTTTATCCAATGAGTCATCTTCCCAGGCCAATCTCTATTTCTTTAGGAATAAATTATGTCCCACAATAATCAATGATTTAATTTAATTTCACTTCCTTCCTCCTTCATAACTATTCCTTATGAGTTAATTAAATTATTTTTCTTGGGTTTTAGCTTTACACTGTTAAAATGCCATTATTTCTGCTCTAACACATTATACTCAGTTGCAAAAAAATGTGTTTCGCAGAATTTCTTTTTAGAAAAAGCAGGCCTTCTGAGAACAGGGCTGGAAGAAGGTAACTGAAAACCAATGTAAACTGAATGGCTAATGAAAACAATAATTAGTTCCTGATGAAATAACTTAGAACAGAGGCAAGCAGCTGAGTGTCACTTAAGACAGTTGTGGTAGAAATTTAAAATTCACATAACAATGACATTCAAATGCCATTAGTATTTTAATTCCAGGAGGTCTTTTATGTATTAAGACAATCCAGTTGGAATGGGTTTGCTGAGAAGCACTAAGCCCTTTTCACAGGGTGATTTGTATAAGCAAAGCACAGGCTATACATCTGCTGTAAATGCTTGTTCTAAATTTTCCTCAGACAGGCCTACTGGCTCCTAACAGCAAGGAAGCTGAAAGTTCTCATTATACTCTTATAATTTGCTTCACCTGTTTTAAAAAAAAAGGCAACAATCTATGTGATTTCCATGCGTGTGCCCGTGGTATAATTATCAAATTATCATCTCTGAGATGACATGCATTATAGAACTGTATTATAGGAATAAAGCTACTGCTGTGTCATTATGACTTGGATTGGCAGCTTTAATGTAGTTTTGAGCTCTACTTATTAAACAAACAAATAAGGAAATAACCCAATACCAATTACGTCCCATTTCTCTCAACTTTTCCTTGACTCTTGTTAATATTTTATTATGCTACACAGTCTTAATTTTTACTTATTTGTTACTCATTTTGCTGTTATTTTCTCTCTATAATTTTCCTGTCTGGCTTAGGTCTATCTTCTAGTACATTATTAGGAACTTATATAGAAACTACATTTGTTGCATTCTTATGTATGAAAACATTTACACAGATGCTTGAATAATAGCATGTACATAAAATTATTGAGTCAAACTTCTGTTCTTGATACTCATTTTATATCTTCATTTACCTTCTATATTCCTTCTTGTTTTGAGTGTGAGGCTAGCAAGCTGTAATTCAACTTGTCACAAATTAAATTTGACAACCTATCACAGTATGTATCCTGAAATTTATTTATCTTGATGGGCAGACTATTATTCCTTTATTTATTTATTTATTTATTTATTATTTATTTATTTAGTCTTTTTGAGACAGGGTCTCCCTGTAGCCCCAGCAGTCCTGGAACTCACTATGTAGACCAGGCTGGCCTGATCTGCCTGCCTTTGCCTCCCAACTGCTGAGATTAAAGGCGTATGCCTCCACGCCTGGCCCTATTGCTTTATTTTTGAAAACCAATATTTCATAGACTTCATTTAATTTTCCTCTCCAGTCCTTTATTTTAATCCAATGTAAAAACATTTGACTTTCTTTTCCTGAGTAGTAATCTTGAAGATAACACATTTTTTATTTGGTGTTATTTTGGTCTCTTTTTCGCTAACAATGCTTAAGTTACATCTTCATTTCTTATTTCCCTATTATATTCCTTCTCACTTTCTTACTTCTCTTTTGGTGTTTGTATATATGTGTTGCGCATATACCTATGCAAATGTGTGTGGACACACGTGCGTGCAGGTATGGGTGCACATGTGTGTGCTGCACAGATGTGTGCTTGCACGTGTGTGTGAAACCCATAGTTGACAGTGGGTGTCTTCCTCAATTGCTCTCCACTTTACTTATCAAGGAACAGTTTCTTGCTAAACCCATAGCTCACCGATTCTAGATGTGCTAGCTATATTGCTTGCTTGGAGATCTCTTCCCTTTGCTTTGGAAGTGTTTGGAATGCTGATGGGCCTATTACTGGGCTTTTCCATGGGTTCTGGGGGTCTGAACTCTGACCTCATGCTTGCATTGCAAGTGCTTTATCCACTGAGTCATCTCTCTCCTTAACCCAATATCCTTGTCTTTTTTTTTTTTTTTTTTTGGCTTTTTGAGACAGGGCCCCCAGTAATCCCAGCAGGCTTAGAACTCACTATGTAGGCAATGGCCCCAATCTTACAGGCCTCTGCCTCCTTAGTGCTGGGAGGCATGTGCCACCATGTCCGGCTTTCCTATCTTTTTAATTCTGGTAATTAACTTTCATTTACTTGATTTCTTTAGTTCATTTTTACATTGACAGAGCCTATTCTACATTGTATATCTAATATACTTTGTTTAAAAATATAATCCATTTATCTTTTGAACTTCCTATCCATAATTTTTATGTGTCTTCTCATTTTAACATATCTTCCCTGCCTTTTATAGCTTTCATTTGTTTTGTAATTTATAAATATGATTATATTTTTGTATTTAAAAATTCCTGATATTTACTCACAAAGTCCATCTACTCAGTGACCAACCATATTTCTTCCACACGTGTCTTTACTTTTATGTTTATTCTGCTTATCCTTTTAGTTTTTTTAAATCCCATTAGATCTTGTGAAGTGTTTTTTTTAATATTATTTTCCACATTTGAGTGTTATAGCTTGTTTTGTTATGAACCAACTACTTATTATCAGATTATAAGAAAAGGACCAAAGTATGTTATGAGCAAACAAGTATTCTTGATATGATAACAGATTTCATGCTCGGCAGTGCTATTTGTTTTTATTGTTCCATGTCAACGTAGGTCATCTTGATACTTACAATGCAACAATTGCCTCACTGAAATTATATTTATTTTTTAGGCCACAGTAATTTTAATTTTAAAATTTTACTCTTAAAATTATGTGCATATGTACCCATTAAAAATATGTGCATATTTATCGATAGTATAGATGTAAAAGAGTCATAGCCACATTATTTGTGATATCCAAATGGAAGCAATTCATATAGTCATAATAACAAATGTATGAATAATTTGTAGTGTAGCTATTAATGTCATATAAAACTATAATATATGAAAAATATATGTTTAACTACAATGCTTATATATAACTATATAACTATAAGATATGTAACTATTATATATGTCATATACAAAAATTATATATTAACAGTAGTGAAAATGATTGAAAATAACTATATGTAACTAATTAATGTCATAAACTTGTTTGAATAAAAGAAGGAAGATATAAAAATGGTGACTATTTTATTCATATGCAATTCAAAAGCGGGAGAAAAAGCTAAAGTATTATAAGTCGAGACAGTGGTTGTGCACGGGAAGGAAATGTTTCCATTTATGAAGGTGACTCTGTGGTGGGAAGTTCTTACTCTTACTATGGCCTCCTAGGGGCAGTTGTAAGTTTTCTCCCTTGAGCTGGTTGGTATTTACAACAAATCATTGTACAATCAACAAGTGGACATCATTAAACTAAAAAGCTTCAGTACAGCAAAAGAAACATCGAAGGAAGTGAAGAGAAAATCCACAGAGTGGGAGAAAATTTTCACCAGTGACACATCTGACAGAGGTTTAACATCCAGAATATATAAAGAACTCAAAAAACAAAAAGTCAAGAAAAAAATTGCCCAGTTAAAAGATGGGCTATATGAGGCTGGAGAGATGGCTCATCAGTTAAGAGCACTGGTTGCTCTTCCAGAGGATGTGGGTTCAATTCCCAGCATCCACATGGTGGCTAACAACTGTCTGTAACTCCAGTTCCAGGGGATCCAATGCCCTCTTCTGACCTCTGTGAATACTGCAAGACATGGGTGTACTTACATGTGTGCATGCAATACATTCATACACATAAAATAGAATAAAATAGTTAGTAAAAAAAATTTAAAAGATGGGCTACGGATGTGCACAGAGAGTTCTTAAAAGAAGAAATAACTATGGCTAAGAAACATCTTAAAAAATGTTCAGGAGTGCAAAAGCAAGTTGGGGGTGGGGACAGCCTGTGAAGTCTCTAAGAAACTAGACTGAAAAATTGAGCTGGTCTGAGTGCGGGGGATCAGGATGCAATGGGTAGGGTCCAGACTAAGAGAGTAAGAGGGTAGTCCAGGGATCTGGGGTGCTGAGAGCCAAAGTGGGCCTGTGCCCAAGGCTAGAAGGAGAACAGGATGTGGTACAGGGGAGATTGGATTTGTGAAGGCCCAGTGGGATTACTGCTGGATGAGGAAGAACTGATCTTCCTAAAGCAAGAGACTCTAGATAGGTTGACTAGACCTCAGTGGATAAACTTGCACTGAGGTACGTCTGGGGACACTAACTTGACACAATAGGACTTAAGACAAATGACACAATGTATGAATTCCAGTGGGTAGGTTATGGAAGGGTGCCAGTGCAGAAGGGGTTATAAATATGATTATGACTGAGATTTTCTATACGAAATACACAAAAATTCAATTAAAATTATTCAAAAATAAAATTATTAATAAAATATTTAAGAAAGTGATAGAAATTATTAATAATTAGGGAAATGCAAATTAAAACCGTGTCAAGATTTCATCTTACCCCAGTCAAACTGACTAAGATCAAGAGAACAAATGATAGCAAATGGTGGAGAGGATATGGGGGCCAGGGAACACTCGTTCACTGTGGGTGGGATTGCAAACTCATAAAACATTATGGAAAGCAGTGTGGAGAACTCTTAAACTAAAAATGAACATACCATATGACCTAGTTATACCATTCCTTGGCCTATACCCAAAGGACTCATCCTATTGCAGGGATACTTCTACATCCATGTTTGTTGCTGCTCTTTCACAATAGCTAAGAAATGGAAGCAACCTAAGTGTCCCTCAACTGACAAATGGATAATAAAAATTTGGTGCATTTACATAATGGAGTTATACTCAGTAAAGAAAGATGAAATCATGAAACTTGCAGGTAAATGAATGTCACTAGAAACTGTTATACTAAGTGAAGTAACACAGACTCAGTAAAACAAATAGCATATGTTCTCCCTCATTTGTGGAGCCTAGCACCAAATTCTTATATGTGAGTATATATCCTTATGTAACTACAGGAGCCGGGAAATGGAAAGGAACTAGGGAGGTAAAGGGAAAGGAGAGTGAGAGAGAAGAACAGTAGGAGACAGGTGTTGCTAAGTGGGAAATAGGTAAAATGAGAGTATTTAAATGATAGGGGAGAGGGAGGACTATGCAAGAAACTATGGGGGTAAAGGGAAAGAAGAAGCTCAAGAGAAAGACCATAGGAGACAGGAATTATCAAGGGAGAAATGGGGAAAATGGAGGTAATTTAAGTGGAGAGGGAGGATGGATGATTAGAGAGGGAGAGAAAGAGGAAAGAAAAATAATGCTAGCTGGTGTAATTACTCTTGCCTATTCAAGGACTTTCTTCTCCCCTTAGAGACAAGAGTTATACAATTTTTGAGTCTTTTCAATAGACCCACTGAAGGAGTACTCCAATTGCCTCACCCTGTGTCCCTGTTCAGCATGGAAGAGGCCAGAGTGGTCTGTGTCCCTATTCCTTATTGGCAATTTGGGTAACCCCTTCAGAGGATGAGTTATAAGAACAGGAGGTAGGAATTGGCTAGGAAGTTAGGGTAAAAAGACCCCAAAGAAATGTAGCAAGTTTCTTGGCTAAAAGCCAAAATTCCTTGGGACTCTTAGCAACATGCTCTGGTCCAAAGCCCAAAAATGTCAAAAGCATTTGGGAGCTTGTATCTGATCGTTAAAAGGGTTACCTCTTCAGAGAGGGGAATGTTGGAGGGGAGGGAGTGGGCATGGATTTGATCAAAACACCTTATATACATGTATGAAATTCTCAGTGAAGTTTTTGTAAAAATTAAAAAAAAAAAAAACAGAGGAAATCATATTAGTTCAAAAATCTCATGAAGCCTTCTCATCCAGACCAACATAGTGCCTTCTCTGGGCCCCAGGAGTACTGCTTCTGGGCCTGGCCCTGCTGTCACCTCCCTCTGCTTCCCTGGGCCTGCACCACCTGCCAGCCTATTTCTGGAACACAGGGGCTGAGCTTTCCTCTTCCTGATCCTTTGCATCCGCACCAACCCAGCGCCTCAGTGTAGTCCCCAGGAGTCCTTGGGGCCTCTTCCCACACCATCTGCCTTTGCATCTCAGGGTGGCATGGCCACCAGCTGCCCTACACCAGCATTTTTCCTGGGCCCAGCCAGTCCAACCCCCAAATTCATGAGGCCAAAATCGTTCCTGGAGGGATCCAGACCTTAGGAGAAATCCTGAAAACATCTGACCCTCATCTGAATTGGGCCTCTGTGGGAACTCCTGAAGACAAAATCAATCTGGCCACTCCAATATAAAATCAAAAGAGAGAACCAGGAGCTTAGATGAACCAGTTTTTCATGCCCCAAAAGTAAACCACTAAGACAAATAAAGTTCACAAAAAGAAGCAGACCTAAACTTGAAGGCCTGAGTCTCACAGAAGAATCAGAAACTACAAAAGAAATTCACATGTCAAAATCACAGAGAAAAAATAATAACATGAAAAACCAAAATAACACATCCCCACCAAATACCAACAGTCCTCTAGAGGAGTACAATGAGAACCCCCTAGAGATAATGAAGGACATGAAACTCAAAAGAACAATTATAAACATGATAAAAGAATTCAGTGAATTAAAAGAAGACACAAAAAAATCAAAGAACTGAAGGAAGATGGGATAAACTTCTGAATGAATTCAGAAGAGTTAGAAATATTGAAGAATACTAAGGCTGAAATGAAGAAGGAAGTGAAACACTCAGTAAGCCAGTTAGAAACAACAGGAGAAAGCCTCACCAATAGGATGAACAAAATGGAAAACAGAGTATCAAGACTGGAAGATAAAGTGGATGAACTAGTCCACTCAAGCAAAAATTATGAAAAATTTAAGAAATCACAAGAGTGGAATATGCAGGAATTGTGTGACACCATAAAAAGACTAAAAAGAGCCCAGGACCACATGGATTTACAACAGAATTCTATCAGACATTTAAAGAAGATCTGCATCCAATACTACTTAATTTATTAAAAAAACAGAAATGGAGGGAGAACCTCCAAGTTCCTTCTATGAAGCCAGCATCACTCTAATACTAAAGAGGTAAAGATACAATCAAAAAAGAAAACTATAGACCCATATCCTTAATGAACATAGATGCAAAAATTCTCAACAAGATATTTGCAAACTGCATACACACACATATCAAAAAGATCATCCACCATGATCAGGGTGGCTTTATCCCAGAGATAGAGGGATGGTTTGATATTCGTAAGTCAATAAATGTCATAAATCATATAAATGGATTCAAAGACAAGAATCATATGGTCATCTCAATAGATGTGGAGAAGGCCTTTGACAATATTCAACATGCATTTATGTTCAAAGTCCTAGAGGGAATTGGACTGGAGAGAACATACCTCAACATAATTAAAGCCATATATAACAAACCCACAGCCAACATTCTAAATGGAGAAAAACTT
>NW_008329142.1:1259684-1260159 GCF_000622305.1 Nannospalax galili | reverse complement strand
ATTATCACCATGTTCAGTAAAGCGGCAGGTTACAAAATTAATCTACAAAAGTCTATAGCCTTTCTATATACCAATAACAAGCAATCAGAGAGAGACCACATGGAAACACTCCCCTTCACAATAGCTGCACATGTATATCAGAATATACCTGACCAAAGACATTAAAGAGCTCTACAATGATAATTTTAAATCTTTAAAGAGAGATTGAGGAAGACATCAGAAGGTGGAAGGACCTCCCATGCTCATGGATTGGAAGAATTAATATTGTGAAAATGACCATCCTACCAAAAGTCATTTATAGATTCAACACAATTCCAATCAAAATCCTCATGACATTTTACACAGAATTGGAAAAAAAAATCATCCTAAGATTCATATCAAAGCACAAAACACCTCGGATAGCCAAAACAACCCTGAGCACTAAGAACAATGCCGGGGGGATTACTATACCAGATTTTAAGCTGTATTACACAGC
>NW_008329142.1:1177426-1258711 GCF_000622305.1 Nannospalax galili | reverse complement strand
AAAACCTACAAACGAACCTACCATTTGACTCAGTTATACCACTCCTTGGCATATACCCAAAGAACTCATCCTATCGCTGAGACACTTGTACATCCGTGTTTGTTGCTGCTCTTTTCACAATATTAAGAGATGGAAGCAACCTAAGTGCCCCTCAACTGACGAGTGGTTAACGAAATGTGGTATATTTACACACAAGGGTAAGGAACCAGGGAGGTAAACGTAAAGAAAGAATCTGAAAGAGAACAGTAGGAAACAGGCCTTAATAAGGGAGATATGGATAAAAACTGGGTTAGTTCAATGGAGAGGGGAGGGAAGGGTGCAGGAACCTAGGGGATAAAGGGAAATAAAGAGTTCAAGAGAGGGATGACCATAGGAGAAGGGTATTATTAAGGGAGAAAGGGGGAAAGTGGGGGAACCTTAATTTGGGAAACCATGATGGATGGGGGATACAATGCAAGAGATAAATAATACCTAGCTAGTTTTAAAAACCAGAGGGAACGATATTACTCCAACAACATACTGGCAAATTATACATAGCAGATCAAGAAATATATGTCTAGGTAAGGTTTATCTGAGAACAACTGGTCTTTACCCAAGATCTATCTACATGACACACAGTAATTAAAAATACCAGACTTGTGGAACTAACCTTCTTGGGTGTTAACTAACCTTCTTCAGACATACTTTGAGGTCTATAATAATTTGGTCAGAGGGACATAAAGGCCACTTTTTTTTCCTTGCCCTCCTAGGTCGACTAGTTCCAGGGGACTATGAGCATCTCTCAACATGTGCTATAATGGCGGTAGGTCACCTGTCCTCTTGATCAAGGAGGCCGAGGAGGCCCCACCATATGGACTTGAACCAGTGTCCCATCTATAAAGAGGAGGGTCAACACAGACGAATCATTTCCTCCATACTTCCATGCGAAATCAACCATGGTCGAGCAGGACCTTTGACTTATCTTCACATAGGTGGAACTGGTGAAGCAAAGGAGCCAGGGGCTCCTCCCAAGCCCATGTTTGAGGAACAGATCCTCAAACGACCTTAAAAGTAAAAGTAAATTGGTTTATCTGGACCAACTGTATGGCCTTAAATACCCAAAAGGATAGTATAACCAAAGATTAAAGGGGCCAATATAATTTCATAAGAGTCCATATGTATAGCTAAAGATACATAACAAGCAACAATGCCAGACAGGCAATACCTTCTTTTGAGTTGTTGGCCAGGGTGGCCAAAGGGATTCCCAGATAGATTCCCAGCATAGAACTTGGAAATTGAATAGCAGACCCCAATCTTATCCAAAGGAATATTGCCAACTGATTACTGATAGATGAGGAACAGCTGATCCTCCTAAAAAAAAAAAGACCTCTAGATAGGTCGACCAGATTTGCCAGAAGGGCAAGTAGTGGGGAATGGCTGGGGCACTGAAAACACAGCAGACAGTAGCAGGGATATCAGAATATAAGGGCTCTAGTGGGGGGAGAGAGGCTATAGGAGGGTGCTACCTGGGAAGTGGGTGTATAAATAAAATTTCTTCAAAGCATAAAAATTTGCTCTTTAATAATTAGTAGATGTGAAAAACATTACCACTGAAATCTACCTGATGACTTTATATCCATGCTCAGATGCCAAGGAGCTCAGTGTCCATGCTTGGATGCCAAGGAGCTCAGAAAGTAACCAACTGTGACTAGTAATAATCAGATACATATAGATTAGAAATGCATGTGCATCTTAGTGTCAATTGTATTGAAAATGAATTTTTCTGTATGAAACTGTGTTATTTTAATAATGAAATGGAGATCTTTTTAAAGTTCAAAACCTCATTTAATTTTATGTCTTATAGAGTTTATACTGAGTACACTATTTTATAGCTGTATTAATTCAACTGTAAACCTAAAAATTTACAGCCAAATTTGAAAGAGATGCATCTTAGCTCTGGAAATTGTGATTGAATATGTCAGTGCTGTTGTCATGAAATGCTTATTCTAATTATATGGTTATTAAATAAATAATTTTTAAAAAATCTCATGAAATATTTCACATATATCTGTATATGAGTACCTGTGTATAGATGAAGGCTATTTAACAAGAAGCAGTGCCAGACAAGAGAAACCTCCCTTTGAGTTATTGACCAGGGTATTTCAAGAGATTCCCAAAATTACAGAGGCTATTGCCACAGTTCTTGATTGCCTCCCAGAACTTGAAGGTGAGATAAGACTAGTTCCTGAAGACAAGACATATTTCAGGCACAGGACTTGGAGCAATGGAGGCTAGTTTTCATAGTTTTGGAGAACACTATGCAAGCTGCTAAGGGAGAGCATCAATCAATGGTCCAACCCCAGCTTTAAGGCCTAATAATCACAACAATTGTTAACACAGCAATCTATATTTTGGAAGTAGTGGCATTTTTATTTTAGGGGCAATCAACAGCTACCTAATTGGACCTAAATTTCACTCAATAGGTTGGTACTCATGTGTGGTACTTCAAACATAGTCAAATACATATTACTGTAGATAGACAGATCTTAGAGAAAACCCCAAGGCCATCACATCCCTAAAGAAGTATAATTTCTTACTATGTGCTGAATATGGATCCTTATATTTACAGACAAGTATGCCAGTCACCATGCACCAGATAAGCTACTTTTGCAACAGAGACTAATATAGAATTCCATAATTGGTCACACACAGAAATTAAGTGTCAGAAATGCCAAACCCTAAGTGATACATCTACAATGGAACCTCTATACCTAAGATTAATGGGACATAGTGGAACAAGGGGTAGAGACAACACTAACGCTTCTCTAACGCTCATCAATGAAGCCCCTTCATGCAACACAGGGCAATGAACCTAGGGCCAGGGACCATTGCAGAATAGGGGGCAGAAATATTGTAAGAGCTAGAGGAGGAGGTACATGACCATATGGAAAAAGAGTCTTATAGGCTCCTGGGACCCCACTTATATGAACTTCCAGAAACGGAGACAGCAGACACAAGACCCATGCAAACTCAAGCAGACAAACCCTGGCATAGAATGTGGAAATGGGCAGCAGGCCCCAATCTTAGGTGAAGAATTATTGAGCAGCTGATTACTAAAGAAGAGTTGACCTTCTTTAAGAGAGTGACTCTGGATAGGCTGACTAGACCCCAGTGGATGAACTTGTCCTGAGGGACATCAGGGGACACTGACTTGACTCTGATAGGTCTTAACATAAATGACAGAATGTATGAAATCCAGTGTGGGGGTGCTATGGGAGGTTGCTGATGGGGAAGGGGGTATAAAGAACACTAAGATGTTGTGCATGAAATACACAATAATTCAATAAAAATATATTTGAAAAAGATCATTGTGTGAGAAATCATTTAGTTATCATTTATTTCTTCTGTAGTGTACGCATATGTGATACTTTTACTCAAGTAAAACTGTTTTAAAATTCTCCAGGCATGGTGGAGCATGCCTTTAATCCCAGAACTCCAGTGGCAGGTGGATCTATTTGAGTTCAAGGTCAGACTGGTCTATATAGTGAGTTCAAGGTCAGCTGGGGCTACAGAGAGACCCTGACTCAAAAAAAAAAAAAAGTAAATGGTGTACTACTTTAATAAAATAGCAATCAACTGTATTACAAAATCTTTCACAAAAATTTTATAAACAAGAACAACTATAACCTTATGAAATCTACAAAGCTTAATAAGCATAACAAGGAAAACTAGCAACAAATTTAATAAAGCTAAAATATATATTAAAAAAAAGGCCAGAAACAGATGGTTCTGGAGCAACGTAGTAGACACAGGCTATGGGTCCCAATTACTCAACTCTCCTCAGTTTCATAAAACTTATCCATCTGCCAACAAAAGTCAGAAAATACTCAGCAAGTCCCTTAGGATTGAAATGGAGAAACTGCGTGAGTTCACTCATTTTTTTACTTTTTCTTACTGAGGAGCACAGACTCACAGCAAAGAAAAATGAGAAAGAGAAAAAGATTGAATGAGAACTATGTGCATAGCTTCAAGTGCTTTAAATAAATCATCACAGCCATTGCAAAATAATTGGATTTTTGCCATTCATTTTTTAATGTAATTCACTATTGTCGCTGTGTATGCATGCATGGTGTGTGTGGAGTCAGTCCTTTACTTCCACCTTTTCCTGGGATCCCAGAATTGAACACAGATCACCAGATTTGTAGGATAAGGATCTGTACCAGCTTAGCCATCTCAGTATCCCACAATGGTACCATTATTATTCCTTTTATGTGTCTGAGAAAGAGGCAAAACCTGTTTGAATGAATTACTAAAAGCCATAGAACCAGTAAATGTTAGAGTTTTTACTGGAGTTTAACAATTTTATTTTAGAGCCCACCTTGGTAATCAATACACTATGTTTTGAAGTGATAGAGTTGACTATTGGATAGAAGGTTCTAGAACTCTAGGCTATATTTGGTGAAGGGCATCTACTTATTGCAATGAAACACAAATTGAAATAGTATCTGGTACAAAACATTTAAAAGAATTCCAGAAGCAAGAAAGAAGCCTGGGAATTAGTAACAGTCCCTACATAACATCTGTGATTTTCATTTTCATCTAGGTTTTCAAACTACAGAATAAATAGAATAAAGTATTTCTATTATTTTCCCAGAAAAGAAATAATAATTATAACTATTATGCTGTGGATTCCAAAATAAAATTACCTTCTTTTCATTAAAATGTTCAATACTATATTAAATTAAAAATATAATTACAATGAATTCTGTAAGAGAAATTACTTTGTTAGACTTATTTAACTATTAACTCCTCCTGTTTCCTTCTGAGGCCCCATTTCCCACCCTGACTTCCCTTTTTCTTTTCCTTAGAGACAAGCTTGCCTAGCCTATGTCACTCCATCCATCCTAGTTAGCCTCAGCTGTCAACTTGACACAGCCTTGAGTCATCTGAGGAATTTTCAACTGAGGGATTTTCCAGATCAGGTTAGCCTTTGGCTATGTCTGTAAGACATTACCTTGATTGATGCGTGATGTGGGAGGTCCCATCCCACTGTGGGCAGTACCATTCCTAGGTAGGTGGGCCTGGGCTCTACAAGAAAGCTAGCCGAACATGAGCTAATGAGCAAACAACTGAGTGTGTCAGTAAGCAGTGATGCTCCATGGTTTCTACTTTATTTTCTGTCCTGACTTCCTTCGGTAGACTGAGATTTAGGAGTTTAAGCCAAATAAATCCTTTCCTCCCCAAACTGCTTTTGGTCAGAATGTTCTATCAATCACAACAGAAGAGAAACTTGAGTATCACCCAAGCTGTCTGAATCCTCTCGCCTCTCCCTCCCTGTGTTAAGACTATAAGCATGAACCACCACTCCTGGTGCCTTTCTTTCTTAATGGATTCTAGGCTGTTAGCATAGGGTGTTGCCATATGGTGGATAGTGAGTTAACAATATTGTAACAATGATACAAAATTATGAATTATAATTTTGTGTTCTTGTCATTTTATTCTAAGTGCTATCATTGTATAGATACTAGTTTAAACATGAGACACTATGGTTTAAAATACTTTAAAAATGAATCATTTATCACCAATAACTTTGCTTACCCCTTAATTTGAATGATCTTCTTATTTTTATATAACTGAATTAAAAACTATTTAAACTTTTTTCACATATTCTGGCTACTTGATCATGATGTGTTATGTAAAATAATTTTCTAAGAAAGATTTCAATACTTGTTTGCTAAATATTCAAGAACTCTCTTATAGTAACAATCTGTTTTAAAATTAGATGGTGATTCCTGAATAATTTGGTGGCCTGGAGTATTTATAACTTTTGTACATTAATAGTTATAGACTACATATGCAAGAAACCCAGAAAGTATAAGTTTTGCTATTGAACATCAATCAATTGAACCAAAACAAACAGGGAGGGAGAGTCAATGAGCAAATAAGAATGCGTTTTTCCTAAAATGAAAAATATTAGCTTTGGAATTTGCAGTGGAAGTCTCTGGTCTAATCCTAACCTGGATTTGATATTCTCCCCAGTGACATGCAAATCATTCCCACTTTAGAGAGCTCATTCCAGTTCTTTAATAAATAAAATTTATCTTTTTCTGATTTATGATACTGGTCCATCATTTGATTATGTTTAAATGCTCTAGAGATATACATAACTAATTTAATTGCTCTTCAATTTTCTTTTTAAATATTTAAAGGCAGTCTTCTTTCACATACCCTAGTCCTTCAGACTTAATAGCAGTAATTGCTTTCCTTTCCTAAAGAAAAATGATTTGACTTCTTTGTTTTCCCACTCTCTGCTCCAATGATCTGGGACTCTATTAAACACATTGAAATAATAAACATGGAATAATGGGTTATGATCAGAATAGAACAGATTAATACACAGTATTCATATTCCAGGATCACATTGTACATTTTAAAAAATGCTAAATTGTTGTTCACCTATGATTATTCAGGGAAGTACAATCTCTGGATCTTTTTCATTTAAAATGCTATTGATATGCATATCGTAAGTTAAGAGAAACAGGTTTATCTCAGTTTTCTAGCTCTCTGAAATATTTATTGAATGATTCTTTATGTATGCTAAAATATGAACCAACACAAAAATGTAATTCTTACAAGGGTGTGTGACAAAGTATACTTCTCACTTGGTGGAATGTCTATGATTGAAATGTATGCCATTCCACTCTTCTGGTTACTGATAAAAATCCTTGACCAGAATAGGGGCCTGTACAAAAATGAAAATCTGGACTCTTAAGAGACACCGTTTTAGGGTGTGATTAATCCTTTATTTGTAACTCTTTCACAAAACGATTAAGCACAGTACAAATGTGTTTTATCTACTATCACCAAATGTGTTTATCCTCCTCTTCCTAGGGAATTTCCAGTAAAATAGTTGACATAAATTCAGTTATATGATGTTTCTGTTCATCTTCTTGCTTACCATTTTAGCACTCCTTTTAAGAAAAATAATTACTAGAACTGGTATTAAAGAGTTTATGTTCCTTTCAAGATTCCATTCATTTTGCACATGTATTTCAACATTCAATGCAATGCTTTTCACTGAAATTATTTAATTTAATGAGCCAACAGCTTTTGTTCTTCAGAAATCTATATGTCTGTGTAGGTTACTTTTCCTGATGTTGTATTATATATTAGTAAGCATTTATAAGAACGACATAATATTTTTATAGAACTACACCTATAAATTCAGTAACAGAGATGCAGTTTTCTATCTCAAAAGTTGACTTAGTTTCCCTGTGTCTTCTGTTTTGTTTTCACTACCTTAGGCTTTAGCTGTATTCATGTGCTCCAGTTTCCCCTTCATGGGAGCCCAATGTGCTTCCTATTCCCATGCAAACTTTAAAACCAGAGCCCTTATATTATAAATTTTGACTGCCATTACAAAACTAACTTCATTCTTTTTCTTTACCACCTTCTAGTTGTAGAAGCTACAGATTTGGTTAATTGCTATTGTGTTCAGTTCTTTCTTTCCATAGGCCCCAACAAGAGGACCTCCCTTGACTTCTTGAAAACATTTCATATTCCTATGTAGGCTTAGCAGGATAATTTCAGAAATAACTTCTGTTCTTCTACAATTGTGCAAGAAATTTTCTGCCATGCCTTTTACCCTCTTAACTATTAACTGCTCTTTGCCTTTGTTATAGTTTACGATTTCTCCATGTTCAAACTTTTTGGTTTTAATTATTTTCTCTTTCTTTTCTCAATGTTTGCTTCTTGACTTTCTTCTTGGATTATCTGTTTTTTTTTTTTTGTGTGTGTGTGTTTAAGAATGATTTACTCTCTCAGATAAAACAAAGATTAAAAGAGGCCATTTCTATACCTGTGTACTGAGGTTAAAAAAAAAAGACTTTTTTGTTAATTTAAAAAATTGCTGTCTGTAAACCTATGTTGGAATTAAAACAACACTATCTGCGATGGACAGAACCAGTACATTGATCTCAAACTTTCCTGCCTCTGTGAGATGTGTCTTTGCAGTTTTTCCTGGGAAATTTTCTGTGGTGGCTTCTGCAATGGGGTGCTTAATTTGTGCAGAATTCCAAGCAATACCAGCTTTTGGTTAATATAAATCTTTCTTTATTCTAGATAACTTCTATGATTATTTTTGGGCATAGACATTTGCCTTAGTTCCATTTGTTTGTAGTCTTCTCCAAAATTACATCACCACAACCACGATGTACACTAAAATGTGAATTGGAGTGTCCTAGAACAAACACAAAATCAAAAAAATGTTCACAAGTTATTTTTTCTCAGTGACCCCCATGCGGATATTTTAGGCTGCTAGTCTAGTTATATATAACAATTCAGTATTTTAGAATGATATCCTATAAGCAAACTTTAGCAGTTCCTTAGAATGGCTATATAAAAAGTATTATTGAAAAATGAATATATTTTATTTTGTTGACATTTCCTTTTGAAAGTTTTCATAGTATTCTTGTGTATATATGCCAGATTTTAAAAATTTACCTGCTGATGGATTACATGTATTTTATGTTGTGAATAATTCTCTAATGAACATTGGGATATAGATATCTCTTCAATATGCTGGTTTCATTTTTAGATAGATATCTAGTAGTCAAGATTGCTGGTTCATATGGTAATATTATTTTCAAATCTTGAGTGAACTCTATAGAGTGTTCCATCATTGTGTACTGAGTTAAATTCACATGAGTTACTGTAGGGTTAGCTTTTAAATATGTCCTCCGAGATAAGGTTTTAGCTTTATTCTTCTGTCTATAGCTCTCCAGTTGCCTCAACAGCACTTATGAAAGAGATTGTCCCTTCTCCATTATCTATTTTTGGTAACCTTGCAAAAATAAACCCCAATTATGATGAATGTATGAATTTATTGGTCTATGTGTCATTTTGATGACAGTATTGCGCTTATTTTTTATTACTAAGCTTTTTAATATATTTTGAATTCAAGTAGTATGACATCACTAGCTTTGTTGTTTGGGGTCAAGATTGATTTGATCATTCAAGATTATTTGTGGCATAAAATGTTTTTTCTTCTTTTTATGTGAAAATGCCATTGGAATTTTGATAAGGATTCTGTTGAATCTATAGATCACATTGGATATTGTTAATTTTGAATGTGAAATAGTCCTTACAGATTCATATGTGTCCCTCGCTTGATTTCCAGCTGATGTCACTGGTATGGGAGCTTGTGGAACTTTTAGGACTGTGACTTAACTAGGAGTAGGTTGCTAGGTGTGGTGGTTTGAATGAGAATGTCTCCCATATACTCCAAGTATTTGAACACTTGGTCCACCTTTGGTGGCACTGATTAGGGAAGATCATGGAACTTGCAGGAGGTATGACCTTGTTGGAGGAAGCATGTCACTGGGTTGGTCTTTGACAGTAGATAGTCATGTCCAGTTTCCAGTTTCTCTTTACTTCTGTGCCTGCTTCAAGCTGTGTGCTCGATTGCTGCTCCTCTGACTGCCTCCTGCTGCTCTCCCTGCCCTACCACCTTCATGGACTCTTATTCCTCTGGAACCACCGTACCCTGAGTAAACTCTTCCTTCCGTAAGCTGCCTTAGTCATGGTGTTTATCACAGCAATAGAAAAGTAACCAATGTCATGGGGATGAACCTTGAGAGAGATGTCTGTTTTTGGTTCTGACCTAAGCTCTCTGTATCTTAGCTATCAAGATCTGAACAAGCCACAGGCAAGCAGCTGCTTTGGTTACCATGCCTTCTCTGCCAGGAAACTTGAGCCAAAATAAACCTTGCCTCCCTTAATTTGTTTCTGTCAGATATTTTGTCATAGTAAGGAGAAAAGTAAATAATACAGTTAATTTGGATACCTTAATAATAATTCTCTAAATCCATTAATATCTGGTATCCTTTCATTCCAGAGCATCTTCCTTTCATTGTTGTTGCTGGTTTTCTTTTCCTTTCTTTTTTTTTGTTTATTTATGTATTTTTGCTTGTGTGTTTTTGAGACAGGGTCTCCCTATAGCCCCAGCTGGTCTGGAACTCACTATGTAGACCAGTCTGGCCTTCATCTCACAGAGAACCACCTGTCTCTGCTTTCCAAGTGATGGGATTAAAGGCGTGTGCTATGATGCCTGGCTTCCTTTCCTTGTTTTGGAAGGACAGGACCTCACTATCTAGCCCAGGCTGATCCAGAGCTTGCTAGCCTCCTGTTTCTACCTCTCTGGTGCTGGGATGATAGGTATGTAATGCACTGAGTTCAGGACTTTTTATTCAAAGTGTTGCCACTAGCCTCTGTCTTTGGTAAAAATCCACCTCAGTGATTACTATGACATGTCTCCAAATTGTCCTCCTGACACAAAGGTTTTACTGAATCTCACATTATCTTTATATATAAAACAATAAGAACTTTATATACTAAATGCTGAATATTAATTAAGCACTAACATGGCGCTATATGTTTTTTCTACAGTATATTCTTTTATTTTTATTTTGTGACTGACCATGGTGACCATTTTAAATTATAGTAAAAACATCAGGGATAGTGATATATGGTTATGCTTCTGCTTTAACCATCACCAGATATTTGATAAGAGACATAGAACTGGCTTTTTTTCATTATTTCATTGAGAAAACTGGATTCAACTTGCATAGTTTGAATTTGGAAACGCTTTATAAAACACATCACTAATTACATGTGAATGTTCTGTTAATTTTAAGAGTCCATGGTTCAGATCGAGATTTTAAAATGCTATTGATCAAAACAGGCTTTAAAATATTTGACTTTAACAGGTGTAAGCACCAAATTATACAAAACATTCCATTCAATGTTAAATAGTTATTTCCCCAGGAATGCTTAGTAAAATGAAGCAATACTATATCTGGAGAAAATATTTTAAAAAACAAAACCTTATTTCTTATAAGGAGTGCCTCAGAGGATGAGGGGTGACCACATAGCAGCAAACGCAGCCTGCCTGGGTGTGATTTCTCAGGCATTAGGCAGCTTTTGACTCTGTGTAGTGAGGAAAAAAAAATACCAAACAAGCATGTTTAATATTTCTTCCTCAAAAAACTAAAATACCAAATAATTACACTTCTGTGAGCCTCATTGTTTGAGGCAAAAGCCTTCCCCAAATGATTTTATTTTATGGAATAGTCAAAGGTGAGAAAAATTTCTTCACCAGTCTTAAGTATATAGAGGCAGCAGTAAACACAGCACTGAGCCAGCCCTTTCAGTTTGTAAATCCAACCCAGGGCCAGAGAACATCAAAGGGGTCAAAGGAATAGGAGAGGTTTTGTGTCCTGACATGTATTTTTCTCTTTGTTTTAGGGGATACCATCTGTTTCCAAGAGCTGAGTGTAGCTTGTTCTATTCTAAGTGTTGTTCACAAGTCACCTAAGGAAAGATTAAACTTGTGGCTGCTTTCCCACATGTTCAGTCCTGTGTTAAATGGAATTAGATGGAGAAAGAAGTGCTGCGTGATATTGTACAGGATGATGGCTACAGATAACGTTTCAGAAAGGGAGAAGTTTTTTTTTTAAGTTTTTAATCACAGGGAATTGATAAATGCTTGAGGAGGCATATATGTTTTGCCCGATTTAAACATCACACAATGTAAACTATTGAAAACACCAGTTAGTATTATTATATTCATATGTGTATTTTTTGTATTACTGTGTCAGAAATAAAGTAAGAGTGAATGAATAAGTGGAAAAATGAACAGCAGCCATCTACAAACAGTCATAAATAATGTTACTCTGTAATTCAGAATAACAAATAAATTATTTAAAGATACCAATATTTAAAACATTTCATTGTATGTGTATCTCATAAACACTTAGGAAGCTAAATATAGTCAACAATGTCTATTCTACAGGGTGGCTGTGAAGCTAAAGGTCACATAAACAGACAGAAAATGAAGAATATAGGTCCTGATAGCAGCAAATAATAGTCATGATTATGATAACTGAGGTTCTAACGACAACATGTGGCTTATTCACTGCCCTCGGGGTAAGATGTACTTCCATATTTCCTAAAATATTTACATATTTCCTATTTTTTAAGCCTAAAGCTGGCATTTCCACATGATGAGCAAATAGCACACACTACACTTTTTTGATTATTTTATTTCATGATGTGACTGACATGCCGAGCATCTAGATATTTAATGAGAAAATAGCATATTTAGATGTTAGATATGACCAGTAATTAAATCTTTGGCATAGTTTTAGGATAAACCAGTTATAACACTTTAAAAATTTCTTGAGGTACACACATATTCCCAGAAAGGCAGTTCCTAACTTAAAGCAGTTCTAATGTTAATTAATCAATTACTGTGCACGTCACTTTTATTTCTCACTTATTTGTAATTCATGAATATACTGCAAATATTTTAGTTTTTTGGTCACAACCCAAGAATAGATTGACATGGACATTTAAACTATATATATTTTTTTTCAAAATTAAGCCAAACAGAGAAGTTAAATTGCTTTTATGCTCTGAGAACAGCCCAGCTTTGTTCATTATAGTAAATGAGGGAAGTACAAGCCATTCGATTGCTCTTTAACCTTTCACTATATTGACAATCTGTTACTGCCTAGCATCAGTCCCATTCTTCTCGGAAGGTGGCTTGGCATTTTGGAGGTATTTTCAATCTAGGGAGATAAATCTGTGTCTCCATCTGGATTGACCAGATGAGGCTCCCTTCAGAGCCAATTAACACTTTACCAATGGGGTCACCTCCCACAGTTGGAGGTGCTTTGCACCTCCAGGGCCACCATAAACTGCCTCCACAATGCCTCCAGATGCTGCAGCACTAGAAACCAATCAATCTTGTATATAAGTGGTTAGTGCACCTACCCCAGGGTCCTAGAAGACACACTAAGAGATGTCTATGACTTTCCACACCAGGCCCTTCTGACTATTCTTTTGTGAGTCTCTTCATGGCTTGACATAGAAGAGTATTCACGAAACAATGGAAGGCAAATCTAAATTGAGGGACAAGACTGCAATATCTATTGTTATAAGATCTTGACTAGAGATTTCTTAGGAACCTCAGGAATGGAAACTAAAAAGCCAAAAACTGACATGGAAAACCATCAAGTGCCCATTCTAGGAAAAACAGTTATATGTGACACACCTGGGAAAATATTTAAAGTAGAGCCATGGCATTCTGATGCCACAGAAGGTGGCCTGGGACATTCCTCTGTGGTATCCTGGCTTTCTCTGGGATGTCTGTAGTTATTTGTGTAGGGGTTCAGATTAGGTTCACAGATTTCTTAGGCTTTTCTACACAGGCATTTCATTTAATGAAGCAATTCCCTTAACTCTGCTTTAGCTGGGAAAGAATGCAAATTAAATATTCTTTAGCAGTGAGGATGGGAGGGGTGACAAGTGAAAGGGAAATAAAGAAAACATAAGCATGGGGTTGCCCAGTGAGACCAAGCACTCTCTCAGGTGGCTGGCTAACTAACTCAGCCTTTGTGTAGACACTGTCTGCTTGTGGGACCAAGCTTAGAGACTGAAGAATGACAGTCTGGAGAAAAAAAGAAAGACAGTAATTATGGGATGCGTGCGATTAGTGTGGTAGCCAGAGAAATTAAGCCACAAGTCCTAGGAATCTTCCCTTCTCTATGGTACCTGCAGAGGGAGAGAAAAGACCTCACTGCAGAGTTCAGTTGGAGTCTACTCCCTGCCAGCTCGGCTTGATTGCTTTCTGGGTTACCTACTGTGGAGGTTCAGCAGCTCGACCTTCCTTTCAGCAGAGCTATATTGTCCTGCTCTGAAAAAAAGGCAGATTAAGAATTTACAAGGATCCTTCCATCACTGGCCTCTGACAGGAACTCTCATGGAGCTGATTTTTCATGGTTCAATTTGCCTGGGGGCCAAGATTCTTATCAAAATGCATTTTGTTAATATAAAGTAAGATTCTTGTTTTCAGAAACATCTAAGGTCCATTAAACTTCGTCATTTCTTCCCTAGTGCCTCCTGTTTCAGTAGGTAACATTCTTCCTGGACTACTTGACTAGAATTATTATTTTTTGAGGATTCCTACATTTGCATTCAGGTTTATATGTCAAGAGTAAATCTTATCAGTTAAGAAGTTTATAATTATTTTGTGGACAGTAAACCATGTATGGATTGCCTTTAGTTAGAGATATTCATAGCTATAATTCAGGTAACTTCAGTGGTTTAATTTGATTTAAATATTTCAACTGATGGCTATATGTTTACAAAACTGAAAAAAAAGGTCTTTAAATCCATCAAGTCCAGAAGAAGCAAAATAACTCAATGTCTTCTTAGTCTAATAGATTCTTTAGAAGGCTCATTTTCTTTTTTATTGATTAATTTTGTTACTTGACAGTTTTATACTTGTAAATGATATAACCATAATTATGTTCATCATATATATATATACACACACATACACACATATATATCCACGTAAATATATTTCTCAGTTCTGATCAGATTGAGCCTTTCTAACTATCTCTTCTGATTATAAATGACTTGGCATTAGGACTTTGTTTAGTTAGTGATTTTAGCATCCTTAATTCTATCAGTATCAATAATGAAATTTTGAGGCCATGCTAGTAAATGACATAATTGTGCTATATTTATTTCTAGCACTTTAAAATCTGAAGAGATTCTTTAATATTGAACATTTTATTAATAAAGTGAGAAACTTGTTACTATTGTACTGAAGATAAGAAGGGCTACCAGATGAATTACAATGTTCCAAAAGGAAGAAGTAGCATGCCATTGTGTTCTGTGCAGTTACTTCATGGCAAAAGGATAGCCTTCTAGTAGCAAATGCTTCATGATTTGTTCTATTACAAGACCCTTAGACAGGTAATATTGGTTCCAACTATAAGACTGTGTTGATTTCAGGTCTAGGAAAAGTACTTCAGGAAATGGCCAGATGATGGTTTACATTAGTCCGCCTTCTCTTATGACATCCTTCATCTTTTCTTTCCTCCTCACAATTTGTAGAAGTAAGAAGATTGAAGTATTGTTCCATGCCTCTGAATGACTTTAGGTTTAGAGGCATTTACTAATTATTTATGGTATTTACAAATGAAAGAATTGCATTGTTCAATTCAGTTATTTTATAATATTCATTCAGAATGTGCAGAATTTAGTAGCATTCTTAAAGAGTTCCTTGCTACTGTCAAAATCTTGTCAACAGATTTGGCTATCTTTCTTCTCATAGTCTAGCAGGGAAAATTTCGGGGACATTACTTTTTATGACTTGACATTTTCCAGTGATCTTTACTTATGCATTTATAAGATGATTTTATTTTGAGACACCAAAACATGTAGCTTGTATTCTAAAATGCTTCAATGGCCTGGATAAGGTGAAGAATCTTAAAAAACAGGTGAATGGAAAGTTATTTGAAGCTGAAAATGAGCTGTTTTGTAGTATATCATACTAGGAAGACAAAATAAATAGGGTAGGTGAAAAGACATGGTTTAACTCAAGGTCACATATCTCATGCTTAAAAATCATATTGGGAAAACTAAGATTATGTTGGAACTAGTTATAATACATGCTCTATAGTCAGAAAAGTAGGCTGTTAAATTGCCACCAAGGCCAAAGGAAGCAGGAATATTAACTCTATGTTAGTTGGCTGGAACAGACAGCTGTGTCAGGACGTGGAGCAGTAGAATTTGGGGAGATATCTTGTCGTGATATGCCTGTGTACAGCAGAGTGTGCTAGCACCATTAAAACTGAGGCACAGAGAGCTCGTCTGTGTTACTGAAACAGCAGAAAAGAAAGAGAGCTAAAAGGCAGAAAGGCAAACAAGGAAGCTGGTTGTCCATAGCTTGTACACACTTGTGTGCCATAAAGAACTTTCTGACATTCTAACAGAAACACTCTCTGTGGAACAATGATAACAAGAAAGATAGACGTGAGTCAGAGTCCCAGATCATACTGGTCTTCAAAGGGACTCTAATCTTACTCCGTTCGTTGTTTTAGTGTGTGTGTGTGTGTGTGTGTGTGTGTGTGTGTGTGTGTGTGTGTGTTTTGCCCCCTCCAAGTTAATGCCAGAATTATAGGAAACAGAGAGTTGCTTGTTCACATCAGCTTTTCTTGCTTGACCTGGAAACCAGTAAGATAAAGGCTTCTCAGAGTTCATAGATGAGGAGTTGAGTTTTGAAAGATGTGGGCTCAGACTGAGATAAGAACAGTAGTTGAGATTAGCATTACACAAGCTCCAACAAGGATCTCAAGATTGCCCAGTGCTTTGAGAGAAACATGAAGCTGTATCAACAGTTTATAAATAAATATGAGTTTATCACAATGTTGTTAGAACTGTCTGTGAGAGGAAAAAGGCTGCCTCCCCTGCTCTGGAAAGTCTCTTCTCCCTTTCTAATTCAGGTCTTGGCAGTTTAATCTTGTATAAATCATACTATGCAACATTTTACCAGTATTCATTGTGCAATAAACCTGTTTAACAATATATGCAGGGTACTTCTACTTACTGACAGCTGGTCATTATGTGGAATTCCTAGGGATCATCAACTTTCAAACAAGTGGATATTAGTGACACCTTCATCTCACTTTAGACACATAGCATAAATAATCTGATGTCTCACTGAGAGTGGTGTATAAATTGAGTCAGGAAGTTTAGTACAGGAAAATTCACACTAAAAGGACACATTAAACTGGTATTTGACCAAGTCTTATCCTCTTTAATAAGGACCATAGATTTGAATGTCTCTAAATTCAAATGACGACTCCTTTCTCAGCATTAAATGTTAATATGACCCAAGCTAATTAGTATTAGAAGTATCTGTTTTGTTTTCTTTTCTTTGCAGCTTAGATGTCTATCTGGGAGGAGGGGGGTATATTGTGTGTTCCTTTCATAGCAAACATTAAGGAAATTATTTCCTGTACTTTTCATGAACTTTGTAATATTAAATAGGGAGATATCAAGTGTGAACTTATGAATACCCATTTTTTAATTGTTTTGACTAGCATGGAAACCTTAATGTAAAAGGAACTATTTGACTATTTCAACTCCATAACAGAGTCTTTACAGGGTTACTATTGATTAAGTGTGATAATTGATTATCATTGTAATTTAAATGAGTACTTTGTCATTGTAGATTGCTGAATTAGCTTCATGTTATTAAATAGTCTCCACCTGTTAAAATATATGATAGTTGTGGCGGTCCTTAGTGAAATTTCTGTACTTCAATTATTCATTTCTCAAGCTAGCTTTGGTTATTCAGTGAGACTCTGGGGTCCTGTCTTTGGTTATATTTCACCTCAAAAATGTTGAACTATAAGTGAATGTGTTTATATATGCAGATTTGAAACTGGCATGTGTTTGGCCAGAATTCTAGATGACAATCACACAATAAATCAGATGCAAGACTCAGTGTTCTCGAGTAACATTTGACAAAACAAGAGATGGAAATAGGAAATTAGACTACAAAACATACAAAGGCAGCCTTGATAAATTACAAAGGCTGTGCTAGTGTTCTCCAGAGAAGCAGAACTAAAGGGAGGTAAATGATAGACAGACAGACATATAGGGAGATAGACAATAGATGATAGATAGATAGAGATGATGATGATGATGATAGACAGACAGATAGATAGATAGATAGACAGACAGATAGATAATAGCTAGGAGGAGATTATTGTAAGAACTGATGATACATTATGGAAGTTGAGAAGCCAGTGATATACCACCTGTAAACTACAGATTCATGGAAGCCATTAGTGTAATGGTATATGCATCCAAAGGCTTGAGGACAAGAAACAGGAGAAGATGGATGGATGGATGGATGGATGGATGGATAGATGGATGAATGAATGGATGATGTGCTGGATAGCTTTAGTGTCAACTTGACACAGCTAGGTTGAGGGAGCCTCAATTGGGGAATTTCTTCCGTAGGACTGACCTGTGGCCATGTGTGTGGGGCATTTTCTTGATTGTTGAGTATGTGGGAGGGCCCATCCCACTGTGGGTGGTGCCATTCCTGGGCAAGTGAGTCTGTGTTGCATAAGAAAGCAAGCTGAGCAGGGGCCAGGGGCACAAGCCAGTAAGCAGTGTTCATCCATGGTCTGTGCTCCAGCTCCTGCCTCCAAGTTCTTGGCCTGAGTTCCTACCTTGAGCTCCCTGATGAACTGTGACCTGGGAGATGTAAGCTGAATAAACCCTTTCCTACCCAAGTTGGTATTGGTCAGCATGTTTTGTCACAGCAATGGAGAATCAAACGATCAAATGAGGACAGATGATGAGAGAGAGAGAGAGAGAGAGAGAGAGAGAGAGAGAATATGAAAGAATCACATCTTTACAAAGATCTTCCTCAGCTTGCTGAGTATCCCTTAGCTGAATCACACACACACACACACACACACACACACACACACAGAGGAAATGAACCATTACAGGAGTGATGTCTGCAAACATGTTCCTTCCCTGCTCATCACATTGCCATTTTTCTTTGCTTTGCTCTATATGTTTTTAGTTGACATATATCTTTACATTATTACTGTCAGTAAAGCTGCCTATGGCAACCGTTCTTGGATATCTTACTATTTTTTCTTGCCATTGATTTTCCTTTGCTCTCTCATCTTCAAATTCTGCAGTTTACCTCAGGAAACATTCCTTGGATCTCTGTGCTTACGTCCATGTCTTCTTTCATTATCTTAACTTGGAGCCCAACCACACTCTTTCTAGGCAAAGCCAGTTGAGCCCTAGTTTCTGTAGTCTGCCCATTATAGTTGACAGATTATTCTAACCTGTCTATCCATGTCCCACCCTATTCTATTTTAGCTTGATGTTGCCTAGAAAATAATGCCGAGCCAATGTTTCAATATTTCTAAGATTAATGAAAAATTCAGAGTTCTCAATGACATTCTATTGTTTAAAACTCTTAAGAATTTGAAGTTCTTAGGCCCATTCAACTCAGTGTATATTGTAGTAAAAGCATGCAAATGTTCGTCATGTGATATTTCTGGTTTGAGTAGTTATTTTGCAAGTCTGCCTACAAAACGTGCAATAAAACTAATCTTTGTTCTTTATTGTGACTACCACTATTGTTATAGGCAGTACAGAAATCATTTAAGACTCCTTGGAAGAAAGATAAATAGAAAGGACACCTTCTTCTAGTTTTCCTGTAACCCCTTTCATAGGGCTGCCAAATGAATCTACTGTTTGCCTCACACCAGGGGTGTGTCAGTGATGTATTTTCACAAGTGCTTAAAACACTGAGATAAAAAGTGTAGTGTGAGTGTCAGAGGTGGAACTAAACACAAAGCTCTACTACTTTCCAGTTTTACTAAAGATAGTTTTGCTTTGTAATAACAAAGGATTTCCACATCTCCAAGTCAGCTGCTTAGGAATCAGGAAATTGTTCTCCAGGAGACAGCAAATCAGAGCTGACATGGGTAATGGTGGTGAGTGGTAGTCCTCCTAGTACAAAGACAATGTATGACAAACTTCTGACATTGTTATCCAAGTATTTACTTTGCTGGCCTGAATTTGGAATATAATCTTAACTCCCTTTTGTACTATAACTACCATTTGTCTTTTAGCTCCCTATTTTACTCCAGGCTTAAGGTTTGCATGGTTAGCCAAACCATAAACTAGCAAAATTCACTTTGACAACTCTAACAGAAAAGGCTGATGGTCCTAAATTTTTATTACAGCAAACCATAAGCCAACTAAATGACAGATATTTTTTTAATATTTTATATGTATGTATTTATATATATATGTATGTATTTTTTACTCTATAAAAAGACAAAATCATTATCATTGCTATGATAAAGTAAAACTCCACATAGAAGATTTTCATTATTTACATGCTCACAATCCCTGTGGCATTATATGACATAGATACAAACATCTTTCTAACTTTAAGTCAAGAAGGGGATAGAAATGAAGAGAAGTCCTGGAATTTAGAAGCATACAAGAACATCTAATCCATTGACAGTGAACGTTATCTAAGGGAGCTAAAAGACATCAGACTCCCCTGGGTGCTGTACATAGAGCATGGATTATGTGCTGTCATTAAAGTATTCTTTTTCTCTGTTAAGCGTCTCCTTCTGGGACATCTCTTTGGTTTAGTGAGACTCTGTAGTTACACATGAAGTGTATGTTATCATGCAGAAATTTCTCCACATAAAAATTTAATGATTCTGTCTTAGCTGTTTTTCAATTAGTGCTTGTGTTTTAATCATATGGTTTGGATCATTGAAGACATGAATTATGACTCTGGTAAAACATGATTAGAGAGTTTTTTCCCTTCCGTTTGAATCTTATGACTTGTGAAAACTATGAACAAGTAAATGACCACAATTAAAAGAAAAACAAGCCAAGTCTTACCATGGGCAATAATTCTGAAATGCTGAATTATCTCCTGTTGGTTAGTTTCAGGCTTTCCGGATTACCTTGAAAACTCTGTGCACAGTGTTCACTCACCACACTTTTCTTTTTGCTTCCAAAGACTGTGTTTAAATCCATCAGAGTTGGGTTTAAAAAGGTACCTTGGAAGGGTACCAAGCCTGAATGTTTTGAGAGTGCTAACCAAGATACACATACAGGATGAATGTGTTTTCATGGAGATTGAAATGGCTTTCTTTCTTTCTGAGAACCTAATTAAAGTTTAGCTACTTATAAAGAATTGAGCCAGTCAATACATAGAGCTGCTTTGATTAATTAAATTCATATCTTTTCCCAAGGCTTCTGAAATATAGCAATCATTGAAAAACCCACAAGATCTTTCTCATCATGTGAGATACTCATTTTCTTCTCTGTAAGACAAATTGCAACTGTTTCTTTTATCGAGTGTGTCTCTCTAAAGAGAAACAAGATTGTGAATTTTGAAAGTGAAATTGGGTCCTCTCGGTGGTTTTGCTGATAGCAAACTCAAAGCTTAGTTGCACGTGTGCTGCTGCTATTCTCATCTAATTCACCTGCCTGTTCTGCATTTTCATTCCAGATATCTCGAGGAATAATATAATTTTTATGACAAGTCATTCATTTGTTCCACTTTTCTCTGATTACCTTAAGATCATTAAATATTTCCCAACAACTGAAATGTAATCTAACACTAACTTCAGACAATTTCGTTTCTTTCTCATCTTTCCACATGTTAAATAAGTAATGGTAGGGTAGGTAGACCTTTTTGGTTCATCATGATCCCTGTTACAAGACTGATAAGTTGAAGAGCAAATCCTCCAGCAGTGTATGATTCCAGTACCTCTCTCAGTGCCACAGATATTGATCAATTCTGTCTTCTTCATGTACAACCCATATTAACAATTCAGAATCTTTCTGCTATTTTAGTGTTAGTACCACAGGTAGCTCCTTCTCCACTTAATTCATAGACTGATGCAGAACTGGATATGGTTATAGTAGGTAGCTCAAGTCAAATCTGCCTAAATCTGAGCACATGCTCTTTTCCTCCTTGTAGTATATTCAGTGACTAAAAAGAGTATGTCTGATTTTGTATATGTACATATATATATGTTGGATATGTAGTAGATATGGTCAGGTATTGGGAGGGCAATGCATTATCCTACCTTTATTTTTTTAAAAGTTCCTTTAAGAACTTAAGTAATTATAGCAAAGGACAAAAAAATGATATAAGAAACATATTAGTACTACTGTCTCAAGCTATGAATCGTGTTGATTTTGGTTCAGAGGAAGTTTCCATTTCCTAAAATATGGATTTTACAAACACTAATTAATAGTAAATGAGTCATTTTTTTAATCCTTCCTTTCTTTAATCTTAGAAATTGAATTTTATCGTGTGATCTAGATGGGTCTATGATATGAATTTTACTAATTTTCTGCAAAAAAGTACTAAGTTGCAGAATTGGAAGCACTTGGATAATAACGGGGAGGTCTCTTAATCTGACAAAATTAGTAAAAGGAAAGGGAAAAATTAGTTTTTGTGCTGGCACGTTCCTTTATCATGTCAGTTCTCTTCTGCATACGTTTTCTTTTTCTTTTTCTTTTGGGGGACTTCCTCTATAGTGCTACATTGTGTTTTTTCTAGTGTACCCATGTCTTACATCTTAAAATAATGTGGCCGGGTATGGTGGCACACACCTTTAATCCCAGCACTTGGGAGGCAGAGGCAGGTGGATCTCCATGAGTTCAAGGCCAGCCTGGTCTACATGGTGAATCCAGGACAGCTGGGGCTACAGGGAGACCCTGTATCAAAAGACCCCCCCCCAAAAATAATGTAAGAAGAAGTCTTTGAATACCTTTTATTATTAATAAGATGAGTAATTCTGGCAGTGAAGTAGTAGGAGACAAATTTGAATTAGTCTAAAAGCAAGAGTGTCTGGAACTCCTGGTCTCAGTCAGAGCTCATTGTTTTCCACTTGGAAGAAGAGAGATGTGGCTTTGCCAACTTTAAAACACAGTTCATTGAAAATTTGTCATCTCCAAGTCTTGAGCATGTCTAAGAATTTCTTGGACTAACTCAGCAACGTGACTCTTGGTTTGCTTTTATTGCTTCAGTTCTCATGGTTATTCTGACAGGAAAAAGAGATTTTTACCAAGGATTCCTGTTCGCACATTATAAACCACCTTTTATACCAAAAATAATTATGATTTATGATTTCCTAGGAAAGAAATGGACTAAATTAAAAATACTCCAAAGAAGGAAATTTCAAGAAACTAATTTTCTCCTTAGTGTGATTCTTTCATGAAATCTCAGTTTCCTTTCAGCATATTTGTATCTTACTTAAAATGATCAATAAAGCTTACATGTTATTTAATCATCACTAATTTGAGGGTTTAAATGTCTATTGCTGTGGCTTGCCTTCATTTCTAGCTGTGCTGCTGTGTTCATTACTGCTGCTGTTCCTGACCATGTTTTGGGGTTCTTCCTCTCTCATATATGTGGTTGTTCACAAGGCTTCTTGATGTGACTAGGTCTCCCTCATTTTCTCAAGGCAGGTGGTTTCCTAGTTTTCAACAGTTTGAAGTCAAACCTAATCTGGTTATCAGCTGGTAGATCATTAAAATAATTTCTGATGATAGGTCACCATGTGAATTTTGGCATGGAGTGCTGACAGAGGTCAAATAATTTTGTGACATTTCTATGAAACTAACCTTCACATCCTCATGTCCTTATTTTGTGAACAACTTTTGTTAGTGCTCTATTTATGAAGGTGAAAAACAGGATAGAATTTATGACATGGCCTGTTTCTCTCTTACAAATGGTATTTATTTAGGTAATAATGAGCCATGTATAAAAAATATTTACTCATCCATCAAAGTGAAAAGTAATCCATAAAACCAGTTTTGTTTAATAATTATAAAATTCACAATATAAGCTTGCTGTTTTGACAGATTCTGTATTATCAGTAACTCAATGCAGAACGTTTGCTTTTCACTCTAGAGATTTTAAAGAGGAAGGAAGACTAGGATTACTTTCTATTAGGGTGTTCTTGATAGCAATGTGTTATTTCACTAAAGGTTTTTCAAGCATAAAAATAGATAAGGTAAAATTATGCTGTAAAAATAGAATCTAACAACTTCTAGATGAACCACTCACAATATCAAAGTTAAAAGAGAGCCTACCCTTGTTTATTTAGGCAGATGGTAAGCTGGTACATGTGTGGGTTCCACTCAAGTTCTATTGGTGATAGTTGAGTAATATAGCAACTTTATTTTTTAAATTGACATCTTTTATTTTCAAGATATTGTACCCTTTGCAATTATTTAAGCTTACTGTGATTGCTTCAGATTTTAAAAATAAGGGGGTTTTTGGTTCTTGAAGCTTCTTTTGGGGTTTGCAAACAGAAGGTTGGACATTTGTGCTTTCCTGGGTTGTCGTTGGCTCCACTCTTCTCTAGCCTTTTTATTCCATTACTGTGGACCATCACTGAAGTCTGAATCATTGTGGAGTAGCTTTTCTGGGGTGGGCACTTTAACTGGTAATGTCTCATGTTTTCTCTGGTTCAGCTACGATGTCCTACTTTGGTAAAAGTCTACCCCTTCTATAATCCTGGGCTAAAAGTTGGCATCTTTTTGATACTATCCATAGCTATTTCAGCTGGAAGAGATTGGCTTTTCCTCTGCATCTCTTTTTGTTTGTTTGTTTTGGACTTTGTTTTTAGTTAGAGGATCACTGTGTAGTCTAGGCTGGCCTGGAACTCACTAGATAGCCTAGATAAGCCTTGGAATCATAGCAATCTTCCTGCCTCGGCTTCTTCAGTGTTAGGATTATGGGTGTAAGGCAACATGGCCCACTTTTCTGCATCATCTTAAGAATTTTTTTGTTTGGGTTTTATAAATTCTGGATTCCCAGAACTTTTCCTTCCTAAAATCTTATGTGGAGAGGCCACTCCTCATAGGTACCTCAGGAATACTTTACAACTGGAAAGAAAATTAGAAGCATTTTCAATTTGATAAGCAGATCAAGTAAGAATGATTTTGAGTGAGAGAGCAGGGAAAATGAGGCCTGGATCCAGTGGGTAAACATATGAGGAGGAGGCCATTAGAGGGTGGAACGAAGCAAGACTCCTGGCAAACAATCCACTAGAACTGTGTAACCAGAGGAGCTGCACCTTTAAATTTTATTAGCTATTTTTCACAGCATGAGTTCCAAACTAATCAACTTACTTAGAAAAATATGAAAATATTTTCCATCCCTTTTTCTCATATTTGTTTAGTTTTTATTGGGGGATAAAATATTTCCTAATTTTACTAACTTTAAAAATAGTATTTTTAGAGTACAGCTATCTATAATCTAGAATCTATGATGTTTTCATTCCTCAAATAGTAATTTTAAAGGCTTCACAACATTTGAGGTGATATGGCTCCTAGAGCTAGAAGTCCATTTTCTTGAGACATACTACTGTCAGGTTTCTGTTTTAATATGCAGAGTCCAAGTTCACAGAATGGAGGGTAGATTCTTGGAGCTGACTCCCTATGTTTTCTTGTCATTTTCTGTTTTCAAGAGGAAAACTGAGTCTCTCAGCCAGTTTTGCTTACTGATTATAGTGTATTTGTCATCTGATATCAAAACCTCACAACTTTTAATTGAAAATTTAATTTTCAAAATGATTAAATTAGTCAAAATCTTATGATGTTTAGAAGCAAGTAGTAACAGTTAAATACCAACTTTTGAGAGAAAAACATTACCATAAAAGAGTGTGAGACTCCGCTTTTCCTACGATATATAGAAATTATGCTGAGATTTCAAGGTTTAAAGACCTGAATCTTAGCAGAGAAGCTAGAGAGAAAGATATTTAATTATTGCTATTCATAACTTATTTTATATGCAAAATAATATACTTATTACTTATATGTATTGAAGATAGGTAAATCTACTTCAATTTATTTATCATCTATAGATATAAAATATGTATACCTGTGCAATTCTGTATATTTTAATGCTTTTAATGATTTTTTTTAATTAGATGGTAGAAATAATAATATGACTCAAGCACCCCTAAGTCTTTGAATATGTTGGGAAGCTATGGACTCATGCTATTACAGTCTTATTCTAATAATTGTTTTTGTATGACTATGATATATATTCTTTATTAGAGGGTTGAATCAAGGCAAATAAAATCTTTATGGGCCACAGTTTTATTAATTTAAAATTAAAGCGATTTTACCAAGCCACTGCAGAGACTCATATGTATAAATCAGAATACTTGCTTTATTGTATAGGAGAATGTATAATATTCTTAAAGATATTAGACCATTAATATATTTAGAAATTTTTACTGAGTAAAGGGGTAGTAGTCTAAACATTGAACAAAAGTGACATAATTTCTCTTTTATATATATTTTTTGTGCTCTTGATAGTAAGTGAAAATAGTCAAGAACTAGGTATGAGATGTGTGCAGTGAGATGAACAGTATGAAGGAAAAGAAACCAGGGCAGTGCATTAATGAGTGAGGCTGTGACGTGAATGTTCTGTCCGTGGTTAGTCAAGGACGATGTTTCTCTATTTCTGGATAGAATGAAAGAAAAGTCCCTAGAGTTCTCTGGGAGCTAAGTTTGCAGAAGGAAGTAGCAGTGAGGCACAGCTGAGCTTGCATTCTAGGAAGAATAAGAGGCCCATGAGATTGAAGGAGAGTGGCGAAGATCAGGACTGACGGAGACAAGACTGAAGGAGCCTGGTGGACTCCCTTAGCGTAATACAGGACCTTGAAATGTTTTCTGAATGATCTGAAGTTCATGCATGCAGTAGTGACAAGTTTGAGCTTCTTTCTGTGTAGAAAGCAGACTGCAATGTGATACACCCAAATCCGGGTCACTATTCATAGGAGAGATGAATGAAATCTCAACCAGATTGACAAGGGAGGGCTATACAGGGGGAGATAAAGGTAAGAGAGATAAATAATGCTTAGGTGGTATGAAAAACCAAAGGTAAATGCAGTATTTAACAAGTCTATTGAAAAATACACATATAATAAATAAGCTTTTGATTACTACCACCGTCATTCCTACTTCTACTAGCATCATCAATAGTAGAGGCCGGAGCAGGTACAGGGTGGACTGTATATCAACCTCTAGCTGGAAATCTTGCCCACGCAGGAGCTTCTGTATAAGTGTATGTATATAGCTGATGGCTATAATAACAAAAATCACATTTCCAGGTAAGGGAGACCTCCCTTTGGTTTTGGTAGTCCAAGAGACCTGCCCCTGAATAATACAAGCCCTTGCCACAGCCCTTGATTGCCTTCCAGAACTTGAAGGTAAGACTCTATTGCTGAAGACATTACACACTTCAGACATAAGACTTAGTGCAATTGAGATGGAACTGACCTGGAAGCTTGTTCCTTGAAGACTAACTCTCATAATATCAGAGGATACTACACAAGTTGCCAAGGGAGGAAATCAATGATCCTACCTAGTGGTATAGTCTATGAATGGCAACAATGACTGGCCTAGAAAACTATCTCTCTTGGTGCAGTAGTGGCATTTTTATCTCGGGGGTAAACAACAGCTGTCTAATTGGACTTAAGGCCCACTCATTAGGAGGGAAATCATGCATGGTACTGTAAACATAGCCAAGTACACTAGCTGGAGAGGTCATAGATCCTAGAGAAGAACTACCTCTGTCACTTCCATAGACCAAAGTAATTTTCTACTATATTCTAAATGTGTATCTTTATATTTACAGGCAAGTATACCTCTCACCACTCATCAAAGAAGCTTCTCTTTGCAACAGATGGAGACTATTACAAATTTCCACAATTGGTCAAACACAAAGAATAAGTGACTGTGAGGTGTCCAGTTTTAAGTGACACATCTACACTACAACCCCTACATCTAAGGCTCAGGAAATATATCAGAAAATGGGGCCAATAGAATGTAAGAGCCCGAGGAACATGATACCTGTTACTAGTTAATGCATTCTAGACACAATAGGAAATCTACACCAATGAAATCTACTATGGTACTCTAACAAGATCTACATAAAAGACAAAACCAGTTGACATGCCAAGGTGGATGGGGGAAATTTCATGGGGTCCTATTTCAAGATGAAGAGCTATTGACAATCAATGGATGCTGAGAGAGGGAGAATTAATTTTCTCCAGTGACTAGCTCCCTGAGAGGTTACCTATCCCAAGCAGACAGTCCTAACCACAGGTATACAAGATAAGAACATCTCTAAATGGACTCAGTGCATTATATATATATGTATGTGTATAACAATAGTAGTCAAAGAAGAAGACAATAATTAAAGATGAGTCAAAAAATTGAGAGGAAGAGAGGGAGCATGGGAGGAGTTGGTGGGGGATTGGGAGGGATGGAAATAATGCAAAGACAATATTCATGTACAAAATTCTCAAAGATAAAATAATAAAAACTTATTTTAAAAAATAATGTAAAAAGGTTTTTCTCTTATGCTAATGCAGGGCTTTTATGATGGGATTAAGGATCCAGGCTTCTCTGTCCCTTTAAATCAATCCTAGAATAAACTTGACCTAATTATAGACCAAAAAAAAAAAACCAAAGTAGCAGAGTTCAGAATTCAGAATTCTTAATAGGCTTGGAAGGCACAATGAGTAGGACCTTTTTTTTTTTTTGTGACCAGGTCTCTCTGGAGCCCCAGCAGGCCTGGAACTTGTTAGATAGAAAAGGTCTTGATCTCACAGAGACCTGCCTACCTCTGCCTCCTGAGTGTTTGGGATTAAAGGTGTGTGCCACCACACCCAGAAGAGTAGGAATTTTTAAGATGTGAAAATATGCTGAAAATGTATTTATGTACTACTTCTGAAGGAAGTATGTGTCTTCTAATGAGAACTCATGATCAACTCTAACAGGTAGTCATAAAAGTGTTATGGTTGTTTTGCAGAGAATTGATTATAAATGAGAGGGCTGAAACAGAAACTTGTTGGGAAGTTACTGAAATAAATCTGTTAGACATAACAGGTAATTAGAGCAGAAGTCTAGTGACAGTGCAGGAAGAAGTATTCAGATAGCCATATATTTTGAAATGGATGCTGACAGGAACGTGGTGCCTTTAAGTTGCTCACCAGTGGGCCCTAACAGGGGTATGTAAAGACTTTCCATATATAATTTCACTCCTGACTCTTGAATAAACTATGTGACATAGGAAGGAAAGGCATTATTGTTTCAGTGTTAGAGATGAAACTAATGGGTTGTAGGGAAGCCATGGGTATTGCTGAAAGATGCAGCTGTAGTAAGGAGCACCATTGAAATTATTATAGTTAGCTTCAGCTGTCAACTTGACCCAAACTTAGAATCACCAGAGAAAAGAAGAAAAATTGAAGAATTTCCTGAATCAGACTGGCCTGTGGCCATGTCAGTGAAGCATTATCTAAAGTGCTAATTGATGTAGGAATGCCCAGCCCATCATGAGTAGTGCCATCCTAGGCAGGTAAGACTGGGCTGTATAAGAAAGCTTGCTGAGCAGGCCAGAGGGAATAAGCCAGTAAGCAGTGTTCCTTATAATTTCTGCTTCAAGCTCCTTCCTTGAATTCCTGCCCTGACTTCTCTCAATGATGGACTATAGGTGGTAGGATGAAATAAACTTCTTCCTCAAGTTGCTTTGGTCATGGTGTTTACCACAGCAACAAAAATCAAACAAGATCAGGGGTGATAATACAGGTGGGCTAATTCTAGTCACAAAAGACATTCTGGCTGGGAAACAAAACACACTTAAAGACTTCATGCTGTTTTTAGAATATTTGCTATCCTGCTCAATAGGAGATTCAGAAAGACAGAGATCTTTGTTTCATTCATTGACAAATTCCAAGAGACTAGAATAGTCTGCAGATAACAGTTGGGTACTCACTCAGTATCACTTAAAAAAAGAGAAAACTGGACACTGATTACACTTTCCAGACATTAGGCTTAAGTCTATCTAAAAAGTTATTTAGACAATTATTTCTCATTGATGATTTTGTTCCTAACCGGAAAATGCTGCTCAGATGTAAGACTTCAAATCTTGATCTGCAATACTGCAGTGCCCACCTGTAGCTAAGGGAGACAACCATCTATTGCTCTAAAATGATGGATAAATTTATTTTCTCCCCCTATTTAGAAGCCTTTGAGAGGGAACTGACACTGATTCTAACTACTCCAACAGCTATCAAAATGCCTGAAAACAAATCCTGAATCCATCACTCTAGAGTCCAGCCTTGGAAGACAAAATAAAAATGAGGAAGAACCCAATAGAGGGATGCTTTTGGAAGCCCTTGTCAAGAAATTCCAATGGACTCTCATATGATCATTGGAAATTCCACTCTGCTGACTTTTTTCTAGTTCCCTGTCTAGAACTTGTAATGCTGATTACTCTTGCCTTTACTTCTCCTTCACATCTCTAATCATGATTCAAGGACTTTCTTTTCCCCTTAGAGATAAGAGTTATACAATTTGGAAGTCTTTTAGATAGACCCACTGAAGGGGCTCACCTTGCATCCCTGTTCATCATGGAAGAAGCCAGAGCAGTCTGCGTCCCTATTCCTTATTGGCAATTTGGGTAACCCCTTCAGAAGATGGTGTGATAAGAATAGGAGGTAGGAATTGGTTAGGCAGTTAGAGTAAAAAGACCGCAAAGAGAAGTAGACAGTTTCATGGCTAAAAGTCAAAATGTCTTTGGGCCTCTTAGCCACATACTGTGTTCCAAAGGCTAAAAATGTCAAAAGTATTGGGAGTTTGTATCTAATCTTTAAAAGATTTTAGAGTTACCTCTTCAGATGGGGGAATGTCAGAGTAGCCAAAAGCCCCATAAAATAAATAAATGAAAGAAGAAAAAAAAAAGAAAAGAAAAAGAAAAAAGTGATGGGGAGATATGGGATGTGTTGGAGGTGAGGGAGTGGGCATGGGTTTGATCAAAACACCTTAAAAACATTATTGTAAAAGTTAAAAAAAAAAAAGAAAAACTTTCTGACAAGTGAAAAAAAAGAAAAGAAAATTGAGAAAACTGCAGTCTTGCCTTTGCTGCTTTCCCTGGCTCAAATGAAGTTCAAGCATTGATCTGAGCAAGAAGTGGGTTTGTTGTACCCCATCCACTGGACCCCAAAAAGACCACCGAGGAACCAACACACCAGAATGCAAAAGCAAAGGTTTATGGTTTATTCGGGCTTAAGCTCGGGCTCTCAGACCTCACCAACTCAACGGATCTGTGCTGAGATCCCAGAGTAAGGGAGAGTGGAGCCTTTTATAGGTTTTAGACAAAGAGAGGAGGGGGGAATACCAAAGATACATTTTGGTTGGTTCAACATAATTTTAAACTCATTGGATGTATAAGATGCAGCCCTGGAAATTTCTTATTGTTAGGTGCTATTCTCAGGGCTATGGAATGTGCCGACTGTTATCTGTGGGGGTCAGGGCATGCCAGGGCATGTCTAGGCATGTCTAAAGCAGCAGCCAAGCATTTTACAGAAGCTAAAAGAGCAATCAGTGGGGGTCTGGAGGGATTGGGGGGTAGCGGGTGAATGAAGAGGGTCTCAGGGTTCTACAGGTTAATTACAGGAAAATGTAAATAAAAGTGCCTGTTCTTTTGATCACTTATTAGAAAAGCCTAGTGCATTGATCTCTGCTCCAATCTCCCAGTTCCTGCTCTTCTGTCATGACTTATTATTCAACAATAATAAAATTTTCTGCTAATAACTACTGCTATATGAAAGAGAATGCTATCTGACCAGTAAAAATAAACCCTTTTCACAGATTAGGTTGGAAGATAGCTGTCTAGTCAGGGATTACAATGTCACTGCATCCATGGATGGCTATGTGGCTTGTTCTTATCACTGAAATATGAAAGGAAATGGTGTGTAGTGCACTTGGCTCTTTGTCCCTTATTACAAATGGTACCTTTTGCCAAGACACACTGCTTCCCCGCACCCTATCATCTTAGCTAACTGTAGACTCCATGTTCTCATTCCTGTTTGCTAGCAGAACCAGGGAATTGATAAGATTCATAGACAGCTTTGTTATCTTATAGGAAATGAAATGTTATGAGTAGGAAACAAATACCTATTTCATAAAGTTATGTTTTGTTACATTGCTATTGGTACGTAACCACATTAGTACTGAGCGTACAATCGCTATTTTCAAAAACATAGACCTCAAAATTGGGTAATGATAAATACAGTTATTAGAGGTTAGAGAAATAGAGATTTGTGTTTTATGTGGTTTACTTTTGATAAAACTACTGCTGCTGCTCACTTAAAAGTTATGCTGTATGCCTTTAAGGCCACTGCGCTAGGACCAGGAATTGGAACCAAAGTACGTAGTTTCACTTATTGTTACTTCTTGTATTTTATGAGATATTACCAGAAAAGGATGAATTTAAACAAGAAACCATTGCTTTGAAAGCACAAATAAAAGGGAATAGATAAAAATCCAGAAATCCAAAGGCTGACAGGATTGAAAAAAACATAAGTCTCTCAACCCTTGGAAAAAGTCTCAATAGAACTCTGTTAGAGTGTGCTCTACTTTCCAGTGAAGGTAAAAGGAACAGTGGGTGTCACTACTGACCATGGAATTTGCTAGTAGATCAGAGACATAGTAACTTTGAACAAACTGGTTTGGTAGTGAAATTTTAAGCCACTGTCACATTAGAGAGTTTCTTTCCTTGCCAGGATCTGCACAAGGCCTGCCTGGCAGAACTTCATTATAACTGAGAAGCCCAGACTGCCATGCATTTACCATTCTTCTCTTGGAGTGGTGAGAGTTTTTATGTTGATTATTAAGTCCCCACAGCAGCAATGCATGTAGGGGATTAGGGTATGGAGAAAGACAATTTACCTTTTGATTCATGGATAGACAGACTACAAATTGCCACATATGGGTGTGAGTATATCACTCAGAACTGCTATATTTAAAGCCCAGTTCCATGACTGCTATAGAAGTTTTAATCAAACAGTCTTGGCAGGAATAGATTCCTACTTGTGGGGAAGAAAGGCGTAAAAAGACATTTAACAGCCAGAGAGTTTGACTGATATAGAGATGCCTAGCTGTCCACCTAAAAATTTGTTTGACCCTTTCCATACTGCTGTTAGCAACCAATGGAAGATACTCCATGTGAACTACACCAGTCCCTCAACATCCATGAAGATCATATGATAAATTTTACCCAAGGGAGTATCTACAGACTTGATTCCTATGGCCATCAGCTAGACCTTTAAATTAATGGCAGTCTATAGTCCAGGGTGTATTTGAGATATAGAATGAAACAAATTTTGTTTTTTAGTTATCATGAGAAAACCCATCATACAATAGGGAAAGCATGCATTGAATAACACAAAATAAGCTTCCAGTGTATTAAAGCTCTCAATCTAAAGATTTACCTGTTATATTTATAGTTAGTGTTATAGTTAATATTACCCAATTGATATAAAATAAAATTCACATTAGATTAGTTCTTAAATGGAATCTATTATGTGCAACCTATGCAAATAAAACTATTCATATATGGGCTTAGATGATGACTCAGTTGGTAAAGTACCTGTCACACAAGCATGAGGACTTGAGTTTGGATTCATAGCACCCTTATAAAAAGCTGGGTGTGATAGTGTTCCACTGTAATGTCAGCACTGGGGCACTGGGGTAGAGACAGGCAGATCCCTGGACTTATCCTTAGCCAATCATGAGGTCCGTATCAGTGAGAGACCCTGTCTCAAGAAATAATGTGAAGAGTGATAGGGGAAGATAGCTGACATCCATCCACTTCTGGCCTCCACATGTAAGTGTACACAAGCATATACCCACATAAACACATAGATTCAACATACACGCAAAGTGTTTGTACATGCTATTTATTTCTCAATAAAATTTTGGAATTATTATTACAGTTTTTTCTCCAACTGAACCTGAAACAATAAAGATTTAACGACTTGCCCACAGTCACCTAATGAGTAAGTGACATAAAGGGGATTTAAACCCAAGTATCTCAGGATATTACCACATTTAGAAGGAAATGACTGATAATGAATTACTGTGGCTGAAGAATAGCTTAAGGAGAGATTAGCTACTGTATTTTCTGGGTAAGTTATGAATGAAGTCGCCTGCTAAATTTTATATGCTTCCATACCATTTGTTTGTATGAGAAGAGGGCTGGATAAGACTTTGCATGTTGTTACTTTATTATTTGTCTATAATATTACTCAAAGTATTCCACTTTACTCACAAATTCTTCACTTTTATTTTTATTTTTGTATGACTTTTATCCTTAAAGTCATTAATTGGTCCTTCCTGAGAGTTACGCTCCTAAGCAGAAATGGCTAGCATGATTTTTAGGAGTAAACCTTTACTTTAAAAACGTCCGTATTGAAATATTTTTCTGCAGTACTTCCATTGTAGCAATTTCCATTGAAATCATGTATCTTTTTTTTTTTTGGTCTTTTTGAGAAACGGTCTCCCTATAGCCCCAGCTATCCTGGAGCTCACTATGTAGACCAGGCTGGCCTTGAACTCACAGAGATCCACCTGCCTCTGCCTCTTGAGTGCTGGTATTAAAGGCATGCGCCACCACGCCTGGCTGAAATCATATATTTTAATCTTAATATTTTTTTCTTTTGATTTTAAATTTGAATCCGAAAAGTTGACGTGTTACTGTACTCTTCCCTAGAGCATTGATCTAACAGCTCATCACCTGCCTTAAGCTCCCTGAAAGAGGGCCTGGACCTGAGCAACAGCAGGTATCCATAGCTGGGCTCCTATCCTAGAGCTGCGCACCTATGCCAGCCTTGTTAAGGAAGGGTGCTTTTTCAGGGTTGCACAGATAACTTCTGCTTTGGATTTTTCTCTTTTCAGAGATCCCTGGCTGTACTCTGTGACCCAGACTCTAGGTAGATTCACATACATAACTAATGAGTTCTCAGACTTAGACTCCTTCATTCCTGCTTCTCATAGATTTCTACCTACTCTGATCACCACTCTCAAAATGTACTGCCCCAAATGTAAAATCGCTCATTATTTCTCTCTATGAGAACTTTATATGGTATTGTTAACTTAAAATTTAGACGAAACATTCATTCATTAAGTGGTGGTATTTGCCTGTTAAAAAAATACTAATGGGGGGCTGGAGAGATGGCTCAGTGGTTTAAGAACATTGGTTGTTCTTGCAGAAGACCCAGGTTCAAATCCCAGCACCCACATGGCAGCTAACAACTGTCCGCAAATCCAGTGCCAGGGGATCTGACAGCCTCTTCTGTCCTCCGTGGGCATTGCACCACACAGGTGCACTTATCTACATGCAGGCAATACATGCACACACATAAAAAATAATAAAATATTTTAAAAAATGCTAATGGAGAGCCAGATGTTGTGGTACATGCCTTCTATGTCAAAGCACTTGGGGTGTTCAGACAGGAGGGATGTGAATTTAAGTTACACTCTAGGTTACAAAGAAAGTCCCAGGTTGACTTAATCTCTGAGATCCTGTCTTACAGAAAAACAACAAAATTAGCTACTAATAGTAATAGCAGACAAACTTGTTTTGTTTAAGGCTTTCTGGATTTGGGAATTAAATCATCTGAAAACACCATCATAGACATACTCAGAAATGTATTTCCATGGTGATTCTAAATCTGGTCAAATTGACAATGAAGGTTAATAAAAATGGTCAATTACAGATCAGACTAGAATCTTTCATGTGAAGAACCACATCATTGTGTTTCTGCCTCCACTGAGAGAGTACCTGGATGTCTGTGTGAAGCATCTCTCTGCTTCTGTCTTCTAAGGATATTTAATGAAATTTAGGGATTTAAGGCTCTCTTAACATAAAAAAAATTCCAGCAGATTGTTCCCATGTTAAAATCCTGAACTTAATTTCATGTAAAAAATAGTTTTTTTCAAATCAATATTTACATGCTCAACAGATCAGTACTTGATAACTTAGGATAACCTTTATTCACTGTACTCTAGTAAGGTTATTTTTGTTTTACAGTGCTCACACTGAGTTTCAGAAAGATAATTTTCCAGAGATGCCATAGCCAATAAGTTCACATATTATGTCAACACTAAATGTCTTTCTTCCTTAATATGTTAATTTTACTTTTGAATTCTGATCACGTATGGAAGAATTCAATGTCAATTTAATTACTTTAAGATTTTTCTATGAAATTGTTTCTTGCACCTAACCCAAATTTCTCATGCAACCTGAGTCATCTTGCTTGTCTTCAGGCCCTTGTAGATGAGCTTCACCAGGATGAATGGTTTATCACATCTTCTTTGTTTCTAGTAATTCTCCCTGACTTGTCACTGTGACTCATTTGTTTCCAAAACATAGTTTTAATCTATGGAGGACAGTTCACTAAAACATTTTACACTGTTTCCTTTTCTAAAATTTGATTTTATTATAGGTTAAGTAAAGACTCGTACTCTCGGATTAAAATACAAATAAAATATTATAAAAAACAAGTTCTAGGAAAAGTATGCATAGTTTTCTAGGTGTTATTATAATTGTTCTCAAAAGAACCATTTAAAAGATTGTTTTAGCGGCATATGCCTTCAACCCCAGAACTTGGGACACAGAGGCAGGGAGCTCTGTAAGATAGAGGCTAGCTTGGTCTATTACATAGAAATTCCAAGCTAGCTGGGGCTACAGGGGGCTCCTTCCTCAAAAAAGAAAGAAAGAAAGAAAATAAGATTATTTTAATTGAATGATAATAAATGCTTGTATTTGGGGGGTACAATGTGATGTTTCTTGTCAAATCAAGGTAGTTAGTTGTTAATATATCACCTCACCAACTTTTTTTGAGGTAAGATCTTAAAAATACAGTTTTTAGCAATTTATAAATAAGCAACACACTATTATTAGTTGTGGTCACCGTGTACATATGTCATTTTAACTGCCCCTCCAGTGAAACTGAAGCTTTGTACCCTCTGATCACTATCTCCCTCTTTTTAAAATTATATTTAATTAAAATTTTTTTTATATTTTAGAAGCATTTCATTACAGCTTTAACATACTCAATAACAATTTCCAGAGCAAAGATACAACTCTTTCAAAAGTGGCTACAAAATTTTTAGGTTCACAGTTGAATTAATACAGTTATACAATATTGAACTCAGTATAAACCCTACAGACATAAAATTGAGTGAGTTTTTAACCTTTAAAAAAATCTCCATTTCATTTTAAAATACAATATTTCTTACAGAAAAACTCATTGTTTTTGATAATAACACTTAGATGTTGGTGCATGCATCTCTAATCTGTATGTATCTGATTATTACTAGTCATAGTAAGTCACACTCGGATCCTTGGCACCTGTCTATAAAGTCATCGGGTAGATTTCAATGGTAATGTTTATCACCTCTACTAATTAACATGATGTAAATTTTTATGCCTCCTCCTCAAATATAACTCAGTTTTTAAATTTGTTGATTTTGTGTGTGTGTGTATATCACACAGAACATCCCAAACCATCTTATTCATCAATACACCCAGATGGCACCCTCCTGTAGCCTCCACCCACCCCCAATAGAGTCCTTATACTCCTTGCCCTCCTAGGTTGACTAGTTCCAGGGACCTATGAGCAGCTTTCAAAATGTCCTGTAACTGTGGTGAGTCATCTGCTCTCCTGATCAAGGAGACCGTGAAGACCCCATGAGATAGACTTGAACCAGTGTCCAGTCTACAAAGAGGAGGGTCAACACAGAGGAATCATTTCCTCCACGCTTCCAAATGAAGCCAGCCATGGTTGAGTAGGACCTTTGACTTATCTTCATATAGACAGAACTGGTAAAAAGAAAGGAGCCAGGGGCTCCTTTCAACCCCATGTGACCCCTGAGGAACAGATCCTCAAACAGCCTTAAGAGTAAAAATAAGTTGCTTTATCTGGGCCAACTGTATGGCCTTAAACACCCCAAAGGAAAGTATAACCAAAGATTAAAGGGGCCAATATAACAGTCCATATGTATAGCTAAAGGCTACATAACAAGAAACAATGCCAGATAGGAGATACCTTCTTTTGAGTTGTTGACCAGGGTGGCCCAAGAGACTCCCAGATAGTAACCTAGCACACAACTGGGAAAATGAACAGCAGACCCCAATATTATCTAAAGGAATATTGACAACTGATTGCTGCTAGATGAGGAACAGCTGACCCTCCTAAAACAAAGACCTCTAGATAGGCTGACTAGATTCACCGGATGGACAAGTACTGGGGAATGGCTGGCATGCTGACAACACGGTGGAAAGTAGCAGGGAATATAGAGTATCTCCTTTTTTTAATCCTCCCCTTGACACCCTCTGATAACCAATTTTGTACTCTTCATTTCTATGAAATCAACTTAAAAATTTTTTCACCTATAAATGAGATTATCTTTATGTGCCTTATTTTACTTAATATGATGCTCTCTGATTGCACTAAGTTGTTTGAGTGACAAAATGTCCTTGCTTTATTAAGCTGTCTGGTATGCTCTTGTGTATATTTGCCAAAGAGTTTTCCTCTGTTCTTACATTGTCCACACTTAGGTTGCATCTGTGTCTTTGCTGTTGTGAATAAAGCTGTGATGAACATGAGAATGCAGGTGCTTCTTCAACATGCTGATTCGGTTTCTTTTGGACATAGAGACATAGAGTGGGGTTGCTGAGTCATATGGTCATTCTGTGTTTAGGCTTGTGGATGACTTTCATACTGTTTTTCAAAATGTCTTAATTTATTTTCCTCATCAACAGAGGACAAGGGTTCTGTTTTCTTTATATCCTCCCCTACATCTGTTATTTGTCTTTTTGATAATAGCAAAGAATAAATGGTTGGAATTTAAATAACACAAAAAGGATTTATGCCAAAGACTCATACTGGAATCATATCTTTTAAAATGTACCTGATTTATTCAACTATTTTCTTAATTATAGATACAAAAATAATATAGAGCCAGCTAAAATATAAATGACATGGTATAAGGTTGTTCTGAAAATGTACTGTTTATCACAATGTACTGTTGAGAAACTCAATTTCTGAAATGGAAGAAACTGCAACTAAAAATAACACTGTGCTGTCCTAAGTCTCTGGCAACTGAATTCTCCTGAATTCACTGTTTTTTTCTGAGGCTTTAACACTGATGATGTTCTCCAAAATTAGCTTTAGTTTAGAATATCAGTAGTGAAGTTGAGAAAAAAGAGACATTATATGCATGTGGGTGTGTGGGTGTATAGTATGGTCTGAATAATGTAGTGTGTGGTATGTGGTATGTGGCTTGTGTGAGGTGTGTATGTGGTGTGTGTTTTTGTGTGTGTAATCATGTGGTATGTATGTGTGGTGTGTAGTGTAGTGTGGTGTGGTATGTGTATGTGTGTTGTGTGTGAGATGTGATGTGTATGTATGATGTGGCATGTATAGTGTTTGGCATGTGTGTGATTTGGTATGTGGAGTGTGTGTATGTGATGCGTATGTGAGGCATGGTGTGGTGTATGGGCGTCATGTGTGTATGTATGTATGGTGTGTATGATATGTGTATGCATGTGTGTTGTGGTATATAGTGTGTGTATGCATGTGTGTGATGTATAATGTATGTGTGTGTTTTGTGTAGTATGTGTATATGTGTCTGATATGTGGGTCATGTGTCTTTGGTGTGAATTTGTGTGTGTGTACCATGGTGTCTGTGTCAGTGTGTGGTGTGTTTGTGGTAGATTCATGCTTTATTATTCTTTCTTGCTTGATTACTTTCATCCTCAAAATCATCTTTAAATGCTTGTGTTGCTTTTGTTACATTTGAGAACCTTGAGTTTGAGAAGTTTTATTTAATTAGACACAAAATCTCAGATCAACAAAGTTAAAAATGCACATGGGTCTGGAGAGATGGCTCAGAGGTTAAGAGCACTGGCTACACTGGCAAAGGCCCTGATTCAGTTCCCAGCACCCTCATGGTGGCTAACAACCATCTGTAACTCCAATTCCAGGGGATCTGATGCCCTCTTCTTGCCTCTGTGGCACTGTATGCATGGGCAAATAGATGATAGGTAGGTAGATAGATAGATAGATAGATAGATGATAGATATAGATAGATAGATGATAGATATAGATAGATAGATGATAGACAGAATCATAGATACATAGATATTTGTATGCATATATGTTGGTATATGTGTATGTAGGCAAAACATGCATACACATAGAATAAAAATAAACCAAAAAATTTTTTAATGCTGCATGTTGGCATACAGGTACAACAGGCATACTGTATGAAGATAATTTGTTGTTTGTTGGGAAAAACATCTGTGACTTACAGAAAATGATTGCTTTTTAATTCTGTCAGGTTAGAGAGATCCTAACCTTTCTGGGACTTACCTGCTATGGGCAGAGCTCCTCTTTCTCGCATAGGCTTGTGAGCAGAACATTGTTTTCAGGGACAGTTCTGGACCTTAATATAGTTCTGAAACTGATGGAGGGGGCCTTCTTGCACTGAGCAGTATGAAGCATTTATAAAGCACTGATGAAATCAGTTAGATGTACTGACAATTCTTTAAGATCATGCTGGGAGCACTCCCGATATTCACTCTGCTGTGAGGAAGCAGAGACACTGAGCTGCAGCCATTTCACTGCCTTCTGAGCAGCTGTTGAGCTCTCCTTTGCTGGCTGCCTTGACTGAAAGGACCAGAAGTCTAAGAGCTGGCAGGGTTAACATTAGGCCAGCTCCGGCCATCTCAGGCACTCCATGGACACCCTGACAGGGCTTTGCCAAGTCTGCAGCTGACTACCATGGCTCCTGAAGGTGTGGCCTAAGCCAGGGCTATTCTAAACACTATGTACAAAACTTTTGCTATTCTAAGCCTTGATGAACTCTAGCTGGCTCTGCAACCATTTTCACCTTGGCCAGAGTGGGAGCACTTCACTGACTGTTGTTAAGAGTGAGCCCAGACAATTACTGTGATGGTCCCAGCACCTGCTTTCAGGCTTTCCTGCTGAGTGGGCTGGGAGACAGCTGTGCTGCATGCATCTCCCGATGTTACAAGGATGGGCTCTGTAAGGCTTCTCTCCGGTGGTCTTTTCCTGCCTAATTTCAGTAGTGCCATCTGGACTGGTCCAGGGAGAAAGAAACAGTGCATAGCAGAAAGTGAAGGTGGCAGCAACAACCCGGAAGACAAGGCCGATGACAGGTGACAGGGCAACAGCAGTGGCAGCTGCTGCTTGACAGCCGAAGAGGTCCCAGCGGTCCCGGAGGCAGCCTTGACAGCTTGTGTTGGCTTCCGATGACCAATGCTGGGCTCCTGGACAGCAAGCATTCAGCACCTGGTTTCGGAAATGTAGGCCTTAGCTTGTCAACATAGTCTGCAGACAGCCTCTATGGACAGCTGAAGGATGTGTGGAAGCCTTGACAGGGCTGCCTGAACAGTAACAAAGTGGCCACAGGACTGCGGATGTCCACCTACAGATCTGAGCCCGCCATCCTGGCAGTGGGCACCTTTGACCAAATGATCCTCATCACGACCACGGCTGATTCCGGAGTCCTGGGTCCCTGGCATCTGAGCAGCAGGTAGATCTCTGGCTCCCACCCTGGCTCCCGGGTGTAATCCCCACAGAGGCAGTCACCTCCAGGCATCCCAGAAGCAATGGAGGAATTGTGAAAGGGGTCTGGCAACAAACTGCTTGGCAGCAGAAACAGCAGGACAGTTCCAGAGGATGGAAGGCAGGAAGGTGAGCCGGGAGAGCTTCTTAAAGAAGGATAAAGCCATAAAAAGGCAGTTTTGCGTTTCAGAGCCTAGGTCTCAGACCCCAAACAGAACTGTCATATCACTCAGCACTGCTCAGGAGGAGGATTTGGGGTCCCACAGCTAAGGCTTGAACCGGACGGTAACAGTAGAGGGTGCTGTGCGAGACGGCTTCCTGCCCACTGCCACTGCTGCCTGCTGACAAATATGTAGGTAGGAAAGGGAACGTCTGGAGAGCAGCTTTGAAGAGCTTCTTGACTTCACAGACTTTCCATGGTTAGAGTAAATGAGCCGCAGCCAGCTGTGTGCACACATTGCCTGTTGCATTATTTTCCAACGGGGAGATCTTTACTCTTTATCGGTCCAACATTATCATATCGCTTTGAAGTACCCACAGGTTTCCTTGCCTCTCTCAGCTCTTGTAAGACAGAATCAACATCACATACTTGTCCTGAGACAGCTGTATCTCCGATTACAAAACCTGCCTATTCTTTTTGCAAAAGTATTGTCTTCATCTTCGGAATTTTTCCTGATGCCTTATTAAATATGCATTTCTGAAAAAGTCTGTTCTGGACTGAATTTGGCTTCAGTCCAGTGTATGCACTCATGGGCAAGAGTCCCTTTCTTCGTTGTTACGTACTACACCACTAGTAATCGTGCTTATAAGCAAACTTATATTTTGTTTGGTGGATATTGAGAAAACAGCAAGAAGAAAATGTTTCCAAAATGAGGTTTTGGCAAGCACATGATCCAAATATCATTGCTAGAGAAGGGAAACTTATTCTGATATTGTTCTGCTTTTTATGAGAGTCTTTCTTCTTACTCATTTTTTGTATGTATTGAAGTAGCCTTGTCTGAGGCATGGAGTGGAAACTTTGGCTCATAAAGAACAAGAATTTTCCTCCACTTGTTAGATATGTTTATGAAGTAACATTATTTGTTGGGCTGTTAGTTTTCATTACATATAACATATAACCGAGTTAATTTGAGACATGAACTTAAATAGCCCTTGGGTGATTGCCCAGGTGTGAAGACTCCTTTGGGATTAAGGCTGGATGATACTGAATTCACAATAAACTTTGTCAGCTAAAAGGAGCCTTTAATTCCTTGGGATACATTCCTAAGTCTGGTTAGTAACTAGTTCATTCTGTTGATAAACAAACTTCAACAGATTCAGAGGTCAGGCTTGAAAAACAACTCCCAAAATTTAGCACTCTTTATCTTAACACTGATAGAATCTATTTTAGATATGTCTGAAGCAATAACTTTTACTTTATCCTAATTCCACAAAGCATAAAGTTCCTTAAGAAGAAAGTGTCTTGAGGCACAGCTACAGGTTTCTTGTGAATTCTATCCTTATTCAAGAATCAAGGAACTTAGAATGACAGTGGAGACAGAATTTATTCCCAAAGCAGAGACATACTGAATTTCTCAATGTGTGTGATCCCCGCCCCCAATTTATATCATTGAATGTCCTCTGTATTCTGCTGAGCAGAAATAATTGTTATTTAGGTTATTTTTATTGGGGCTGATTTTGAGACAGGGTCTCCCTGTAGGCCCAGCTGTCCTGGAACTCACTATGTAGACCAGGCTGGCCTTGAACTCACAGAGATCCGCCTGCCTCTGCCTCTTGAGTGCTGGGATTAAAGGCGTGCACCACCACACCCAGCTATGAGCATTATTTTTAATCTTGGAGAAAAATTAAAATAACACACTGAAGAGCTGTGTTCTGTTAAACCCAACGTTGTTTAGTTTCCACAATATCTGAGGTCTATGATCTAGTGGGGACATAGGTTTTTGCAGGAGTAAAACTATTTTTTTAAGTAAGTAAGAAAGAAAAAAAATGAAAACCTTGAAGAAGGAAGGAAAGAAGGGAAAGAAAGAAACAAAGAAAGCAAGAAAGAAGAAGAAAAGAAAGAAAAAATTGTAGTGGTCAAGTGAGTCTAAGTGAGGAAAGAGAGGTAGTGTCCCTTTCTAGTGGGTCACTCAGCAGCATTTCTCTAGATAGCATAGGCGCTGACAGTCAGTAGTCCAAGTACATGGTAGAAAGCTCCATGTGTAGTGATGAAACAGAAGGAAGCCAGTGTGAGGGACAGAAAAGTGACAAGTGTATCTGAGGATGCTACAGCAATACTACCGGATAGAGAGTTTGGGATATTCATAGAGGAAAGTAATGCTGCTGGTGTTTGTTTTGAGAAGATGTGTCGGTAGATTGGGTCACCACTGGATTCCAATGCAGGGAGCCAACCACAAAATAATCTTGTGTGACTCAGCATGATGGCTCTCATTTCCTCTCAAGGAAATCTTCAGTTTGCTGTATAGAAGTATATCATCCTCCCCAGAATACCCAAGAAATGCCTATTCCATAGGAAAAAAAAAAATCTCTTTCTTTAATAGCTAAGTCTCTTTAAAACCATATAGGCTGAGGTAATCAAGGAAGATCTTGAGATACTGTGAAAGAAAATTAGGCAGGAGAGTATGGTACAAAACTCTGGGCAAAGAAGAACAAAATAGCCTATTTTGAGTGGCGGTCTAGAGAATGATCTCTCTGGCTCTCTTCTGCTTTCATTTATTTCTATTTCCCTGTCTGGCACACATATAACCACCAACACTGGCACATTTGATCATCTCTCAGTCCTTAGCATAGTTCACTACCTCTATCAATCACTGCTGACAACTGCTAACTAAACTAATGTCCATTCAATTTATGTAGACTTTAGCATCCTTCTCTTGGAAAACAATGGAAAAATGATCGATTCACTTATTATATAAATTATTATCAACAAAAATTTCAAACTGATTCTAAAGTAAAATACTTAAGTATGCTCTGAAATTGGATAGCTTTGACTATTTTGGATCAAGGTTCTGTAGCTATCATTATGGCATGACTATTAATATTTGAGAATATTAATTTGAATTACTCATATGTCCTCAGAAAAAGAAGTACTCATGGAATTTCAAGATATCTTACTGCAGTTTTAGAAAGCTTTAGTTTTAGAAGGTCCTTTTTTCTTTTACCTTCACACATTTATTCTGATTTTATCTTTGGAATACATAGAATCTAGTGATCAGGTGGTTATTCTTCAAATACTTGAGATTTTCATGTCTCACAGATATTTTTCTTATAAGTTAAAATTTTTATTTAATTCTATTTATCTTATAACATCATAGTTAGCTTAGCTGTTAACTTGACACAAGCCTAGGGACACTTGATCAGAGGGAACCTCAATTAAGGAGCTTCCTCCATCAGACTGCCCTGGGGCATGTCTGTGAAACATTATCTTGATTACTGGATGGTGTGAGAAGGCCCAGCCCACTGCCAGCAGTATTATCCATAGGCATGTGGGCTTCAGCTGTATAAGAAAGACAGCTGAGCAAGTCAGAGGGAAGAAGCCAGTAAGCACTGTTCTACTACGGTTTCTCCTTCAAACTCTTGTCTCAGTTTCTGCCTGAGCTTCCCTCATTGATGGACTATAAACTATAAGCTGAAATGAACTCGTTTATCCCCAAATTTCTTTTGGTCATTGTCTTTATCACAGAAACAGAAAAGAAGCTAGAACAGCGTGTTTCAGACACTTTATTTGTAGTTACTCCTAGTCTCACTCATCTGGTATTTCCTCTAAATGCATGTCCATAGAATGGAATGCATACATTAGTCAATGTAACATCATGCAACTTCTGGATATTCTGCTTCCATTAGTGTGCCCTAACATTGAGTTTAATTAGTTTGATTTTGTTTTTAGTGGCTACATATTATTTTGTTCATGTTGAATTTATAATAAATTCTGTCTTTTTAACACCACATCTGATCAGTAGGATTTTTTTTAATCTCGAAGAGGTGTTATTGTGTGATTTTAAAAGTATAAATTAGGAACTAAACTGAGTATTTATTTACTCAATTATTCTTCAACTCATTCATAAAACAGCTATCTGCAAAATTTCAGTCACAGAACATGGAAAGTTGTCAGAAAGACAATACATTATCTTTCCCATGAAACATTTATAACAGGATACCATTAAACACACACAATATTCAAATATCCTCTCATATCCAAATATGATCTAGCTCCAGATACTCCTTAGGGTATCTCAGAACACAGCCCTCCTAAAACATTATCAACAAATTTAATAAACCTGCATCTTGTGTCTTTTCTCAAGTAGCTAATAAAAATTCAAACACAAATCTCAGAGACATAACACTAGCAACACGTTCTCCTGGTTCAGTTTCCTGTTAATACCCAGATTACAGCCTCCAATTAGAACCTAATTTATTTAGCGATACTCTTATCCAACCTGGCCATATTTCTTTCTCTTACAAATAGTATGCCTAAAGACTTTGTCAAATCCCTCCCTAAAATCGTGATACATAGAGCTTACCCTCTTAAAGAGTAGCAATTCACAAATATCACAAAGATGACTCAAGAATCTTCTGTAGATGGGTATAGGATGTTTTATTCTGGAAGTCTTTTAAAGTTATTGGATCACCTTCTGTATGTTGGCAAACTGTCATTTTTCCAAGGATGCCCATCAATTATTTAAAGTATTTTCCCCAGTATCAATTTCTGAAATGGCTTAGTGCTTTTCTTTGTGTTTACCTTGAAACAAAGATGGTTAGTGCAGTGTTTTCATTCCAATGACAGAGTCCAATATTTAATGAATAATAAATAGAACAGTGACAAACATCCTAGTATATATGTGAATGAATGATCGATGGAACTCCTGAGATAGATTCTACACTTCCCAAGAATACCAACCAGGCTCAGTTAGAGGAGAAGTTAGGCCAGGTGGTCATTGAAAGAGGAGTGATTTCTTTAGGCGGAGAAATCTTTTTGCATTTTGAACATAACATGTGCTACAAAGAAAATTGGAATGCCACGAAGTTTGAGGTGTATTTAGAAAATATCAGGCAATGAAGCCAGAGTTTGTAGGTTGTCCAAATGGTTAAAAATTCAACTTCACTTGTATGTCAGCCCACCTCCCAATCCTGTTGGGGTTGTGTAATCTTTTGATCAGCCCACCTTGGTCAGTTCTATAGAAACTCACCTGCCCCTGCTGCCATTCTCACATTTCTAGGCATAGCTGAGCTTGAGCAACATTAACTTAGACAGAGCTAGTCAAGGTTTGCAGTATGCTTATTTTCTTATTTACCACCAATTGGAGTCACCCCTCTCCCTCTAATCAAAAATCAAGATGGGCCTGTCTGGCAGCCTTTTCACCTAGCCACCCAGGCCACCCTGCCAATCCAGGACTATTTGAAGTCTTTTCTGGAGCCACAGGCTCGGAAGTTGCACCTACCCCTGGCTGATCTGAGTTCACTTCTCACACCCAATTTGCACATCAACACAGAGTGGCCCCAAAACTGAACACCAAGCAGCAGTCATCAGGGTCACAACCTGACAAGTTGGGGCAACATCAAACAAAGATACAAATATACATTCAATGAAGATGAGATCAGAAATCCATAACAAAAAACATTAGCAATAGAATAACTCAAGATGCCCAGGTTCCTTTGCAAAAATACAAACAGCATGAATAACAAGGACAATAGATCTCTTCCAGAAACTAACATCACAATCATAATGTTTCCTGAGAAAGACAACTTAGCTGATGCACAGCACAATGATTTCAAAATAACAGTTATAAATATGCTCAAGGTAATCAAGCTTGTGCTGATTTCAGAGCCTCATCTCTACTTACTAGAGCCCACAGTGATGGAAGATGCTCTGTACTACCAGATGGAAAAAACAATCAACTTTATGTAGCTGTAAATCCTGTAAACTCCAGTAACAACTAGCTTGGCAATATATGCCCATGGGTGCAATAGTGGCATGAATATTATGGGACTAACCAACTACTTTTAAATTTGATTTAAGGCCTGCTTCATAGGATGGAGTCTATATCTGACATTAATATCAGGCTTATGAATCTGAGGCTAGACAGGTCACAGGACATAGGGGAGAACCTGCTACTAGTTTTCTACTTAATAGTTATCCTAATGACTTATTTTTATACCCATAGGTTAATACATCTCTCAACTCTCACCAGAGAAGATTCCTTATGCAACAGATGGTGCTTAACATAGAAACCCACAACTGGTCAAGTACAGAGAACAAGAGGCTACAAAGAGCTTTTCCCTGAGTAGGACACCTATGTCAAACTTCTGCTTTCAAAGCTTAAGGATCAGAGGGAGTTGAAAGATTCCAAGAGCCAAAGGTAGTAAATGACCATAAGAAAATAGTGTTTTCCAGACAGCTGGAATCTTCATATGATCTCATAGCAATGGTTGACAGCATGCACAAGTCCCATGTAAGCTCAAATCAGACAAAATTCCAACATAGACATGAGCCAGTGGACAAGAAACCCTAACCCAACTTAAGGAAATCAGGGTAACTGATGGTTGCTAGGAGAGGAAGATACAGTCTCTTTCAAAGATGGGATTCTTGGCAAGTTAACCAGGCCCTAGTGAATGAACCCATACTGAAAGAAATTTGGGGCTTGTAATTAGACTCTATAGGATATATATATATATGTGTGTGTGTGTGTGTGTGTGTGTGTATGACTACATTAAATTGGGGGCAACAAAGGGAATTGTGAACTGTGAATAGGGGAAGGAAATCTATCATCAAATTATATCGTATGTAAATCACAAAAATTCAGCAAAAAAGAGCTTAAAGTAATTCAATGCTTTAAATTTTCTTTAATCATGAAAGCCACTTGGTAACTAAAACTAAGGATGATCTTGAGACATCTGCTTTTAAAGCTTTAACCCAGTGTGTTACTACCCTGAAATTCTAAGAAAATGGCCACTATATTACTATCCCTGGTAATAGGCATTTCAATATCAGTCCTAGACAGACAAAGAGAGTTGGCCATAAGAAAAAAAATCTTTACCTGAATAAAAGGAAATTTGTGAGAGGAGAGATAAATAATGCTTCAGGGAGTATGAAAAACCAGAGGGAAATGTATTAGTTCAAAGTCCTACTGAAAAATATACATACAGGTGCATATGTATAGGTAAAGGCTATATGACAAAACACACAGTGTAAGGCAGGATAAATCTCCCTTTGAGTTGTTGGTCAGGGTAGTCCAAGAGACTCCAAAAATAACACTGGCTTGTCAGAGCCCTTGATTGCCTCGCAGAGCTTGAAAGTAAGACTCTATTGCTAAAGGCAGGCCATACTTCAGACACATGACTTGGAGCAACGGAGATGGAACTAACCTAGAAGCCTCCTTCCTGAAGTCTAGCTTTCATGGTATCAGAGGATACTCTACAAGCTGCCAAGGGAGGAAACTATCAATGGTCTTACCCAACTATAAAGTCTAATAACCAACAATGACCAAAATAGCAAACTATCTTTTTTGGTACAGTAGTGGCACTTCTATATTGGACATAATCAAAATCTGTCTAATTGGAATTAAGGCTTGCTCAATAGGATGGAACTCATGTGTGGTACTGTACATACAGCCAAATACACATGGCTTGAGAGGTGTAGGTCCTGGAGAAAAACTCACTTTTGCCACATCTCTAGGCCAATGTAAGTCCTTACCTTATTCTAAGTATGTATCCATATATTTACGGACAATTTTACCTTTTTCTTCTCATCAAAGAAGTTTGTTTTTTTCAACAAATGGAGACTATTACAGAGTCCCATAACTGGTCAAATACAGAATAAGTGTCTGTGAGATGCTTAACCCTGTGACACATCTTCAATGCAACCTCTACACATAGGATGAATGTATCTCTCAACTCACCAGAGAAGTTTCCTTATACAGTAGATGGTGATTAACAAAAAAAGCCACAATTGGTCAATGTGCAGAGAACAAGAGGCTGCAAAGTGTTTTTCCCTGAATAGGACACCTATCTCAAACTTCTGCCTCAGAAGGCTCAGGGATCATTGTGAAAGAGGAGGTGGAAAAACTGTAAGAGCCAGCGGGTGTGGATGACCACAAGGAAGCAGAGTCTTCCGGACAGCTGATCAGTTATCCATAGGAATTCACAGCAATGTTAGCAGCATACACAAGTCTTATGCAAACTCAAACCAGACAAAAATCTAAGCATAGACATGGGAAGGTGGGTAAGAAATGCCAAACCAACCTACGGAACTTTTGGCAACTGATGTCTGCTGGGAGGGAGAAAGACAGTGTCTTGCAGAGACAAGACTCTTGGTGGGCCCAGTGGATGGATATTAAATTGGGCAGGGGGCTGTGGAAGGAGATGTGGATGGTGGGGAATCTAAATACCATCAATCTATATTATATGAAAATCACAAAACATTCAATTAAAATTATAAAATAAAAGTAAGTAAAAATAAATAGACAAATAAGTATGTTCAAGGAACTCAATGAGAATATGAATAAAAGATTAAACGAAGATTGTGTAAACATAAACAGTTGAATGAAAATACTAAAATAATTCAGGACATGAAATCATAACTCAATAAAGAAAATCTCTAAGGAAAAGTCAAACTGAAATAAAACTTGAAATGAGAGGCTCAGGAACTCAAACATAAAGCTCAGAGGAAAGGATCAAAAGTAGATTGGAGCAAATGCAACAGAGAGTATCAGATCTCAAAGACAAGGTTAAGGAAACGGATTACTCACACAAAGAAAATGTCAAACCTAAAATAACCCAGGAATGGAATACAGAGGACCTCTTGGACACTATAAAAAGACCAAACCTATGAATCATAGGTATAAATGAAAGAGAAGCAACCCAGGTCAAAGGTATTGAAAATGTTTCTAACAAAGTTCTAAAATAAAATTTCCCAAATATAAGGAAAGAGATACCTATTAAGGTGAAAGAGACATACAGAACACCACATAGACAAGATCAAAAAAGAAACTCTCTGGGTCATATAATAGTCAAAACAGTAAATGTGCAAAACAAGGAAAAGTTATTGAAATTTGTGAGAGAGAAAGATCAAGTCACATATAAAGGTAGGCCCATGAGAATAACAGTTGATTTTCCAGTGAAGATTATGAAAGCCAGAAGGGCTCAGATCAATGTCCTGTAAGTCATGAAAGACCACAAATGCCATCCCAGACTACTATAATCAGAAAATGTATCAGTTGTAATTCAAAGAGAAAGAAAAACTTTCTATGATAAAAACAGATTTAAAAAATTTACGTCAACCAAACAAACTCTACGGAGGATACTAAAAGGAATACTTTGGTCTCAGGAGAAGATTAAACACATCCAAAAGGTACAAAGAATAAATAATTTCAGGACAGTTAACCAGAAGAGGCCTAAGAACACACACCAGCAAAACAGAAATTAATACACATTGGTCAATAGTAACTCTCAAAATTAATGCTCTTAATTCCCCAATATAAAGATGGACTAACAAGTTGGATTTAAAAAAGGAGCCATATTATTGTTGCTTCCAAGAAGCACAATTCACCATCAATGACTGACATCACCTTAGGGTAAAAGGATGTAAAAAGGTATTCCAAGCCAATGGAACTAAATTTAATCAGTATATCACTCTACTCCTTAAATGAACACATTTAAGTAATTATCTCAACTTTAAAGCTAAATAGATGAGCCAAGCTTCATTGACATTTGTGAATTTCCATATTCATGCAAAATTTGAGGAGAATATTTATTTAAAGCTAGGTTGACACAAATAAAAACCTGAACATTTGATTAGATTTTCATTAAGGGAGCTAAACTTTGTTAAGATAATTGAGTAATTTAAAACCACCAAGTGAAAAAAAACCTGAAATTCTTATTTCAAAACAAAAATGCATGGTATTTATAATGTCTAAGTTTATTTCTTATATATTTAAATATCCTTAATTCCTTTAAATTAATCCAAAAATCTAGTCATTTACAATGTTTGGATTCTATTTTGTCCGAAGAGTCAGATAAGGTTTAGGACAGCAGTGCAGACATTCATCATCTCTCGTTTTGCTCACTATATTGCAACGCTCGGTCTGTCAAGGTTCAAATAAAACACTATTCAAATAAAACTTATACAGAGAAACACTTAGAGAAATAACATAGAGTGAAACTTAGAAAATAGTCATTATTTTTTATGTCAACTTCTATATTATATGTTTGTGCTTCCAATAAAATAGTTTTCTATCACAAATGAGTACAATAATGCAAACTTATGAAAACTTTAGTCGGGTGAAAGCTGGAATCAGGATACATTCAGAAAGATGACTATATATCTATATATATATATTATATGATAATTTTCCTCAGTAATCCATCAGACAACATGAACATCTAGCCGAAGTGCCTACAACTGCTTGTTGTATATGTATTCATTTATAAATGCATTCAATAGGTAATTTGATATGCAATAGATTAATGCAAGCCTTGATATGTTCCCAACATTGCTACTTTGTGTATCCCCTGCCCTACCAGTCTTTTGAGACAGAATCTCACTCTGTAGTTCATTCTGTTTTGGAACTCTCTATGTAGTCCAGGCTGGCCTCAAACAAATGATAATCCTCCTGCCCCGGCCTCCCAAGTGCAGGGATTACAGGCATGAGTCACCACATCTAGCCCTTTCTTTATCTGTGTGTGGTAATCAGCCTGAGGTGGTGTCCAATATTTCTGAATGTTTCTGGTACACATATCTTGCCACTTTCCACACTAAATATGGATGACCTATGTAGCAAAAGAATATTGTTGAAATGACAGCTTGTAATTTTTGAAGCTGCTTATAGAGGGCACTGGAATTTCACCTTTGCTCCTCCTATAGAATTAGTTGCAGCAAGGGAAGCCAGATGCCATATCATAAGTACATTCATAAAGACGTGTAGAGAAATGTATGTGCAGCCCAATCCCATCAACCGGCACTAAAATGCCAGGCACGTGAGTCAGTTGAGCGATGGCATGGCTGGAACACTGCTGGTGTCTCACAAGCATGATAGACCCTCAGCCAGAAATACTCCAAGAAGCCACACCAAGGTGCCTGACACACAAACTGAGATAATGAACGTTTTTTACATGTCAGCTGTTGTGTTTGGGGGTGATTTGTCATATAGCAATAAATGACTAATATAACTTGCTTACCTGTTTAGATTTTAAGTCTTGCACAGAGAATTTATCTTCTATTGAAATGAATTAGTTATATTGAATTAATTTTCTCTAGAAAATGTCAAGTTTATATTTTATGTAGAAAATGTCTCAGGTCACCCAACAGTTTCCTAACTGCTTCAATCTGTTTCTGAATAACAATAATAATGCCATTTATGAAGGTGCTATTATTGCTTAAAATTTCATTATGTTTTATGTGATGATGGATTTAAAGCAAAAATATTATTCTATATTTAGAAAATGTGGTCTGCATTTTCATGTTATTCTATCCATTATACCATGGATATTTCTATACAATTCCTATAAACAGACACCAAATGCTTTCTTCACTCTTATGGGCCCATCTTGACTTATAAATTATTTCACCTTTCTTTTTCTTGGGTTAGGCCCAGACCAAGGTCTGTGTTATATATTAGAAAAATGAGGATGACTTTCTTTCTACTTTTTCAAGTAGAACTTATGTCATGCTTCTGAGAGGGGTGTTATCTTAGAATGGTTCCCCAAACAAAGCCAAACTACACACACACACACACACACACACACACACACGCACACACACACACTCCCCACATATGTATAACAACACTGTTAATTTTTTTTTTTTTAGGAAATAATCCTTTGCATTTGAGTCCAAAAAGAAACAAATTCACTGGAAATTGCCAAAAAACTAACAAAAACTACCAACAATAAATGTTATGGGTAGCATCGTGGCAATATGTTGGTGGAGCTCTTGAAAGTCTACAATGAAGACATTGGTGTGGTCTGGAATGGAAACCTTCTTTGGCCTCTTTGGCTGCCTTTGTAGCAGAAGAGTATGTAGGGATAGCCTGGATTGTCTCATGCTGTTGTCATCATCACTGGTACCTCAGCATTCAATGAGCACTATGGCAAAGAGCTAAAGAATCTACAAGCATCTGCATCTTTCACCCCAGAAAATGCACTCTAATGGTTCGCTTCCTGTAGCATTCTACCCAGTGATTCAGTGCCTTTGTCCCAGGGTTTGTGCTGACTGGAAGCTGATGTGCTGCGGAATATTCTAGTACATGTGCCTATTCTTGAGTTGTTATTAATGATGAAACACCAATAACATAGAGAAATAATGGGATGGCTGTCTAATGAGAAGAAGGTAAAGCATGTTAAACTGTGCTAGGAATTTCTATGTGATAGTATTAAATTACGCTGCAAGCTCCAAGGACTCTTTTTGTGAAAAGTTGATGTGCTGTAATTGATGGGCAAGTTATGAAATCTTAGCATGCACTTTAGGTTTGTACTCTGGGATGTGAACTGCATGCAGCTTGTCAATAAAAGCCCTGTAATAAACTGTTATTAACAACAATCCAGTTTATTCTTCTAGGTGCTCCCTTAAATAGATCTCACAGACCTTTTCTACCCGATTATATATGAATTGTCATATGGTTTGTGTGTGTGTGTGTGTGTGTGTGTGTGTGTCTGTGTGAAGGCCTGAGATTCCAGCTTATTGATATTATGTGATGCCTCTTTTGCTTATTAATTAAATTTACTCTTTGGAAATTTTATGCATATATGTATATGCATATATGCAATACATTCTGACTTGTGTATAGGAATCATGATGCATTTATGGTAGGATGGATTTGAGTATACCAGTTGACACAATTTATACTAGATATTGTAATGACACCACCACCACCCTCTGCTTGGAAATGGTTATTCAGGTCAAGAGGTGATACAGCATGCCTTTAGTAAGAGTTTTGAGAATAATTCCCCAAACTGCCTGAACACAAGAAATACCTGTGGAGTTTTAAAAAATCTGATGCCTGGGCACCCCCCAAACCAATGAAAACAGAATCTCTGCAGGTGAGACTTAGACACCGCTGGGATTTTTAATTCTTCAGTGAGTTTTGACAAAATATCCACATAACCCTCCACAACTAAATATAGAACATTACTATTATCTCATAATGTTCCCTGGGTTCCTATTCATTCTCTGTCCCTCCCAACTAAAGGCAAAAATTACACTATTTTTTTGGCTGTAGAGATGGCTCAGCAGTTAAGAACACTGATTGTTCTTGCAGAAGACTAGGGTTCGAATCTCAGCACCCACATGGCAGCTAACAGCTATCCGTAACTCCAGTTCCAGGGGATCCAACAGCCTCTTCCTACCTCGTGGGCATTGCACAACATGGGTGCACTTACCTACATGCAGGCAATAAACGCATACACATAGAATAAAAATAATAAATAAAATATTTTAAAATAAAATTATTCTATTTTCTATTTCATTGACTAGAATGGACTTATTTCCCTGTATGTAAATGACTTTTAGGCCTATTCAGATACTTGGTTGGTATAATCCCTTTCCCTGCTTATTCCTGAGTAGAATACTATTGTACATACATACCACAATATCATTCTCCTGTTGACAGACATTCGTTTTGTTACCAATTTTTGTAAATGTAAATAAACCTCATTGAACATTCCAGGAAAAATTTGTGTGGTCATATTTTCATTTAATTTTTGTAGATATCTAAGAAACAAATTGCTAAATCATAGGTTGGTTGCAACATCATTTCTATATGCCTGCCAGCATGAATGAGTGAACCAAGCTGCTTTCATCTTTTCCAGTCTTTGGCATTGTAAATCTCTTTTGATTTTATGTATTTTCTCAAGGGTGTGGTTTCAATTAACTGTGGTTTTATCACTAGTTCCCTGATGACTGACAGTGTTGGGTATCTGCATGTGTGCTTGTTTGCTACTAAATAATGTTTTTTGGTGAAGTTTCTGTCTAAAAATTTCCCCAATATTTGTATTTGCTTGATTTATTTTATTATTTTCTTTTAAATTTATTTGAATTATCTCAACATTTTGAGATATTTTTGATTGATGTATTTGAAAAATAAATATGTGTGTGACTTGCTTTTCATTTCCTTCATGATGTTGTTTGATGAACAGCAGCTCTTAATTGTGAAGAAAATACTAGCTCTTATTTATTGTGTGTTATAGTCACTGATATTTGTGTCTCTTTATAAAACCTTTCTTCAGCTCCAGGATACAACAATGTTTTCTTTATCTTTCAGGTATTTACATTAGTTTTATCAAACCTTTGAAATATGTTTCCCTGGAGCACATGAAAATGTCTAAATAAATGATTGCAGAGCAGCTCTTTTCTTACTCCAATTACTTATGAATTTATTTATTATATTTTAAATATAATATTGTTGCAGTCTTAGAAATAAGGTAATTAAATTATCCAAAACACTTTTGTAGATGCTTAGGAGGATTGATTTACCAATATGAGGCTAAGAAGCTATTAGATGTGACTGGTTTTTGCATTCACCTACTTTCAGAATATATTTAGTCTGTCTTCAAAAGGTCTCATATTTTTGTTTTATATTAAGAGAGATAAAAAGATCAGATGACCCTATTACACCTTTTATAGGATTGCAGATCTAAAGGGAAGAAATTAAAATATGAAGCATTAAAAATAAGGTCTATTGGGAAAAAATCTATTTAAGGGGACAAATTGTGAGAGTTAGTGAATTACTTTTTAGAGCAATAAAATGATGAACAATTAATAAGTGACATTTTCAAATAAAAAAACTCAGTCAAGATGCTGTCAGGAGGCAGAACCTAATAAATGCTTTCATATTGCAAGTTCCACTGTGTGATAACTTAAATATTAGCAATTGCCCCTAAACTGCCTGTACTTAATGAGAAATTGTTTTCATTTGGATAGCAACACATAGAAAAATCAGTAGTATTTGTACACAATAGCAACAAACTTTGTAACAGAGAAATGAAAACACTCTCTTATTTTTCAATAGCTAGCAAAAAAGAATAAAGAAAAAAAATTTAAGAATAAATTCAACCAATGATGTGAAAGACACATACATTACTCTCTTCTTTTATAGAGGACCTGAGTTGGGTTCCTAGCACCTACAAGTCAGCTCACAAATGCGTGTAGCTTGAGTTCCAGTGGATCCAAAGTCCACTCCTTGCCTCCATGGCCTCCTGCACACACATGTGCACGTAAACTCAAGCAGGCTTACACACATATACATGAATTAAAAACCAATTATTCTTAAAATTAAGAATGTTAGATAATACATTTGCAAACTAATTTAACTTGTTATTGCACAATGTATCAAAACTTCAAAATAACTTGTATTATATATTTAAATCTTATTTAATTTTATTTATTATATTTATTTTATGTGTATGCGTGTATTGCCTGCATTTAGGCAAGTGCATCCATGTGGTTCAATGCCTGCTGAGGTCAGAAGAGGCTGTCAGATCCCCTGGAACTGGAGTTATGGACAGTTGTTAGCTGCCATGTGGGTGCTGGGATTTGAACCTGGGTCTTCTGCAAGAACAACCAGTGTTCTTAACCCCTCTGCCATCTCTCCAGCCCCTCAAATTTTATTTAAATAAATAAAGTAAAAAAATAATAGCAGGAGAAAATTGGGTAAAAATTTTGGAGTCATTGACTGTAATTTTAGTTGTTTTTTTTTACCCCTATCAGTTATCATTTTACTTATTATTGATCAATGGGAGTGATTTTCCTTTGCAGAAAGAAAAGAATACAGGTAGTGGTATTGAATGTGTGTGTGTGTGTGTATGAAAAGTAACAGGTTTGTTTGTTATTGGAAAACAGTCTTTTTCCAAACTCCTGCACCTAACATGACTTTCGTTATTGGGTGGTTGAAATGTATTTGGTGTTTGAGAAAGTAATGTACATTTTCCAGCTTTTGTAAATCTGTAGTAAATGAGCAGTAGATTAATAATAGACTTAGGGTAGAACAAATGTTTTATAATTTTATATTATTTTAAGGCTTAAATTATGCTTTATAAAGATAATATATAGTGAAAGATGTATATTTTCAAAATGAATAACTTAGTACCTGTGTGACCCGTTTTACTACTTTAAAGATAAGACATTGCTTCTGGTCAGAAAAATGAGAAAAATAATGTTCCCATAGAAAATTTAACAGTACCAGGAGTAAGCAGATTGTACTGTGTTACAGTATTGCTATTCTTTACCACTTTGGCATTAATTTATGTTAAAATTTTATGTATTTATTTATTTTTATTTTGTATGTATGACTTTTCACTGCATATATAAGTGCACGCCCTGCATGCAATGCCCATGGAGGCCAGGAGAAGGCATCAGATCCACTGGAACTTTGGTTAAGACAAGTGTTAACTGCCATACAGGTGCTGGGAACCAAACCCAGGCCATCTGAAAGAGCAGCTAGTGGTCTTAACCACTGAGCCATTTCTCCAGTCCCTATTAATTTGTATTCAAGAATTAGAAATATCATCGAAGGATAGCCAAAACTTAAGGGTTGCCAAAGTATTTTAGCATAGACTTTCTCTACTTAACATATTGAACTTAGCGTTTATTGCATATTATGTTTGAAATTCAGTTATGTAACATTTCTAAAGTCTATACAATACAACTTTTATCAACTACTATTCTGTTTTTGTCAAATAACAAATGCTATATCATCTAGCGGTTTGTATGTTAAAAGAGTGGTTATGCCCTAAAAGAAAGCCTTGCTGCAAAGAGAAAATCTTGCTGGTGTCACAGATCAAACACCAATGTGAGAAAGATTTTATTCAGTATCATTAAACAATTGACTAGGCCTCCATAAATCCCTAAGGGACCATATAAGAAATCTGGTTTTCAAAAATTCCTATTGTACCATTCAAGTAAACATTTCTTTTCATGATATAAGCATTGAACTATTACAATTAGTCATTTCTGTTCTAACATCTTCAACATTCCATTTTCTGAAGAATAAGAATGTGGCTTTTGTTTGAAAAGTCTCATACAATTCTACAAGTGTCAAAATACAAGAATTTTCTTAAGGAAGAAAATAATATTCTGAACATGTTGGGAAATTGTAGAACTAGGGAACACCATTGTGTGGTTATCCAGAAACACTCTTCTTGTTAAAAAGTGGAGACAGTTCAGGTGATGTGGTGTGTTATCCACTTTATGCAAAATTTTTATATACGTGAGGATATTTTTAAAGTTATTATTATACTTTATTTATTTAGCTGTGTGTGTGTGTTTCTATGTGCACCTGCGTATGTTACAGCGTGTGTGTGGATGTCGGAGGACAATTTGTGGAAGTTGGTTCTCTCCTTCCACCACATGAGTCCCATTGGTCTAACTCAGGTCATCAGGTTTGGTAGAAGGCTTCTTTAGTCACTGCTGCATCTTGTAGCCTCTAGGTGAGAATACTTTTACTTAAGTAAAACAACAAACACTAACTGACTCCTATGATGCTGGTAATTTAAGAACAAATTTTTCATATGGTGTAAATTATGGTAGCCCAAAGTAGGGTCCAGTGATCAATGTCATCCTCACCATCTGAGCTTTCTGGAAATGTGAGGGGAGGAGGGATTATTCTTGATTATCGAATAGAAATGTTTATTTTAGTAGGATCCTTATGTGATTTGCAGGAACTGAAGCTTGGGACTCAAACCTTTCATTTCTTTTATGTACATTGGTAAAGGTATTTAAGGTTTCCACTCATTTCTTCTTAATAAACATTTTTATGTTTGAATGTTTGCCTGCATGTACATATATGCACCATACATATTTCTAGTACCTCCAGGTGCCAGAAGATCCCCTGAAATTGGATGGTCAGATGGCTTTTGCCACCAGATAGGTACTGAGAAGCAAACCTGGATCTTCCACAAAGTCATCAAGTGTTATTAACCACTGTGTCATCTTTCTAGCTCATTCTACTCAACTCTTAAAACCCCCATCAATTCAGTTTTGGGCAAAATTTAGAGGGTATGTGCAATTTATTTACTTTTTAAAAAAAAGTTTTAAGCTTGCCTTATTTCAAAAGGAAAATGAGACCTCAGGGAGTAGAGCTTGTACTTTGTGGAAAAACAAGAGTTCACCCTGAGAGCAGAAGGCAGGGACCCAAAGGTCAGAGACAGTTTGTGCTTACTTCTCAGTCCAATTCTCTGCCATGTGATTCTTTATTGAGATAAGGCACATATTTCTGCACACTTGGTAGAATAAGCAACCCCCAAGTCAGGAGCTGATATTGTACACCGGTGACTTGAAACTCTGAATGCACTTCCCCAGAAAATGTGTAGTACTTGGTAGGCAGTTTACTAGGCAGTCTGTGATGGTACTGCCCCAGGCATCTATCAGATAATGTAAATTTTCTTGAGAAGAATATACCATAAAGCCTCCAGGTAACTGTATATAAGATTCTAAAAATCCATGAGCCCATTGTCAAAAAGTCACAATACAAATAAGAAAATGAATAACTCAAGTGAGAGTTGAAAGAAATAACAAGTGTCAACGGAATGTAGCTTGGTGCTGGAGAGATGGCTCAGCGGTTAAGAGCACTGCTCTTGCTGAGGACCCGGGTTGGATTCCCAGCACCCACATGGCAGCTATGAACCATCCTTAACTCCAGTTCCAGGGGAATCCGAAGCCCTCTTCTGACCTCCGCAGCATTGCACAACACAGGTGCACTCACACACATGTAGGCAATACACTCACACAAATAAAATAAAAATAATAAACAAAATATTAAGAAAAAGAATGTAGCTATAGAAACTACCAGGTAGGAAATACAGATTAAATATCCTTAATTGGTTTAAAGAAATAGCACATGATCTCAAAACTATAATAAGGAACAGGAAACAAGCAAACTCAGTACAATTGAGCCTCAAAACTAGATAGAAACATAAAATGTCAGATTAGCTTCGTCTAAAGCTATAAAGAGAATGATGGTAGAATTCAGCTTTTAAACTAGACAATCAGAAATAGAAAACATAGATGTGAGAAGAGATGATAGTTGGAGAGAAGAAAAGCTGAGAATTTTACAGTCTGTTGAAGAAAGCAAGCGTAAGAATCAAGAATTCCAATAAAAGTTAATCCGAGCATGAGAATCCACGTGTAGCCAGCTTGCAAAACTGAAGCAACAAGTATAAGAAGACAATCTTCGTAATGAACTTGACTACCTGCCGCCCCCACCAGGCCCCTAGAGGGCTCTTTCACCCATATCCTGGGACTACTGCTGTTTATAGTCTAAAAATTTCTATCGACTGAAGAGACATTCTTCACTCAAGATCATGCCCTCTTTATGAATATAGTCTGCATTTAAGCACTTACTGACATAAAAGTTTGAAGTCCTGCTACCTTCATCACAAGATGTAATGGCCCTCAAATCCAGACTTAATTGAGATTTCCCTAAGGTAAGTTGTGGTATCTGCTGTTATGGCATTGCAGCCCAACTTCTGTTCAACTCTCTAGCACTGTCTTTCCTTCTACAAGTGTTCACTCTAAGGGTACTCTTCCCTAAAGTCCCTTCACACTGAACTTATCTTAGAATATACTTCTGGGAAACTCAGCCTGCAAGTGATAGTAGGAGGTGGGAAGAACACTGAAAAAAAAGACCCTTTAATAAGACCAGTTATAAGGTTATTAAATGATCTGAAAAAAAAGTAGTCAGTTTAAAGTTTCTAATGTTATTTTAGGCATATAAAGAATTATTTTTTATTGGATTTTTTTTATTTTATTTTATGTGTACGAGTGCTACAACTCCATGTGTGTAAGTGCACTTGTGTTATGCGGTGCAGTGCCCATGGAGGACAGAAGAGGGCAGTTGCTAGAACTGGAGTTACTGATGGTTCTTAGCTGCCATGTGGGTGTTGGGAATCCAACTCAGGTCTCCTGTAAGAACAGGTAGTGCTTCCAACCACTGAGCCATGTCTCCAGTCCCCAGATTATTTTTGATAGAAGTATGCTCACATATTTAAAGATAACTGTCTTGATGTCTACAGTTTATTTTAAATTATTTTTTCACTAAAAATAGTAAGTTAAACAATACAACCAATTGACGTATTATAACGTCTTAAGTCACACTCACATGCACATACTCACACATGAGTTTCATTACCTCAGTGTACAGCATTGATGGCTAATTTTCAATGCTCATTGGCTAGATTAAAGGGTGCATAGATCCCTGTGTCAGTGGACTGAGAAGGAAAATATTCTCTCAATATGATGTCCAAAAAGCTGGGGACCCAAATAGAACAACAACAACGAGAAAAAAATGTGTACCCCTCCCCCACTGGAACTGAGATAACTTTCTTCTTTTGCCCTTGGACATGGAAAAAACAGAATCCCTCTATTTTTGGGAGCTAGGATGTGAACTAGTAGTCCCTCAGGTTCTCTGACTTTGAGCCAGGGACTTAAAGTTATGCCATTGGTTTCCCTGTCTCTGAGGCTTCTGAGGCTTTCAGACTTGAGTGGCGGTAACCCATCAGAAGCACCCGTGTCTCTGATCCTACAGGTGGCCTACTGCCGGAATTTCTCAGCCTCAGTATTGAACAGTCACTTTTCTGACAAATTCCCCTTCTTTCAAGACCTCATAAATCTACTCTAAGTCTCCTGCTTCTGTTTCTCAGGAGAAATGTAGCTAATGTAACATCAGCACAAAAAAATGATGTTTTTATAGCTAAGTCAATCTAACTAGATTAGGTACCTACTAATACACTTTCTGTTTCTAAGGCTTTAACTATTCTTAACATATCATATAAGTAAAATAACATCTATGATAATTTAATTTAATTGGAGATATGTTTTATAGAAAAATATTTAATCCTAATATTTGAGGTGAAAAAATGACATGATTCTTGCAGCTCAGAGGATTTTTAAAAAAATGTTTTCCATTTTATTGAATTTTCATGATTTTCATATAATATAATTTTCTGATATTTAGATCCCCTTCTCTATCCACATATCCCCTTATTTTACTTCCCAGGCCCAATTTAATGTACTCTATTACATATCTATATATATATCTAAATATCTAAATATCTATTATATATATAAAATAAAGGCTACAGAGTCTAATTTGTGTCCCCCAAATGTCCTTCAGTGTGGGTCTATCCACTAGAGCCTAATTAACCCACCAAGAGTTTCATCCCTGTAAGCGACTGTGTCTACCCCACCTAGGAGCCATTGGTTACCAAAAATTCCTTAGATTGGATTGGGATTTCTTACCCACTTCCCTATGTCTACGCTGGGATTTTGTCTGGTTTGAGTTTGCATGGGACTTGTGCATGCTGTCACCATTGCTGTGAGTTCATATGAGTAACTGACCAGCTGTCTAGAAAACTGTTACCTTGTGGTTATACACAACCTCTGGCTCTTACAATCCTCTTGTCTCCTCTTCCACAATGATTCCAGCTCAGAGAATTTTTTACCTTACCATTTGTCCTGGTTTATTCCTTTATCTATATAACCAAATGTGACGATAATGAAGTAGAGAGGAAATATTTCTTAAGTTTAGAGCAAAAAGAATCACCACCTCTTTTTTGCTTCTTAGTTCTCATGAGAGATAAAATAGGAATTGTATTTTCAAAAATTCATCTCAAACTAAGGTTTTATATAAGGACCATGACTTTTAGGTTCACAGCATACTTTTGTGTCCACTAGATTTATTAAGTTTAGTGACTCAGCATGCTTGTGCATCCTACTTCTAATACTTGGTGTTAGATAGGCTGTCATGTTGGATCCGGGGTCAACTGGTCACACTTCATTGCTCACTACTCTAAATAAAAAGGACTAGAAAAGAGTTTCAGACTAAATATCCACGAGTTTCAGGAACATAATACCATTCATTCAAGTTGTTATATAAATACACATTAGCACAATTCCATTTTTGCTAGGCACAGGCTAAGTGCTTTGGGAGTAAGGAGATTAACTAGAGAGAAAATACAGTTCCTTCCTTCAAAGAAGTTAATATATGTTAGGAGTAATCAGTCAATACTGCTAAATAATTCTAAACATGAAACTAATAAATAATTATAAAGTGAGTCCTTGATGTACTCAAATTTGGCTCAACCTCAGTATTTGGCGCAACCTAAGGTTCAGTCCTGTAACTAGTGTGAAGTTATACAAGTGTAACAACAGGAGTATATTCTGAGAAATGTTTTGTTAGGTGATTTTACTCTGTGTAAATATCATAGAATGTGATAGTGTAAATATGTGTTTTGTATAGCCTATTACACAGTGAGTCTATACAGGATTACTTTTGAATATAGCAGTTTATTGCTAACCAAAGTATCTGTATGTGGCACATGACTATAGTTTGGTCCTGTGGTTTACCACCATACCTAGAAAAGAAATACAGTAAAATACATTATGTAGTTCAAACAATGGGTAAATATTGAACCATCATTTTCAAATACAAGTAAAGCTTCCATATACAGTATAGACTATAAATTTCTTAATTTATGTGATAAAATTCTATAATTTAGTAAATTATAGATGAAAACAATGCAAAGGAAAACTGCAAATACTGATGACTGTTAAGGCCTTTATATTTTATGTGTATCTATAAAACAATGCTTAAAATTGGCAAAAAGTTAAATAAACATGAAAGTCACTTTTACAGGATAAATGAAAAGAAACAGAATATTACCCAAGCAATTTTATGAAGAACATAATGCTCCTCTGAGCCAAAATAATCATAAAATTTATTCACTATGAGGCAGAATAATAGAGATTGGGTTATGGTCTAATTCTAATCTTATGAAACCTATTTGTGTACTTGTACTAGTAATATTGAAATTATATTTAAGTATTGGTTTTAAATGTTAATTGTTTAAATTTGGCAATGAATCACAGGAAAGAAATTTTATCCTAGATTGCTTCATATCAGGAAGATTCTATTAACTGAATATCAACATTGCAACTTCAAAGTATGATAAGAAGGAATATCTCACAATCATGTGCAGTGATATCCATAATTGTTTTGCTGCAGAACTAATACAGAGAATGGAATAAAAAGCAAAGAAAGCCAGAAAAATATATTTAATATTTATTTTATTCCTACATATTGAAGCACAGGAAAGAGACAGTATAAACATTATTTAAGAGAGATTTTTAATTAGCTTTTAATCTATAGGGCATGGCTAACATTTTTCTTTTCTATGAATTGCACATAATAATGGATTCATTCTGACATTTTCATAAATGTTCATTATGTGTTATATTCACCCCGGTTGCTCACCCTTGTTCCCCTCCCATTCACCTCCATTACTTTCTTTTGTCCCCCTACCACTCCTATTTATATCCTTCAGTTTCTCAACTAAGCGTCCTTCTTTCATGTATTTTGTTTTGTTTTGTTTTGATTCAATGAGTTTCATTTGAGATGTTTACAGGAACATGTGCACCTTACCTGTGAGGACCAGTGCACATCTGGGCAGCACTAATTAGACTCAGTGGTTTATTTAAAAGATGGATAGGAAGTTCAGAGGGAGATGCATTGGAGTGGAGAGGCTTGAGGATATACAGTCCATGTATATTTAAAGCTATGAAGTAATATAAAATGGCCCATTGAAAGGAAAATAATGAAGTTTGGAGAACAACTCCTGGTCACTCCAACCTCAGGAGGTAAGGGAGAAGATGATACTGCCAGAGAAGGACATTGTGTCTTTTCTGACAACATGTCTTCAATAGCTGCAGCATAGACTCTTAAACAGAATTGTACGTGTAATGGATTGTTTCAAATGTAGTAAGAACATGTTCTGTAAGCTCTACCCTTGGAGCACATGTCTGTGTGAAGTATAGTGTTGTTAACTTGATGTACATTATGTGGCATCTCTCTAGAACTTACTCATTTTTTAAACTGAAACTTCGCTGTCTAATAAATGCAATCACCTTTTCCAGTTATTGTTCATGGTCTTCTTGACCAAAACTGTGGTCATGTGCATCTTGTCAATAATTACTCTCAGTTTCACTTTGAGTTGTCCATGCAAAGTTCATCTAAAAGACTGAAGCTGCTATTTTCCTCTAAGGCCCCCTCAGTGTCCAAGATAGTACAGTCATTCTTACTGTCATGAAGAAAACAGTGGGGAATTGATGATGTAGCTCTGTTGGTATTGTGCTTATCTAGGATGCATGAAGTCCTGAGTTTGATCCCCAGCACTGCATAAAACTGGATGTGGTGGTACAAATCTGTAATCCCAGGAACTTGGAAGGTTGAGGTAGGAGGATTAAGAATTCAAGGTCATCCCTGGATACGTAGGGAGTTCCATTTGTGGCCAGCCTGGGACTGGAGAGATGACTCAGTGATTAAGAACACTAGCTGTTCTTGAAGAAGACCTGGGTTCAAATCCCATCACCCACATGGTTGCTAACTGTCTGTATTTCCAGTTCTTGGGGCTCTGATTCCCTCTTCTGTCCTCCACTGACATGGGTGCCCTTATACACATGTAGGCAACACACTCATACACATAATAAATAAATAAATATATAAAAGTTTGAAAGAAAGAAAAGAAAGGGTGCATCCTTAATACCAGCTGCCACATCCCTTGATGATCTCTGAGTGTTCTGAATTTCTCAAATTATCTTGTTAGTTTTTCCTAATTATAGGTTTACATTTCAGTCTTTCTACTTTAAACCAAATTTCACTACAAATCCATGTTCCTTAATTCCAGTTTTTACATTTTTCTTTTTTCATATATTACACTCCTCGAGTAACAATGAGATTTGTTGGTTGAGTAAATAAGTATTTAAAAAGCTGCTCGAGTTTATATAGATATTCTGATATTCTGTATGTCAAGAGTCTCGGCAAGATTATATTATATTGTATTTATGCAGCCCCCTTTCCGTGTTCTCAGATCTTACCTATGACCGCAGTTGAATGAATAATGTCTCAAAGCAATTGCTCTTTATCAATTTTATGAATGAATTGATCAATAAAGAGCACAAAGGGATTAAACTGCTTTCAAAAATGAGCAGAGAAGACATATTATTCCAGGTCAGTTGTAGCACACAGAATTCATATGCTTAATTTTCTCTTCTTTTCGTACCTTCCAGTGTTGTGAAAGCTAGATAGTACAGATGAGGCTTTGAAGTCAGCACCAGCTTGCTTTCTCCATGTTTATTCTACAGTTCATGTTTCTAGTGATATAAGCAATAATATCTGGCTATGAAGTTCTAGTGGGTGCCAAGAGCAGAGGCAATGGTCAGTATTGTTTGACGGCCTTTGGGACACCTAGTGAACAGTTGTAAAAGAGGGAGTCTATTTCTAGCATTGGGCTTTTACTTTGCAAGCTTATGGTGTCTAGAAAGGGCAATGTGCCCCTCTTAGAAGGTGACTCCTTTTAATCTCTTTTTATAATGTATATATTTTAAGTAATTTCTGTAATGGTAGGTTTGTTCAAGTTTTACCTTGGACAAACAACAAGAAAAGTAATCTCCTTTCTGTATTTCTCAGTGACATCTACAATGACACCTTGAGTTTTTCATTTAAGACATAAAAGACTAATCTAGTCCACTGTAACCAAGTTTAAAAGCTCAAAGTATATCCTTTCCTTCCTAAATGAAAACTAGTCCCTGGCAAAGTGGGTAGCTGTAGGGAGCATTCCTTCCCACACCCTTCAAAGTCTTTTGTGCATGGGGTGTCAAGAAGTTCAGTGAAGGCAAGGGATTTCTGCTGCAGTTCGATAGAGCTTCGCTGTAGCTAGCGGCTTTTCTGAATTGGACTGAAATTCACAGATCATCTTGCTAGCTAAAATTTTTGGAAAAACGTTTTTATTTATACTATCTGATTTCCGAGCACCTACCTTTTCTGTTACTTGAAGAATATAGCTAAACTGGTGCTGTAGTTTCCCTTCTCACAAATGAAAGAATAGCATAAAGATCATTTTCGTTTGCGCTTCTTCACCTGAGCAAGGAAGTAAGGGATACTTGCTATTGTTCAGTGAAATTTTACTCTGTGTTGCAGGATTAGGATGAAGCTTGATGTTCCTTTAGATTTTTCTTTCTGCTGATAAAGTTCTTCACTCTTGGCTTTTTTTTCCCTACCCTACTACACAGCCAACATCTATCTTTCAAGACTGACTGTGTTTTTTATTTAACACCCCTTACTCTGCCCAAACAATTTATTTCAAATCCTTTCAAAACAAACTTGGAACATTCCTGTTTCCCTCCTCGGTTGACAAGCACTGATTGATGGTAAATGTTACTTATAATGACTACTTCAGGAAATGAAACAGATTGCAATAAGAGCAAACTAACAAAAAATCCTATCACTTTTTAAATTATTATAATTGAAAAGAATTTGTTTCACTTAAAATTTTGTAAAAAATATATAGTAATAAACACCCACTGTGAAGGTTCTGTATTGCATTATTCCTCCATAATGATAAATAAAAGTGCTTTTGGTTAAAGTAATGATTTATTTTGAATATATCATATAATATTGAATTCATATTCACATCATTTATTTCATATTGTATAAGAATATATAGCTAAGATTTGATTGAGCAATAAAAATGATTTTCCAGTCACTCACCTATTTTTAGAAGCCATTGAAGTCATGTTCCATGTGAGAAGAAGACAGGAAACTTTCAGACATGAAAATGGCCATTTCCATTTGTACTCAGATTTCAAGGAATGGGTACCATATAGATGATTTTACCAAATTTATTTATTGAGCTTAAAAGAAAAGCAATGTTTATTATATGTTTGGTAATAGCTACAACTAATTCTCTAAAAATTACTTTTAAAAGCTGGTGATCTGAATATATGCACTTTTAATCAAAACTTAAATAAGTAATAACATTGAAACAGCTTGGTTCTCAACTTCAGATTCTTTTAGTAAATAGTCATTTAGTCTTACAGGAAGTATTTAGAGATGTCTCATTAACAAATTTGACTTGGGTTAAAGACATCGTTTATATTCTAACAGACTAGTTTGAAACTGGATTTTGACATGTTCATGATCTGTGGATACTAAGTAAAAACAACAGAGAAAATCAGACAATGTTGGGTACATTCCATTGACTATCTCATTTAACCCATTATTCATCTGTTTGGCGCCACAATGAAACTTCAGACATCTACTCCATGATCATAAAACTAGAGGGGGAAGGACAAGGATTAAAAACAGGGCGTTTATGTCTTCCAAGTTTTTATCCAGTAGGCCACACACACCTCCAGTCAACAGAAAGCTACAACTTACAGAGTTGTACAGAAGAAAATTTCAAAAGAAATCACATGCTAACACTCAGGGAATGTTGTGGAAGAGGAGGCAGAAAGAATGTAAGAGCCAAAGGACGGGAAGGAGTCTCCTGGGCATGAAGTGACCCTTGCAGTTATACACAAACAGCAGCAGACAAGACTTGAATATGATTGGGCCCTTCAAGATTCCATCAAGGAAAGGGATGGGGGCTTAGGATCCCACTTCCCCACTTAGTAGCCATTAGCAGTTACTTGCTCTGAGGAAGGAAAGGGTTATTTTCTTCAGTGGTGTGGCCACTGGTAAGTTGCCCATAAATAACCCCCACCCATGAGCGTGCAAGCAACGTCAAACTCACTGTCACACACACACACACACACACACACACACGAAATTATTAAAGAATATATACTTTTTAAAGTTGTGAAACAAAGGAAAAACAGTCATGTTCTGAGTCTCACATGCATACAGACTCATAGAACGGGTCTTTGGAGGCAGAGAGCATGGAAGACTTGCTGGGTAATTATTGCAGGGTTACAAGTATTTGAATATTTTGTCAAGTTATTCCTTTATAATGTACAATGAAATTTCTAAAATGATTGTAAATCATTTAAAAAGAATCTAGTGTTAAACACTCAAGAAGATAGACTAGTTTCTATTTATAGATATCAGAATGTATACATTGTTTAAAGGGAACCAATTCTATATGTGTGCATATCATCTATTTATAAATAGAAGTCCAAAGAATATTTCTTTGGAAATACTGTACTTCACTCAGTCTTTTTCCTCTGTTCTCCCTACTGTTATCATGCAGAAGATAACAGTTCATTATAGAAATTCATTACTTCTCAGATAGAATATATTTTAAATGTGTAATGTAGCTTGTAACATTTTCCAAATAAAAATTATATTTTCAACGGTAATCTCATTCTTGGAAGATTTATAAGTAAGTTGTTTTTTTTAAAGCTCCATGCTAGTTTGAACTGAACCAATGAGATGGTTCAGTGGGTTAAAGCACTTGTTGCTAAGCATTTCATTAATGGGACTCACATGGGAGAAGGAAAAATTTTCCTCCAGTCAGACATGCTTTGACATGCACAGACATACAGACTACAAACAAATAAATATTAGAAAAGATTAAAAACCCAACTCCATGCTGATTTGGAAAATCTCTTCCCTTCTAAGCATTTGAATATGCTTATATGTATGTGTATGTATATCTATATACACTCTGATGACAATTATATCATGAATATTAGGAAGAATGACTCAAACATTTGTATTTTAAAAGTTATGGTGGTACATGCCTGTAGTCTCAACACTCAGGAAATAGATGCAGGTGGATCTCTGTGTGATAGTAGCCAGCCTGGTCCACACAGTGAGTCCCAGGCCAGCTGACCTACAGGGAGACTCTGCCTCAGAACAAACAAATAAATAGATAAAAGTAGAAAGGGTAATGAAAATAACATTGCTGTAAAAAGAAATCAATATATAACGCAACAGTAATTTTCATATAGTGAGATATGCTAGTGATAAACACAACAGGATCAATATAAGAGGAAAATTGTGACAGTTTAGAATCTCAGACTTCTTCCTTGTGTCACAAATACGTTTCCTGTGATTTTGGTAACTACATTCTTGTATCTTATATTCCAAATTCAAGTTTGTGTATTTAATCTATCTTAAAAATTTGCTTTCATTTCAATTTAGTCCTCTGAGGTCCCAAGAAAGCTGTTTTTTCAGCCCTCCTTTCCCAGTGGTACTCTTTCTTGCCGCCCTCTTGGAACCTTTCATTATGTGTATGTCAACAGGCTTCCAAAACAACCACTTAATTCAGTCAATTCAGTGAAAAAGAACTTAGTCAAGCCAGTTGCTAGGCTCCCTGTAGACAAAACATCCAGCTGATTGACTAGATGTTGTGCTTACCAAGTGTTTATTTTAGCATTATTTGGACACAGTCTTTATTCACTTGGTCCTTCTCTTCCATTATTGAGTCTTCTCTAATTGCTTTCCTATTATCTTTGTTGACATTGTTTTAGCTTCTTCCTTCTACTTGGTATTATTTAAAAAGATCTATTTATAAATGCATTCTTCAATTGATCTATGTGATATGTCCTCTAACAGATTTACCACAAAGAATATAGACTATTTATCTTGATATTCAAAGTCTGTGCTCAAATAACTTCAAAGTTTGAATTGGAATAAAATACAAGGCCATGTGTACCAGCTTATTTATTTTTAATATCTAAGACAGATTTCTAGGATGCTTAGAAATACACGTATGACAGCAGAGAGAGATGAAGTCAATGATCAAACACTTGGTACTAATAACTTTGCATTTTCCTTCTATACTTTTTTTATGTGCCATAGTGCAGTCATGGGATGTCTATTTGATAAAAGTTTGTGCCAGTTCAACCACTTTAAAAGCTCACTTTCTAAGTATCCATAAACAAGAAAACTTGACCAAAGCAATGTATACACATACTCAAACTGAACTCAGTTTGAATCTTGAAGGGATACTCCAGCACTTCCTACATTCTCCACACAAACTTTCCCTTTTGACAAACATCAGATGACCTCCCAAAACAGTAACAGAGAAAAGAAATCTAATGAAAATAAAACTTTGTATTTTCACCACCATCCATAAACTGGCTGCATCTTTACCAAGTAGTCAGTCTTGTACCCAGTCATAAATGAGAAAGTGCATCTGCAACTCAGGCCAGCTCCCTCATCCTTGGCTGGCTCAGGACCTCATCCCTCCCTCTCTCCTGCTAATGTATAGCCATCTTTTCAACTTGCACCAGTTTCTCCATCTCAGTACCATTAGCTCATACATAGATGTTGTCACTGCCAGCAGCAGCCTCTCCTCCATTCTCGTGGATGCCGCTCCTTCATACTCACCGGCATTGAGGCTGCTCCTCTGCTCGCCCAAGGCTAAGGCCGCTCTTCCACCTGCCCTGTGCTGAGGCTGCTCTTCTGCTCGCCTGGTGCTGAGGCAGCACTTCTGCCTGCTTGGTGCTGCCTCCTGTTGTCGCTGCTTCTGCCCGTACCAGACCCCAGGGCTAGTGAGGAGACTGTGTCAATGGATACGCACTCAGACACAAGAGACCATGTACAGTGACACAGGTCTGCTTTATTATAGGAAGGCACAAGCTTATATAGGGATAGTGATCCAATCATAGCACAGCAAGTACGATACTTCATTAGCATATCAGGTTTAGAGTCTAATCACAGTACAGCAAGTAGGATACCTTATTAGCAAAACAGGTTTAGCATCCTATTAGCATAACAGATTTAACATCCTATCACAGAATAGAGGGTAGGATGCCTCATTAGCATACTGGGTTTCAGATTACAGAGCCTGGATACCTGGAAACTACGTGTCACTGACTGTTGGAATATCTAAGTGTTGTAATTTGGAATTCCAAGGGTGATGATCAGGGAATGGTGAGATCTAGGCATCAGTCTCATCATCTGCCAATCGCAACAAATGTCACAAGGCATTCCTTGTGGCTCCAGCAGTCGGGCGGTTACCTCGGGCCTGCTGTTTGGCTGTCAATAAGACTTTCACCCTAGGCTCAAGCCTGTCTTCCACACATACCCCCATACCACCATCTTTAAAACACAAAAACTTAGCATCTCTTGACTTCACACTTTCTTGTGGCTATTGAGCTTGTGTCCTTTTCTTAAACTCAAAATTATCAAAACATGAGATTATTACTATTCTCTCTGCCTTTGTTTTCTTTATTTTTCTTCAATCCATTCTAAGACTTTAAAAAAATAGTCATTACTTGATTTGCATTTTTAGAGATTTATTAAAACAGAAACAAGTTGGGTGTATATTTACTTTTAAAAAGGCAGTGTAAAAGTTTTTATTATTTAAAATGTTTCCTAAGAGCTGGAGAGACATTCACACAAACACACTACACATAAATAAAAGCAAATTTAATGTTTAGAAAGTATTTTTTAAAGTAATGCAGCACAAGACTTCCTCTAAAAGTAGATTACACTCTAAACATTTTAACTAGACCTCTCTAGAAATATCAGTGCTTAAGAAACGAAATTTCTTGGGCTTGAGAGACGACTCAGTGGTTAAGGCATTAGCTGCTTTTGCAGAGGACTGAGGTTTGATTTGCCGCACCCCCATGGCAGCTGAGAACATCCGTAACTCCAGTTCCAGGGGCTCTGACACCTTCTTCTGACTTCCGTGAGCATTACATGACAGGAGTGCACACACATAGGCAATACACTCATACACATAAAATAAAAATAATAAATAAAAAATTTTTAAAAAGAAAAGAAGTATCTATTCCAAAATCTATCTTGTGGTGCTGTGTAGAAGACATTTGGAAACTGTTTTGCTAAGAATGCCTTTTTATTCTTGTTGGTAATACCATTGACACATTGATTGTGGGCAATTTTCATTAAGATCATTTGATATTAAGACTCTTGTGGATAACCATCTCTGTTTTTAACCATGTCCTTAATCAGAAGTTTTTTTTTTTTTGAATGGCTGTCAAATGGAAGAAATCCAGAATATGTTCTTCCAGATTTGCAGAAGAAAAGTTTAGAAGAGACAAAGAAATCCTGTTCTCTTTGCCTCTTGGCAGTAGCACTTTGTGACAGTCTTGATGTCAAGGGCCACATGAATATGCTGCAGGTTCCAGGATATTCCAAGTTGGTGTGTTTGATCTTCCCATTCTGAATTGCATCCTTGGGTGGCTAAAGATGTTTTGACAGCAACTTCTACAACAGTCTTTCTGTATCTCACACCCAGCACTGAGAGGACTCCTGCTTTCTTGAAGTGCTCCTACTTGGCAGGTGAGAGTGTGGGCCTGTCTTTGGTGTCTGTTTGACTCCTGCTTTGTCTGGCACAGGTAACCAACTGGTGCTGATCTTCCTGAAACTGGGCCTATCATAGTCATCATAGAAGGATTTCTAGGGTTTGTAAACAAGTTCTTACATCCTAGTGCACCAAGTATTCAAATATTGATCATGTGGAATTTGAGTATAGATTATCCAAAACTTCAGAGGACTAAATCTACTGAACCTATTTTAGATAATATATGCACTAAATGAGATTCCAAAAAGAGGCTGCATCTGGAGTTAACGTGATACCTGCGTGGTTTTCTGCGTGGTCTTGTGCGAGATACATTCACACAGCATGGTTTTGCTTGATGCAGCCTCCTAAAAAGAATCAAATCAGCAGCTACTTATTTGAAAGTGGTGTATCTGCCAGGAGCAGAGTGAGTTCTTTCTAATGGAGGAGAGGTCAGTTACACTGCAGCCCAAACCATTAACAATAAATAAACAGTATTCACTCTGGGATAAAGTCTGCTACCATGTATGTTATGAAGATATCTTTCTTATAATCTTGGTGTCATGGTTAATTATAGAAGGCAGCTTTCCTGTTGTGTGTGGTTCAACTTCCGAGAAGATGAAACCTTTATTTCTCCTTTCAAACAAATAAGTAATGAAGTGTTATGGGAGACTTTGGAGATACAACCTGTGAGCTGATGGTGAGATTTGTTTTAATAAAATGAGTCATTTAATTTCAAAATGCTTTGACTTTTAAAAAATATTTTGAGTTTTTGTGCAGTTCATGTAATAGATCTTAAATATTAGTGTCTTGTAATCAACATCTGAGAGATAATAGGACCAAGTAACTATACTTGCAGCCCTGCTGTGTAGCAATTTGGGAGTTTTCATTTTATACAATGAAACTTGCTAAAAAGAAAAACAAAGACAGGGGCTGGGGAGCATCTGAAGCTGCTGACCAAAAGATTGTCCTAATTTTCTCCTGAATATGAAGCTTCTAAATATAGAATATTTGTTCAATTACAAAAGTAAGAAGTGAGATAAACATCAAAGTAGTTGCTATTCAGAAAATTCTGAACAGTCCCAAACCACATGCAAAACATTTTAAAAGATTTATTCAGTGTAAATGTAATAGAGTTTCAGATATCTGTGGTAACAATTGATCCAAAATTGAATTTACCCCATATTGTCTTTTGAAGAGATATTCAGATTATTTTTAATATTTAAATCTTTGGGTAACTGAATTAGAAATTCAGTGAGGAACAATTCAAATTCTAAGTCAGACTTGCATCTGGTTATACTTTTGGAACTACCTACAATTAGAAATGGGCTAGGAGCCAGTAATATTGGTGCTTATTTTATGGTCTTACCTTAGAGAAGTTTAGGCTAGTAAAGCTTTTGTAATTCTAAAATGTCCCAAAGTATAACTAAACCAAATTTATGTGCTACATTTGACAGTCATAATCTTACCATGAAGTTTCCCAGGTTACCCAGGTAGTCAGATCCCTTTTAGCCTAATCCATTCCTCACCCACCATCACTTCTAGACCCTGTTCCTCTCCACTCGCACACATACCCAAACACATACCAAAGGACTCCTGGAAAAAGCTGCTACAAAATACAATTTATTAACACTAGTAATAAGTCTTGATGATCAACTGTGATTTACAAACTATATAAGCCAATATTCTTAATAAGTATTAGACATGCTAAAATTTATGCTCAAATGTCCACTTCTTTTTAAATTTTTTTTACAAATTTGTCTTCTTGAGACAGGGTCTCCCTGTAGTCATAGCTGGCGTGGAACTTGCTATGTACATCAGGCTGGTCTTGATCTCACACAGATATACCTGCCTCTGCTTCCAGAATGCTGGGATTAAAGGCTTATACCATCAGCCCCATCCAAATGTCCACAATCTATTGTTTGTTCACTACACATACACAGTTCATTTTGTTATTAGACAGATAAACAGTAAGTAGGGTGAGAGAGGAGCAAAGGACAATTACTTCCCTAGATGGCGGAAACAGTGGTCTGCTTTAAGATGAGTGTACATCCTGGGGTCTCATACTCCTAAGAGTACTAATTAACATACTTCTTAATTATATTGGAAAGTGAAAACATTACTCTGATTCCTAGATTCCGTGCTGTTTTTTTACTTCTTTTTCTGCAAGGAGTTCTCAGGTGCACTCATTTTTGGAAAGGAGCAAGCTACAGGTTAGGAAAAAAATCATTTGGCTCTGCCGAGATGTCCAGCAGCAGCCTCACCCTCATTCCCCACCCTCATTCCTTCTTGGCGCCATTCCCAGGCCTAGTCCATTCCCACTGCGATTGAGTTGTGGTCTTACCCATTAAGTTTCATATCCTTTAGTTTCTTTTGGCTGATACTTTAACAGCTATTACATTACGCAAATTTAAATAGTCTCAAAGTGATTTACATTCTCTACAAAAGTGAAGAGAAGTTGTCACTGAATACTCTAAATTGGGGCATTCTATTAGCTTTGGTTTAGCTTTTCCCATTTTAATGCAAGTAACAGAGTAAGAAAAGCTTCATGACATAATTTGCGACAATGTATGGCAAATATTAATGTAAAACATATTTTTCATAGATTGAAAATTATATGTTACATAGTATAACAGCATTGCAATAATACAATTCTTTGAGCTGATTTTCTAATGTCACAGTTAAAAATTCAATTAGTTGAGTACTTACTACATGATGTTTTTTATATTAGATTCCAAAGCCAACATATATACTCTATATTAATGGAAATAATAAGAGCTGTTGTTTATGAGTAGTGAACATTGAATTTGAGGGACCAGAAGGAAACATTCTGGGGTGATGAGAAAAATCTGTATCTTGATTTGCTCACCAGTGTATATTAAAACTTATCAAGCTAAACACACAAATGCTGTGCTTTTCATTTTATAAATTTTATGCTATGAAAATCTTTCGATAGCTGCCATTTTAATTTTTCAAAACATCAGTATCTTCTACTATGCTATTTCCTTTAATTGCTTTTATTATTTTTAAAACATTGGTGAAATTTCTGGTCTTTACTTGGATTTGAAGCAATAATCTTTATTACACATAGTATTTTCTTACTATTTATTTATTTAATTTAAAATGTCATATTAATGTAGCTATATATACAACCAAATAGATATTCTAGGTATAACTCATCACCTTTCAGATTTTATTTTGGCATTTTTTTTTTTGAGACAGGGTCTCCCTGTAGCCCCAGCTGGACTCCAACTCAGAGATCGGCATGCCTCTACCTCCCAAGTGCTGGAATTAAAGGGGTGTGCCACCAGTCCCAATCCAAAGACTTTTTGAAAATTAATTTTCAATTTTTATATTTTAATTTTCAAATTTTAATTGAATTTTTGAGATTTGGATACAATATATTTTTATCATATTTAGATCCCGTCCATATCTGCACTCTCCCTTACTACCCCTCTGTCCAACATACATATATAATATACACACATATATATGTTATATCTATACACACACACACACACACACACACACACACACACACACACACACACACACACACACACACACACACACACACACACACACACATAATGGCCTTTGGAGTTTAATTTGTGCCCTCAAATGTCGTTCAGTGTGGGTCCATCCACTGGAGCCTGCTTAACCATCCAAGAGTCCCATCCTTGGAAGAAACTGTCTCTCTCCCTCCCACCAGCTATCAGTTACCAAAAGTTCTTCAGGTAGGTTTGGGGTTTCTTACCTACTTCCAGTGTCTCTGCTGTGATTTTATCTGGTTTGAGCTTAGACAAGCAAGGTCATCTTTAATATTTTGGAAGTACTCTAAATTCTATTTTCAGCCTGTACTTTAAACTTCCCTTCCACAGGTAGAAAATGTGCTCTCTAAATTAAACAACCAAATATTCATCTTTTTGACTATTCAAACTGCAGTCTTAAGCAAATACTAAACCTTCTGGTTAATTAATTAATGTTTGTTCCTGGTTTTCTTTATATATTGACCTAAAACATCTTTGAAAGAAGCATCTAGGAACATTACATTCTGAATTTCAGAAAACACAATTAAATTAGACACCAAGGAGAATCTAGCAGGGAGGACACTGTCTTCTTAGTTCTGGGATGAGGAAACAGAGGCAGTTACACTCTGGCTTGTGATGGCAACAGTAATGTTGTTGGAGTTATTTGTGATGATGCTTATGCCAGTGCCATGCACTGTGCTGAGCCATCTTAAATGTCATTGGATTCATCTTGGCACCTAATAAATGTATGGCATTTTGACTACTGCCAAACGTAAGGAATCAGAGTAAATATTTTAGCATGTTCTTAAACTGATCATTTAGGAAAGCTGCAGTTAGAGGGTCAGTTGCTGCAGAGAAAGGAGGAGCATTGAATTTTCAAAATAGACAAAGCAGCGTATCAGAGAAAACAAACGACAGAGGTCGGGGGCTATGTACTATTCTCTCCTGCTTATTCATGTCGATTTTTCTTGGTGGAACCTAAATGTTTAGGAGTGTGCTTGTTTCAGTGGGAGAGACAATGAAGTGCCTAATACAGTCTTTTATTTGTTTGCTTTTGTTTGAGACAGGGTCTCCCTGTAGCTCCAGTTAGCCTGAAACTCACTTTGTAGAGCAAACTGGCCTTGATCTCACATAGATCTGCCTGCCTCTGCCGCTCAAGTGTTGGGATTGTGTGCCACAATGCCTGTCCCTCTAATATAGTCTTACTCTAAGACCCAAGAGTAAGTAAAGTGAAAGAGAGGCATCTTCATAGTAGTAGAAACTAACTAGTATTCCTGCTAGAAACTAATTCTAAATTAGTATCATGAGGAGAGGAAATCTATTTTTCAGGATAGGTAATTCACAGATGGCTAGACCAGATAAAGGTTAGGCCAAGAATAGGCGAGGAAAATACACAGAGTTAGGAAGGAAGATACACATTATAGACCTGCTTTCCTAGAAATTTTATGAGTCACCACTGGGCAGCAGTCACAGAAAACTTTCCTTTCCCTAAGATCTGGGAATGTGATTGTTGCTTTAATTCTCCTCCTGGGAATTAGCATGTGTTTGTAAGGCTTATTAGAGGTGCATGTGTGTGGGGAAAACAAAATGAAACAGTGTGTTGACAAGAGCTGTCTGTAAATGTCTAGATTTGGACTGGGTCCACTGCTCCCGCTTCATGCTTCTGGCATATCAACTCAGGTCAGAAAATGTTACTGAAAGGCTTAAATCAGCAATTTTTGAAGAAGAAAATGACAAATACATTTCATTAAGTAGAAAATAATTTACATGAAAAATATTAGTGACTTCCTTTTTTACTATGTGCATGGTATAATTAAAAGACATATCAAAATTGTTTTGTTTTTAAATTAGGATCTCTAGCCTAGGCTGGCCTTGAAATCTTTAGGTAGCCAAGGATGACCTTGAGAATCTGCTCATCCTTATAGGTATGCACCACCACTCCTGGTTTATAAGGTGCTGGGGATTTAACCCAGGGCTTTCTGCATGCTAGACCAGCATTTTATCAACTGAGCTACAATAGCAACCCCATATTGAAAACCTTCTGAAATGCCACAGGGGAAAAGCAGGGAAAACAATTGCCTACCACATTTTTCTTCAAATACAACCTCAGTGAAGGTTTTCCTGAATTTGTAACAAGACTTTTATTCACAAAGAGAAAAACTAAGGTGCCAAAGGAGAATTGTTTAATTTGTTTATCTGAAAAAAATTTATGTACAAAGACAGCATAAAAACAACTTCAAAAATTGTGATATTTTTATACAGGAGCTATGTAAGTACATGTGCCTTTTTCCAAAAGGAATAATCTGGGAATATAGTTAATATCAAATTGTTAACACTTCTTTGAAGAGTGAAAGAATTTGGAATAGGAAGAAAGGAAACACAAACAAACACACACACACACACACACACACACACACACACTTGCTTCTCTTATTTGAAACAGTGCAACTACTTCTGAAGATTAAAATAATAAAATTCAAAAGCCAGCACCTGAACCTTTGATCCATGTACGTTTAAATTTAATATGAGAATAAATTAATAACTACATATCTCACAGTCTGTAAACATATAAAATAATTTATAGCCACATATTTTAAGAGGTATTTAAGGCAGATGGAAAATTAATTCATTTGAAAAATATGCATAAAGTGAGTTTGGATTACTAGTAATTTGAAATTTGCCTAAAAAAGAATAAAACTTGTAAAATTGTGGAATAGTCATTCTAATTCAATTTTTTTCAAATGAAGGCATTATAGATTGCAGGTTTCTACTGGAGTTATTTCAGCAAAGAGCTGATGAGGATAAAATGGTTGTTAACCAGAAATTATCTCGCTCCCTATGAGATTCTGGCAATGTTGGGACTGTCACATATGGGGGAGAAGGCAGTCATGCCATTCAGTGGCGTGGTATCCAGGAGTCGGCCGCATGTCTTCTAATTCAGAGTAGGTGTCCTCACAAAGAGTTACGTCTAGGGAGCCCAAGCTCCAGTGTAACCAAAGCTTATCATCTTTAATTTTTTAAAAACATTTTATTTATTATTCTTTATTTTATGTGTATGTGTATTGTTTGCATGTGTGTAAGTGCACCCAGGTCATGCAATGCTCACAGAGGTCAAAGAGAGCACTGGATTCCCCTGGAACCGGAGTTACAGGCTGCTGCTACTTGCCATGTGAGTGCTGGGAAGCGAACCCACGTCTTCTGCAAGAGCAGCCAGGGCTCTTAACTACTGAACCATCTCTCCAGCCCCATCATCTTTAATTTTGAGTTTTCTTGTACTTTTCTTTTTGTTTTCATTTAGAGTTTTAGTTATTTTGAAAGCTCAGGCTTTTGTTAATGAATATTCAAATACAATAATACTTTAAATGAGTATTGATGTGACAAAGAATTCGCTGTAATTGGCATAATTATGAAAATATGTGTAAAAAGCTTTAAAAGAAACTGTCCCTAGGATTCATCCAGTTTTTAACATTAAAACTATCCTATTGTAGAGGCTATTGGATGTTCTGCTCTAGTCTGTGATGGTTACTGTCTGTCATGCACTGATGCAAGGTTGTAATCCTGTGACAAATCAGATCACTTTTTAAAACTGACTCCATTCTTTCTTGACTCACAAGTCTTTATCTTTTTGCTTCATAATCATATTCTAGTGATATAACATCTGGTGTCTCCTCAAGAAATGGTAATAAATTTATATTGTGCCATCTTTGTTGTTCTTTGTTACTGATGTCATAGTGTACTAATTTCAGGTGTTTTTTAAAACTACTTGGGTCCCCTTTGCTCATGCTCTTCCTGCATCTTCTCATAATGCAATAGGTTTCCTTAAGTTTATGTTAACACTTTGATCTCTTCCTTTTTCTAAGAGTGGATTCATGAAGTTTACATAGGGTAACATGTTGGTTAGACATTTTGGTGAGCAAATTTTGCATTGGCATGGTTGAATGGGGTGCTGGCTGTGCAGAGGATCTGAACATGACAGAGAGATAGGACTCCTCTTAAACTATTTGCAAGAATTAAAAAGAAACATAATAAAATACAGGACAAGCATGCTATAATTAGACCAAAGAGCCTGGCATTACCCAAAGAAATTTTAAGCCTCTTTCAGGAACATCTGAACTGTGAACTGGAATGAAAGTCCCAGGTTTATGCAGCCCATTGGTCTCCTGAACTAACTAATATAGAAAGACACTCAGCCATGTTTCAACTTATGTGTTCCTTGAAGTTGGTACTTTTTTCTTCATATCCAGACAGAAGAAGAGAATTAATATTTAAGAGAGAATTTGAAAATATAAATACGATTCAATGAATATCTGTTAAAAGTATCAAAGAAGACAGGTTTGAAAGTATAAGGAAATATAGTGGATAGATAGAAAATAAATAATGTAACAATACATCATGGTCAAATTCATGAAAATGTATCAATAATGTATTTGCTGATAGTGAAATAAAATAAAGAAGACACATTGTTTTAATTGCTTTCCTGTTGGTGTGATACAATACACTGACAAAAATGACTGCAGCCACTTTTCACTTACAAATCTAAAGGGATACAGGCTGTCATGGTAGGGAAAACAAGGCAGCAGGCGGGGAAAGGCATGGGAGCAGGAGCAGGAAGTTGGCTAGTCACATTACGTTTTCACTTAGGGAGCAGAGTGAAGAAGTAGAGCCAGCCATAAAACCTCAAGCCCTGCCCCTAGTGATCTATTTCATCTAGTGAGGCTCCTCCCCTTAAAGATTCCACAACCGTGGGGCATGGTGGCGCACACCTTTAATCCCAGCACTAGGAGGCAGAGGCAGGCAGATCTCTGTGAGTTCAAGGCCAGCCCGGTCTACATAGTGAGTTCCAGGACATCTGG
>NW_008329142.1:1173980-1177324 GCF_000622305.1 Nannospalax galili | reverse complement strand
TTATTTTGATATATCACAGTGAAAGATTTATCGTCCTCTTTTTTTTTTTTTTTTTTTTTTTTAAAAAAAAAAAAAAAAAAAAAAAAAAAAAAGATTCCACAACCACATCAAACATCATGCTGGCTGGGGACCAAGTATCCATGAGCCAATAGAGGGCATTTTAGATTCATACCACAATATTCATATAGCAATTGTAGTTTCTCTACAATTAATAGAGAAATTAATGTAATTATGTTTACTTGGACATTTCAAATTTTATTAGCAGGCAAGGACAAAGTATAGTTCTTGGTTTCCAGTGGAAACCACCATTAAAAAATTTGCTTTAGGTACTCAGGTAGGAAATCGGGCTGCCTACACAGGACATAAATAGTTATAAGAATAAGCAATGGAAACATAAGCAAAAAAATAGACAAAAATCTCTCAAAAATAGTTCAAAAAATAGGATGATATTTTAATTTAGCTCTGTTCACAATAGCTATCATTTGACAGTGGTATATGGAATTCACCATGGCGAAAAGTTACATTCATAGACACCAAGGACTCTGGTCTTTTGGGCTAGTCAGAACTTTGATCCAGTACCCTGGATAGCTCCATGGCTGTCAGTAGCCATGAAGTCTTTTTGGGGGTTGCCAATGGATTCTACAGGGATTCTATGCACATAGTCTGTACAGTCACTAATAAGCAGGCTATTGTACTCATTCCATCCGTAATCTTTTACTTTTCTGGCCAAGTTTGAAGGCCAGATCTTCAAAACTGAGACTTGAACTTGATATAATAACTTGTCTCCAAAATTCTAGCAGTTTCCTGGGACTATTAATGTTCTCCAAATTAAGGGATAATTTATGTTATGAAGTTTCTTTCATTCTTGGCTTAAGGGTACTTAGAAACATTTCATGGAAAATGGACTCAAACTTATACTAAATGAAAGAAATATGATTTAAATCCATTGTTGTTTGTTTGGCTGTTAGAGATTGAGAAGGTTAGAAAAACACAGACCATTACATGTAGTAAAGGGAATGAATTTCAACTGCTAGGAGGTAATTTGGAAAGTCACATGAGCATACACACATACACTCATAAAACGACATAATATATCTTGATTGAACTTTATGGAAACAATCAGAGAAATGTAAAACTAAATGCTGATATTCAGAGTAATTACATATTTTTCATTCTCCTAAAACTTAAATTATCCTAAGCATTATTAGTTTAGAAATTATGGTACATTCAAAAGACATTAAGTTGTTATTATGTGTTCATATAAGTGTATATGATGAGCATAAAATGAAATGTAAAACCACTCATAATGTGCTTTTAAAATAAAACTTAACCAGGCATGGTGGCTCACCCATGTGATCACAGCACCTAGGAGGCTGAGGCAGGAAGATTGCAACAAGTTGAGGCCAGCTGGGCCACATAGTGAGTGCTAGACCAACCAGGTCTATACAGAAAAGCCTCTGTCTCAAAAAAAACTAAACAAGACAATATACAAAAAGGTAAAATTCATACCTATGCCCATTTTATATATTTTAAGTAGGAAGAAGTATTAATTCATATTCATCAATTTTGAAATGGCAACTGCTTCTGTGAGATTCTGCATGAGACTTATTTATTTTATTAAATAGATATTTTCTAATTTTCTTAGAACAATCATGCATCTATTTTGAAATAAATATTTTATAACTGTTTCTAATGTGCATCAATACTTTTTATTAGAAAATTATTGATCATCTACTATGTTATGAGCACTGCCTTAGGGATAAACAAACAATAACGATATGATCTCTAACATCAAAAAGTTACTATCTAAGGGGAAAACAATGAAAAATATTCAACAAAGCCTTACACCATCAATTAAATTATAACAAATGATCATAAGCTGTATTTGGGGCATGTAATAGGAAAAATAAAGCCAGATATATACTAATTATCAAAGTCTAACTGGTTCTTAGAAATAAAAAAAAGCTTAGATGTACAATATTTACACATGTATTCAATTTAAATACTTCTGTGACCAGTATCAAGCTGCCAGTGTGTGTGTTGAGTAAGCATAACTTTGAGAATAGTCACCTCTGGAACAGGTGTGCCTATGTATGCAGACCCTAGCACACCAATATATGAGGAGCTACCAGAAGGACAAAGAGCTTTGGAGGGCAACAGCAGCAGAGGAAGGATTTAAAGAAGATGCATTTAAAATTGAGCTCTGAAGGATAAGTGATGTGTCTCAGTGAGGAATGATGATAAGAGAGATACTAAATTGAAGGCAGGCAAGAGAAGCTAGTCCATGGGAGAGTTCATGCCGTCGCACTGTGGTGGTATGGGTAGGTTTAAGAGTATTCCAGACACTTTTAAAATATAAGAACACATGTATATTTCCATTTTCAAAATGATATATATGTGTATATATATATGCTATATATATATATATATATCACAATATGAAATAGAGAATATAGACTCATGCATTTAGTGTTCTGCCTTAACTACACCTAAACTGTTCCCAATAGGTGCATTTAGTTACAATGTTATATAGACATACATGGGCAAAGTGAATATCAGACACTATTGAAATATGTTCTGACTACTATCCTCAGGCCTCTTGGGGTAAGTCTATAGTGCAGCTCTCCGCGCAGGGACTCCCCAAGCCACATTCACCCTTCCATCTCCCCCTGCTTTTCTCTACTCCTAGGTTGGGCCCTGTGCCATTCCTAGTCTTGGGTCCCCAGACACCTGGGGAACCAGTACTGCTTCCTAATCTTTTTCACCCAGACCACCTTAGTGCCTTCCCTGGGGCCTAGGAGCACTGCTTCGGGCCTGGCCCCACCCTCACGTCCCTTTACTTCCCTGATCCTGCAACACCCGCTAGCCTCTTTCTGGGGCTGACAGCCTCTTTCTGGGGCTCCGATGCTTACTTTTCCGCTCCCTGATCCTTTGCATCTGGTACAACCCAGCTACTCAATCCACTCCCTGGGAAATCTTGGGGCCTCTTCCCACCCCATTTGCCTTTACACCCCTGCGTGGCATGGCCATGGCCAGGATCTCAGGTCAGTCCAACACCCAAGTTCCTGAGGCCAAAATCATTCTTAGAAGATTCCAGACCTAAGGAGAAAGTCTGAAAACTTCTGATCCACATTGGAGTTGGGCCACCGCGGAACTCCTGAAGACAAAAATCAATCCGGCCTCGACAATATAAAATCAAAAGAGAGAACCAGAAGCTTAAATGAAACTTGAAGGCCCAAGTATCACACAAGAGTCAGAAACTACAAAAGAAATTCACATGTCAATATCACAGAGAAAAAATAATAACATGAAAAACCAAAATAACATATCCCCACCAAATACCA
>NW_008329142.1:1151839-1173212 GCF_000622305.1 Nannospalax galili | reverse complement strand
TATTTTTAGTTGGAGATGAGTTTTTATTCACTGTTCTGTTGCTTACCCCCAAAATGACTATCAAAATGATTATTCACCCTCATGAGTCTGTGTGTCACCAGCACAGGGAGGGTTGCCTGTGCTGTTTTTAAACACAGAGCCCCTGGGAGCAGAGGACACATTCTAGTTCCAAGCTGCTGAAGACAGGCTCCACCCAGCCGCCTTGCAGCAGCAGCCTACTCCTGGCTCTACAAAGGCCTGTCCCAAGGGGAGTTGTGGGTTGAGGAGAGTTTCAGACAGTAAGGAGGAAGATCAGTCCAGGTCTGAACTTGAACAAAGATTAATGCTGACAGCACAGTTATGAGACTGTCAGAATTGAGAAAGACAGCTAAGACACTTCAGGCCAGATCCAAACTCTGCAGGACAAAGGACATGCAAGGTGGGATGAACTTTACAAAATCACAGAGGGCAGAATTGGTCTTTGAGGAGTTGCTAGTCTTTTGTTTAAGAGTTTGGTAAATATCTTGGTAGAGAAGTGGATGAAACCCAGGGTTCTCACAGCAGGAGCAGGTCATCTCTTCCCCCCAAACTGGCCCTGATCAGGAATATCTGACTGCTTAGTCACCTCACCTACTAGCCTGCCAGCTTGCCAACCTGCCAGTCCATCCTTCCTACTCACTCTCAAGGTTCTCGTAATAATTCAACTGTAAACCTAAAAATTTACAGCCAATTTTGAAAGAGATGCATCCTACCTCAGGAAACCGTATGTCAATTGTGTTGTAATGATATGCTTCTTCTAAGTATGTTGTTATTAAATAAATCATTTTTAAAAATTAAAAAAAAAAGAAATATGTTCTGTACCCAGGGTACCTAAACAATTTGTAGTTATAATAGCAAAAGTAATTTGTTTATTCACAGCAACTGGGAAAGAGGCCAGTAATGTACACCCAGCACCACATGAACGATGTCAAAAGAGAAGTGAAGTACACACAGCAACCCTCTGAGCATTTGCCACCCAACCCCACTCCATGCTTGCCACTCAGATGTTAAAATTCAGCTCTTTAGAAAGGAGTCAGGTAGTGATGCTTCAACATCTTAGACTGTTCAGATTTTGAATATAGTCTTCTTGATGATGCTGGATAACACTCTCTTTACCTAGTTTGTTCTTGAGAAAATCCTTCTGGAATCAATATCAGCTTTTCTCTTATTTTGCTGTCATCCTCCCTGAGGTTTCCTAATGTAGTTTTAGAAGCAGACACACCCCTTTCTATTTCATCAACACTATTCAGAAAATCACAGGGGGTTTGAGACACGTAGATGTTCATGCTCAGTCCCCTCAATTCCTATCACTAGGTGAATTTCATTGTTAAGAAGGTGCTGTACATGTTACTGGCAGCAAAAGGTAATCATCAACCTTACCCAGCTGTGAACCCTACAAGTTATAATAACAACTGTCTTGGAAAAATATGCCCTTTGGTATAAGAGTGGCTTGAGTGTTATGAGAATAACAAACCTGACCTTCTGATTGGATTTAAGATCTACTTGACAAGATGGAACCCATACCTGACACTTTATCAAGTCCAAGAATTTGTGGCTAGATAGGTCACAGGTCATAGGGGAGAACCTACTGCTATCATTCTGCTAAATAGATTAAACTGACTCTTAATGACTTACTGTTATATACCCATAGATTAGTGCATCTCTCAATTCTCACAAGATGGGTATGAGGGCGATCTGACTGACACATCTGGCACCTCGTTGATTGTTAGTGTTGATTCAATTGATCTGTCTGGCTAGGTGGGTGTTCCCTTCTTCAGGTGCATCTCTCCAGAAGTTGTGCATCTGATAGAGGAAGACCCATCTTCTGTCAAGGGTTTACAAGTTGTTGTGCTCACCTACTAGAACCTCCAGAAAACAAACTCTCAACTCTCACCAGGGAAGGTTCTTCTTGTAGCTGATGGCGATTAACACAGACACCCACACTGAGCAGTATCTAGAGGATAAGAGACTGTGGAGCTCTCAACTCTAAATGGAACACCCATATCACACCCTCTCCTCACATGGCTCAGAGATCACTGCAGAAGAGGAGGGCAAAATACTGTAAGAGCCAGAGGTGATAGATGAATACAAGGAAACTGTGTTATCTGAATACCACAGGATAGTTGCACACAGGAACTCGCAATGCTTGTGTCAACATGCACAAGACCTGTGCAAACCCAGGTCAGATATAAGTCCAGCATGGATCTGGGAGGTGGGCAGAATTCTCTAGCCCTAGCTGAGGCTCTATTGACATTTGATGGATTCTGGGAGAGGGGGAGTCAGATTTCATTACTCTTATGGTGCCTGGTTGACTGTATTCCAAGGGATAGACCCATACCCAAGAGCATTTTGGAAACAGATTAGACCTGACAGGCCTTAAAAACAAACAAACAGTAATGAAAGACATGAAGTCAGTGGTGGGGGGTAGTGACATGGGGCATGAATATGATCAAAGACATCATATGAAATCCTCAAATTAATAAAAACACTGAAAACAAAGAAATGAATAAAGGCTAAGCAGGCTAAGGTACTTGCTTCTCAGGCCTAGTGACTTGAGTTCAATCTTTGGAATCTCCATAAATTGCAAGGACATAAACAACTCCACAAATTTGTCCTCGGACCACAAACATTCTGTAGTACATGCATACATAAGCATGTGTGCATACACATACATACACAAACTAAATGAGTAAGAGTTTGGGACTAACTGTCCCTAGTTCCTAAGCATTGCACAGGATAAGAAATGGATTTTTCATCCTATCATCTTGTTTCATTTTTGTGGCTAGAGCCTCAAAGCTATTTCTTTATTTTTGGAGAATTTTCTGTGCTAAGATGAATATAATGAAAAACCTTGTGAAGCATATTTTTTTGGTGCTTCATTTACAGAATTCTTTATTTACCATGATTAGAGACAATGCTACTGTTTGCTGCAGCTATGGTGCTACATGTACTGGGAAGGGAATGAATTTCACTATATATGATTCTTTGGTTAAGTACTAAGACAAAGTTCACACACTTCATGGAGAACTAGCAGGGGCCTTGACGTTCACTAAAGACATAGCCTGTCTGAAGTTCTGTGGCAGTGTTAAAATGGTCTCTGGGCAGCTGAGCCTCTGTAGCCAATTATGGCCCTTATTCTCTCCCCAAAGGCACAGAGCAGAGCTGAGGATATCAGGAGGAATCAAACAATAATATTTTCCAAAGTTATGAGAGCTAGCCTTCAGGGAAAGTGGCTTCCAGGTCAGTTCCAGAGCCATTGCTCCAAATCCTGTGTCCAAACTATGTTCTGTCTTCAGCAATAGGGTCTTACTGAAATGGGGAGAAAGTGGGTCCCTAGAGGGTTCTTAGTCTCATTCATAAAAGAATTTAAGAACAGACCCAAACTGAAGCTTTTCCAAATTTATTAAAATTTTAAGGAAAAATCCTCAGGGCAGGCGAGCTGGTCATCTTGGCAGCTGCCTTGAGGAGGAGAATGGTGGAGAGAAGGAAAGAAAGCCATGAAGCCATGCAGGTTTAGAGCTTGCTTGGGAGGTCAGATATGTGGATGACTGGCAGTCACATGGCTGGGAGAAGGAAGATTTAGAGAAAAAATAAAGAAATACAAGATGCTAGGGGAAGCCCAAAACTTTGAAGAAAGCATGTTTAGAAAAGGGCTATGAAGAAGAAAAGGAGAAATTACACTTTTCTGAAGAATTCAGAAGAATTCAGAAAAGTGGGCACACTGCCAGGGACTTACATGTCTGTGTCTGGGTTGAGGAGTTCTGTGCTACAAGGCAGAATTCCAGACAGGAAAAATTTGCTACCTCATTAAGGCACAAGGTATTCTGCACATCTATTTAGCATACCTTAAGGTGAACCTGCCTTCCTAGGGATGGTCCTATGAACAGGTGATTGACCAGTGAAACTGGAAAGGAGGGTATTTCAACAGATTAGATTTCATAGTCTTGATCAGTTAAACTTATGGGGTGGCTTTTTGCTACTCTAACATTACCCATACCAAATACACATGGTTGGAGAGGTCATAGATTTTAGGAAAAAACACGAAGACTGCCACATCCCTAGACTAATATAATTTCTTGCTATGTACAAAATATGTATCCTTATATTTACAGACAACTATCCCAGTCACTACTCATCAAAGAAGCTTTTTTTTGCACCAAAAATTGTTACAAAGTACCACAACTAGTCACACACAGAGATTATTTGTGAATTGCCCAAGCCTAAGTGGCACATCTACAGTGCAACCTCTACACCTAAGATTCATGGAACATAGGGTAGGGGGAAAGAAAACACTAAAGAATATCTCAGTTCTCATTAATTAAGCATCCTCATGCAACAGAGGACCAGGAACAATAACAAAAAGGTCATAAATGACCAAAGTGTATTGATTAAGAGTATGCATAATGCTGGTCCTTGGACAGAACTCCTATATTAAAATTCTCCCACCCAGGGCTCAGGGACCATTGCAGAAGAGGGGGCAGAAGGATTGTAAGAGCCAGGGAAGAGGTGCACAACCATATGGACATAGAGTCCTACAAGCTCCTGGGACCCTGCTCATATGAACCTACAGCAATGATGTTAGCATGCACAATACCCATGCAAACTCAAGCAGACAAAAACCCAACATAGAACTGGGGAAATGGACAACAAACTCGAATCATAGCTCAAGAAATATTGGAACTGATTACTACTGGTTGAGGAAGAGCTGATTTTCCAGAAGAGAGGGACTCTAGATAGGCTGACTAGACCTCAGTAGATGAACTTGCACTAAGGAATATATGGGGACACTTACTTGACACAATGGGGCTTAACACAAATGACAGAATGTATGAAATAAAGTGGGAGGACTATGGGAGGGTGCCAGTGGGGACGGGGTATAATGATGATTAAGATTGATTGAGATGTTCTGTATGTAATACACAAAAATTCAATAATTTTTTAAAAAAGAAGATAACCTGGCTATCTTCCAGCTTGCTAGCAGAGCCATTCAGTTAGCTTAAGTGAACATGGGTAAAGAGAGTGAGCAATCTGTCAGACTGCCTGGTTGGAGGCTACTCTCTAGTGCAGGGGAAAATGAATATCCCAGGAAAAACACCTCTGGGCCTCAGGGAATTGAGGGGGATGAGCTGTGACTTGTGGAGCTTTAGCTTACTAGAAATAAGGTAAAGCTTTATAGCTTAGACAAGAGGGGCAAAGCTTATGCAGTTTTAAAAGGGCCTCTACTTGTGATTGTCTTTGGTGCTCTTTCTCAGAAACTCTCCATGACGTGTGTTGTGGAGCCAGTAAGACAGGGGAATGACAACCTTTACTTATACTAGCTACCAAGGATTCAAATAGACTCTTTTCCACACTCTGGAACTATATCCCTGGACAGAGAGGCATATGTTGCCCAGGGTAACCCCAAGATTACACAAGGAAATGGATAGCATATTCTATTATTTTTAAGTGTTTTAAAAAATATTTTATTTATTTTATGTGTATGTGTGTATTAACTGCATGTAGGTAAGTGTACCTGTGTCTTTCAATGCCCGTGGAGGACAGAAGAGGCTGTCGGTTCCCATGGAACTGGAGTTACAGTTGTTAGCTGCCATGTGGGTACTGGGATTCAAATCCTCGTCTTCTGCAAGACTAGTCAGTGTTCTTAACTGCTGAGCCATCTCTCCAGCCCCTATTTTTAAATGTTTTAAGTGGCCAATGGAAAGTTTATTCATAATCGCCAATCTATGAGATTGTCAGGGCCGGGATCTGATGGAGAGTTCTGTTTACTAACCTCAAACGAAAACAAAACAGTGATACTGATTATTTCTGATATTTTAATCTAAATCAGAAGCCCAGTGAGTATCTTTTTCCATGTGTTGTGAGAACATTTTCACTCTAGGGTGGTGATTTGGAGAATACTTGGCCAAATTTTATTTCATAACTTTAACTCCTATGGTATAAATGACTCCTTTCTTTCATTCTGCTACATGGCTGTTGAACCATGAAGATAATAGAACACAGAATTCACAAGAAACACTGTTGAATGAAATGAGAAAAATCATGGGAAGACTCTAAGTCAAAGTATCCTGAGATATTAGCTGGCCTGGAATTGGAAACAGGTCTGTCTTAGTCCTTTATTTTGTGCCAAACTTAAATAGGATAAACTATATTATAAACACAAATCATACATGAATGATTAGTACCCAGATGGCTAAAGCTAGGGCTTGTATGATTCAAAACCCTACTATAAATAAATGGAATCTTCATGTTATAATATAGGAAAGTTATGATTACTGGATCTTTGTTCACAAGAGGTAATACTGTCACAAGAGATGTAGTCTCCCTTACATTTTCTAGTTGTTATATGATATTTTGTGCTTTAGGAGTAAGCAGAGTTTTTAAAGGCATAAGAAGTTCACTGTAAGTAGTTTTAACTTGAGCTTTCTGGAAGTTGCTGAAAATAATTCAGCTTGAATTAAAAAACGTAAACCTCTGAAATTTAAGTTTGTTCATTGTTATTGCTTGAGGGTGCCCTTATTATATCTGGCTAAGCTTAAAATAACTATGAGAGGAAAGGAAGTAGGAGTGGTAGACTTTTGATTTAATATAAGGAGAGAGAAAAGAAAAAAAAAAAACTTATGTTCCCAAACTGCCCATAATAGGCAAAATATCATTAGTCTCTTTTGGAAGATAATCTTGCTAAGCTTATTTGTCTGATTTTGTGATGGTTGATTTTCAGCTGCTATTTCTTATTTATAGTCTATGTGGTACTTCTGTTTTGACTGTGAATTGCCCTAGAGCAGATTGCTTGGGCTGTAGATGCCAATGTGGCCACCATCAGTGCACTATGTTACATAAGAATAGCTGATTTAATCATGTCATGATGTCCCCTTTCCTATCTGATCTTTTTGCTAAAAATATGGACTTATGAACATCCATGATATATGGTACTAACTATTCACTATAACATCAAAATTTATATTTGGGATGTGTGGGTTTTACAAAGAACTTTTCCGTCCTATAGTGAGATTAATTCAGCAACCGTATGTTAAGGATGAAATTTGATGCTGATTTTGGGAGCTTTTTCATCCATCAGAGTTCAACAAGGGACTTATTATCATGGGTTTGATTACATAATGCTTTCAACCATTAAGCATTAAGTGTGTTATAAGAGATGTAGAAATAAACAAGACACTTTCTGGGCAAACAATAAGTTTGTAGTCTTTTGAGAGTGATGAATATGAAGAAGAGGAAGGAGGAGGAGAAGAAGGAAGAGGCAGAGGAGGAGGAGGAGGAAGAGAAGGAGGAGAAGGAGAAGGAGGAGGAAAGGAAGGGAGAGGCACTGAGCTTAGTATTTTATGTGCAGCTTTCCCTTTTCCTTTCAAAAACACTCATGAAAAGTTGAAAACAATATTCTCGTTTTACAGATGAAATTGAGTTTCCAAAATTTAGTTGCATAGGGCAACAAAATTGACAGTCTGACTTTATAACTTGAATTTAAATTCATGTTAAACAGTGCCTCTGACTTTCCCAGTATGACATAATGAATTAAAGAGCAGACGCTGCCCATTTGGAACTAGAGGTAAATGATACCTAATGGCTATCAGATTTGGGTGGTTTCATTTCTAAGTTCTTACCTGATGTGTGCTATTTAGTTTATTACAAAATCTCTCCATACTCTAATTTAGTAATGTTTGTATTGTATTCATTTGATGTGGAGAAACACAAAAAATGAGTTAAAAACAAAAAACTTTGTGTGTTTTGGGTCTCACTTCAGTTTAGCAAGGTAGGAATCTTGACTGTGGGCTGCCCTTAACTGGAAGGATTTATCCAGCCACTGTGCTTCTAAGTTTTCATGTGGCTGTAGTTTTCATGTGCTAAAATTTATTAAACAAAAACATGACTCTTGGTGTTGAAAGCTATATTGGGACAGCCAAGCAGGTCCTTGAATGTCCTAGAGATGCCAATAAATTCAGCCAGAAAAATCTTTTTAATAGTTTCATGAGTAACTGGTATTATGAGAAGAGACCCACACAGAAGAGAAAAATGTAGGGTAAGATAAGACTTTCAAGGGCTCAATAGGAGGGGTTTGCTGTTCCTGTTAAACTCCACCTGTAACCTAAGTGAGGGGGCTGGTGCAGACTCTGCAATCATACTACATGCTTCCTTTATGTATTTTGTGGGATCTGATAAATTTTTCAGGATCCAGTCCAGCTGTGCTCTCATCACATTGATTTAATGGCCCTTAAGAGAAATCATAAAAGTGCTTTTTGGTTAGTAGGGCCCAGCTGTTTCTCATGGTATTGCATAAGACAGCAAGCTGAGTTAGCTATAGATTAATGATATTAAAAATCTTTTTCTGTGACTTTTTCCATGACTTTTCTTTTTGTACCAAAAGATTTAGAATGCGATTTGTTACATTAGATTGTTAGGTCCAAAGGAAAAGTACTTAAATGGATTGTCTTATTTGATCCTAAGAAACTAATTGGGGCCCCAAAGAGCATTGATCCATATTAACATATTGCTTATGCCTGCGTGTGAGAGAGTGAATGTGTTTGTATATGCATACATGCCTCTGTGTGTGTATGTGTATATTATATATGCATCCCCAATGGACCCTGTGAAGGCTAATAGTTGTAAGGAGGGCTCTGTTTTCATTGCCAGGCAGGAGTACAGGAAGCCAACAAAATTATTGGAGGATTGTCAGGCTCTCTGATCTGATGGGGTTATGAACTATGGAAGTTGGTACAGAATTAATGTCTGTGTCAATTTACAGGGCCATTTGTGTCATTTGAGTCCTTTGGTTTGTACAGGCAGAAGGTGACTGATTGCACTAGAAGGCAATCTGTTAAGCATTAAATAAGGGAATGAAGCAGCCCATACAAAGAAAGCATCTCAAAAGCAAAGCAGACACAAACTACTTAGAGCTTGTGTGCATCAGGTAAGACCAGGCAGTGGAGTCCTGCAAATACAGTAAAATGTTTCCTTATCTTTCTTGAGCAATGGAGGATATGTCTGTGATTATAGAATTAATTTTCGAGCCATGATTTTAGTATATTACCAAGTCGTAGCTCCTGTGTTCATGAGTGAACTCATGGAAATGAAGTCTTATGGAAATAGGTAGCTGAAGAATATTTGAGATAGTGCCAGACAATGAGCATCATTTTCTTACAGACTTCACCTGTGCAACTCAGAACCATCCATAGGAATGTAAAGCATGGTGAGCATTAACAATATGCATATATATATATTCCTATGTACTCAGTGTGATCTATGGTTGGAGTATAGACTCCAAAAATTTATGTATTGGCAACATTCTTTAATTCATTTCATTTTGGAGATTGGGCTTGTGGGACATAGGGTTAAATGAAGGCATGAGGATGGGGCACTCATGATGCAATTAGTAGCTTCATAAAAATAGAAAGAAAAATATGAGCTGACATGCTTCTAAGCTGTCTTCGTGTAATGGTCTCTGTCATGTTATGACAGCAAAAGGACCCTTTCCTCCCATCAGGCAGTCCTGGTTCCATGCCCTTAGATTTTCCTGACTCCAGAGCTGTGAGAAATAAATTTCTTTTCTTTGAAAATTATCCAGTCTGTGGTGTTCTGTGATAGCAAGAGAAAACAGACTAAGACAATGCGGTTTCCAATAATAACACTTTTATAACCCATTTCAAACTTGATTTGTTTTTAAAACATCTAAAAGTTATAGATTTCAAACTTAAGAACTTCCCCCAACGCACAAACAAATTGAAGCACTATATTTTTTAAACATTATTTTTGGCTTGTGATAAATGTTGTTTTGAAAAAATATCCTTGAATATCTATGGGAAATCTAATAAGGAGCTCATTGGACCAGTCTGATGGTGAGGAAATGGCATCGTTGTATGAAACAAGACAGCGGTAGAATGTTGTGTATATCCTGCAGTGCTTTTCCTCTGGGGAACTGATGTTCGGGTTCTTAACAGACACCTACAAACAGAACTGCAGCCAGAGAAATATACTTTGACTGGGGGTATTTTAAGGTCAGTTCTCAGTAGCTGCTGTTTTTGCTTAAGTGTCATGTAAACCAGTGCCTCTGTACTAAATAACATTAACTTGAGAAATCAAAGGATTAGTGGCCTAAACAGACACCAATAAGCAATATCTTCACTTTGCTGCATACTTCTGTGGGAAACAGTAGGCTGTGTCAATATTTGCCATTATTACAACTCTCACCAATGCTCTACACACAGAATGGTGTTGCTTGGTAGTGGTGGGCCTGCTGAGTGTGGCATCTCTGGGCTCTGCTTAGTTTCAGCAGACAAGTTTTCCTGTGCTGTCATGAATAGCGCAGCCCAGGTTCTCTGCAGCTCTCTTGTTTGCAGTCAGCCCTCAACTCAGAGTTCAGAATAAGAAAGGGGTTGGCAGCCAACCGCAAGTGAGTTAGAAAAATGCCAGGCTGATGTAACCCAGGCTTCTCTTTCACTTGAGAATGAGAGTTTAATGTCCCTGAGACTGTTACAGAGGAATTCATTATGGTTATCTTATGAATGATGGGTCTTGAAAAATAATGCTTGTGCTACATATTTTTGTGCTAGCTTAGAAAATGCATTACAAGAGGCAAATAGCCAATGGCACAAACCACGTTTAAGATGAAATAGGACTGGGTCAGCACAAGCTGAATTTGGTATATTAATTTAGGTCAAAGGTAAAACACTGTGTCATATAGCACATGAATTTTTGGGAATGGTGCCTGGTTAGGCAGTGATTTTAAAAAATATTTTTTAAAGTTTCCTTCATTTTTTCTTTGTCCCATCATGGTTAACTGGATTGTTTTGTTTTGTTTTTGACAGGGTCTCCCCAGTCCCAGCTTGCCTGGAACTCACTGTGTAGACCAGGCTGGCCTCAATCTCACAGGAATCTGCCTGCTTCTGCCTCCCAAGGGCTGGGATTAAGGGTGCACACCTGGTTTAACTGAATTATTTTGAAATTTTCCTGATTGGTATTTCTCTATTTGCTCATTTAAAAAATAGAAAAGAGGAAGAAAACATTTGACCCCATGAGTACTATGGCTGGCAAAATGGCCTGTCTCCTTCCAACACAACCCTTTCTGTGGGCAGACTTTGAAAACATAATACGATCATATCAGTCGCAGATAGATATTGAAACAAATGATCATAATTAGTACTGGATTCCTTTTCCATTTGTCTCTGTGGCACAAACATTTTTCATATGTAAAAGAGAGATGCTTTCAAGTTCTCTCTAATGTCAAGTCACAAATAGTAACACTCCAGTGTGCTGCATTGTTTAGTTAGCAGGAAGTCCTTCATCAGGCTCCGTTCCTGCAGCATTCCTGAGACCCTGGCATAATGCTCACGTGTGCCATCTCCCTCCTGGTTGTTACATGTCAACTTAATGCTCTGTCAACTGGAGATGCCAGTCATCTGTTGCCATCACTCGTTTCCTTGTAGTGTCCTTCTTTAGGTCTGTCCTGAGAGCCACACTGCAGCAATGAACACATACTAAATTTCTTAAAAAGAAGGCAATAACTGGGCAATTAACAAGAAATAAAATTTCTTTAAAATTTTGGGATTATCAGGTACTACAGTGTAAAAAGAAAAGAAAATTAAAAATACTGGAAAGGTTATTTCATATTAAATTGAGGAAGAGGACATAAAAGATCTGACATGCACATTGTTGAGATTTAGGGTCATTTTAATTTTTCATTTTGTTTGTTCATTTAGTCTATTTGTTTATTTTGGAGACAGGGGCTTGCTGTGTAGCTGTGCCATCTTCCTGCTTTGGTCTTCTGAGTGATGGGATTACACGCATGCATAGTGTGCTGAGCTCAGTTTTTCATTTTAAAACATAATTCTCACATGCATTTATTTTTGGTATGAAGCCTTTAATAATTCTGGTGTGTAACTATTATTGTGTTATAACACATTATTAACTCGTGAAATCTGTCAGAGTATTTTCTGAAAGCTACTATAGGAAGATTTGTGCATTCTTTTAAAAGTAAATTATAGTGTTTATTTTCTATTTGCACTTGAGGTAATTTGATAGATTACATTTTGTAGGAACTTTTTCCTTTCATCCAAATTTTCAGTCTAATTGCGGTATCATATCACCTTTTCATGTTTGTCATTGTTATTTTTTCACTTCTGACATGTTTGAGGGATACTTGTCTCCTGTGTTCACATTCCTGTATTTCTTGATAGACCTTCCAAAAATTGTATTAATTTACTTTGAGAACTTTAAATTCTTCTAAATGTTATGAATGTCTCCTCTTATATTTTTTAAATTTCTTTTCTTCTACTATGTTTAATTTTCTTTTCTATTATAAATTTTGTTATTTGAATATTTCTTTAACACATCTTCTAATTGAAACAAAGTTCTCCTCTATCCCCAACCAGTGCCTCTTTTGCTCTTCTCAGATGTTTCTATTTTATTATATTAAAATGTTACTTAGCTCTAAATATTTTAAAATTTCTATCAATATTTATAATTTTCTGTCATGATTTTAAAATTTTTTTGATAGTTTCGTGCATGTATATAGTGAATTTTAGTCATATTCACCTCATAACAAGATTGTCTGTTGTACAATTTCCCCTTTCTTTGAAAGCTTTCTTCTTCCCAACAGCTCCCCTATCTACTTTCCTTTTTGCACATGTGGTGTGTGTGTGTGTGTGTGTGTGTGTGTGTGTGTGTGTGTGTCGTCCACTGAATTTGATTAGGGTTTCCTGCATGAACGTGGGTGGAAGGTTATTGACTAGAGCATGGGCAGCTCACCAGTGGATATTCCACTGAAGAAAGTGACAGCCATTCCCCCAGCAACAATTAATAGCCATTAATCCCACAGGGAGGGGTGGGGCCTCATGAGCCCCTTGTCCATCCTCGATGAAATGTTGATGGGTCCACTCTAGTGTAGGACTTGTGCAGACACCCACAGCTGCAGTCAGTTCATGAGTACAGCAGCCATGTCATGGCCAGAAGACATCTTTTTGTTGAATACCTCCTTTCCTGTACATTATTTCTGCATTACTGTCCATGATGTTCTCTGAGCCTTTGATGGGGGGAGGTATATAAATGTCCAATTTATGGTGGAGTACTCCATTACCGCTTACTCTTGTCACTTTGACCAATGTTGAGTCTCTGTGATGAATTATGAGCCTCTCTATAACTGCTCTCCTCAACTATCAGAAGCTTCTTTGATGAAGGATGAGACCAATTTCTGGGCATAATAATCATGAATTTCTAGAAGGCAGTTTAACAGCATATGCATTTAGCAAAGCGATAGTAATTGGTTCCCCACTAGGGCCTTTAATACTCCCCACCCCCAGCCATAGGTGCTTGTTGACAAGGTTTATATTACCACGTCCCCTCCTGTGGAATGAGCCTCAACTCAAATCCAATCTAAGAGTGGATGGTTACACTCATCATAATCATGCCACTATTGTATATTGTAGCAGTGGATCCATCCTGCTTGTCTGGCATTACAGCTTGCAGGGAACACACCCTGTGTAAGATTATCGATGGCTTTGCTCTGCAAGTAGCTTGCATAGCACCTTCCAGTACTGTGAAAGTTAGACAGGAGGAAGGAAGCTACTAGCTAAATTCCAGCTTGATTTCTGTGCCCTTTATCTTGTATTGCTACATGTGTATAGATGAAGGCCATATAACAAAGAACACAGTGCCAGACAGGGGAAATCTAACCTTTGAGTTGTTGGTCAGGATGGTTCAAGAGACTTCCAAAATAACTCAGGCTATTGCCACAGCCCTCAATTGCCTCTCAGAACTTGAAGGTAAGATCTCATTGCTGAAAACAACACATATTTTGGATACAGGACTTGGAACAATTGAGCTAGAACTGACCTGTAAATTGAGACAATGTCCTCTTCCTGCATGAATTTTAAGATTTTAAGCCAGCAGAAAAAAGGGTGATTGACACAGAAAACCACAACTAGCCAAAATGTAGAGAATAAGAGACTGCAGAGTACATGTCCCTGGATAGGGCTCCTGTATTAAACCTCTGACACACAAGGCTCGGGGACCATTGTGGAGGAGGGGGCAGAAAGATTACAAGAGCCAGGAGTGATGGATAACCCCAGGGAAACAGAGTTTTCCAGGCTGCTAGAAAGTTGCTTATATAAACTTAGAATGCTGATGACGCATGCAAAAGACCCATGTAAGCACAAAACAGACAAAAGCTCAGCATAGAAGTTGAGAAATGGGTAAGAAGCCCCAACCTTGATTGAGAAACTATTGACAACTGATGGCTCCTGGGAGAGGGAGAGCTGATTTGGTTTAAGGAAGTGATGCTAGATAGTTTGACTTGGCTTCAGTGGATGGATTCACACTGATGAACATTTGAGGATACAAATTTGGATTGATAGACTTTTGCATATATGACAGAATGCGTGAAATCTGGTGGTGGGGTTATGGGGAGGTGTAGATAGGGGAGGGGGTCTAAATATAATCAAGATGTGTAAAATTCACAAAAAATCACTTAAAAATTTAAAAAATAAGAAAAAGAGTAATGTCAGTAACATGTTTTGTTTCAAAGGACTTTGTAGCCTCCCTGACCAACATTGGAGGGTATCACACACCTGCACTGGGGTTTTCATTGAATAATCTGTGGCTTCTGAGAGGAGCATTATCCACCCAAGCAGGGTACCTCTGTTCAAACTTTCATTTCAATTATACTACTTAATGAGCTTATAAAGTAGCAGATTCCCAATTTTATTTCATACATATCTAGTTTGGGCTACCCTGTCCTCCTTTTCTGTTCTCTCCTTATTTAGGAAAACTTTGCTCAATTTCCAAGTAGAAATTTCTTTTTTAAGAATTATTTTTACTGAATTTTTGTGATTTTCATGCAATATAATTTGATGGTATTTAGATTCCCTCCCATATCTGCATCTTTCCTTACTGCCTCCTACCCACATTAATGTATTCTATAATAGATAGATATAAATACATAATAAGGCATATCGAGTCTAATTTGTGTCCTAAAATTTCCCAAATATCAATTTCTAATAATTTAAAATTATTTTCTAAACTGCGCAATGTAGTATATTTTATGGTAGTATATATTATTTTCAGTTACATGTCTATAGTATACCAATCTTTCATTTGTTTGTTTGATTTTGTAGTGCTAGTTTACTTTCAAATTAGTTCACAAAAGGGGTTTCTATATGAGGTTTTCAAACACATTTCAGTTTTGTTGACACTCTCCCACATCCATTTCTCTCTGATCTCTCTACTTCCACTTTCTCCACTGTACCCTTTAACTCCTACTATTACCCAATTCCACTTTGTTACTGTCAGCATCTAATTTTTGACATATGTGTAAAAAACAAGCACTGGAAACAAGAGCCTTTTCAGAAAATGGTGTGGGCAAAAGCAGATGTCCACTTGAAGTGGATAAAATCAGGTCCATATCTCTTACCCTGCACATAAATCGCTTCAAACTGACCAAAGACCTTAATTTAACCTAGAAGTGGTGGTGGTGGTGGAGTCCGCGGATTTTTAAATGTAGAATCATGTCATTTGAAAATAGAGATAGTTTGCTTCTGCCTTTGCAGTCATTATCCCTTTTACACCTTTTTTTTTATTTATCTAACTATATTGAAGAGTGTAAAGGGAGTGAGCATCCTTGTCTAGTGCCAGATTTTAGAGGAAATAGTCTCAGGTTTTTACTACTTAATATTATATTGTCTACAGGTTTATCATACATGGCTTTTATTATGTTGGGACATCTTCTATCTATACTTAGTTTCTTCCAGACTTTTATCATGAAGGTATGCTGAGTTTTGTCAAGGGCCTTTTCTGCTTCTATAAGTTGATCATATTATTTCTGTCTTTAAGTCTATTAATATAGTGTGTTACCCTTATTTATTTACATATGTTATTTCCCTAAGATGTAAGCAATGTGATTGTGATATATCAATTTCTTAATTGCTGAATTCAACTTGGGATTATTTTGTTGAGAATTTTTATATCTATGTTCATCAGAGAGATTGGTCTCTAGTCTTTGTGTGTATGCCTTTATCCAGTTTTATTATTGAAGTTCTATTCATGTTATAGGATACATTTGGTAAGGTTGTTCTCTTCCTATTCTGTGGAATACTTTGAGAAGGGCTGTCATTTTATTTGCTTAAAAACTTAGTGGACTCCAGCTGTAAATCCATATGGTCCTGGATTTTTTATTTGTTTAGGTTTTTTAACTATTGTGGCCTAATTTCAGTAGGTTATATGTATTTAGAAATTTACTCACTTCTGGATTTTCCAGTTTGTTGGAATGTGTTTTTAAATAATTCCCTATGACTGTCAGAATTTCACTGGCCTCTGTTGTACCATCTCTTGTTTTGTCTCTAGTTCTCTCTCTTTTAGTTAGTTTGTCTGGGGATTTGTCAATCATGTTGATCTTTTCCAAGAACCAACTCTTTGTGTAGTCAGTTCTATGTAGCATTCCTCCAGGCTCCATTTCATTGAGTTCTGCCTGGGTCTTTCTTGCCATCTGCTGCATTTGGGCTTGACTTTTGGCTCTTCTACAGCTTCGTGGTGCATCAATAGGTCATTTATGTGAGATCTTTCTGATCTTTTAATGTTAACACTTAGAGCTATAAACTGTCCTCTTAGGGCTGCCTTGGCTGTATCCCAATGGTTCTGATAGGTTGTGTTCTTCTTTTCATTTGGCCTTAGGAATTTTTTTTATTTCCTCCCTGTTTTCTTCAATGAACCACTCTCCATTCTGAATTATACTGCTCATTTTCCAAATATTTGTATTTTCTGAGTTTAGTCTTGTTGATTTCTAGTTTTATTCCCCCTTGGTCTGATAGGATTCAGGGAATTATGTTGATTTTTTGATATTTATTACGTCTCATTTTGTGGCTGATAATGTGGCTGGTTTTAGAGAAGGGTCCTGCACTGCTGTGAAGAATGTATTCCCCCCTTGTTGAATAGAATGTTCTGTAGATACCTATTAAGTCCAAATCATCTGAGGTTTTGCTGATTTTATGTTCGGTTGGAAGGCATAGCTAGATGTGAAAGTTGGAGGGCATATCTAGATGTGAAAGTAGGGTATTGCAGTCCCCCACTGTTGTTATATCCAGGCTTATATGGTCTTTTGGTGTTTGTTTTATGAAAATTAGGGCCTCATAAGTCAGTGCATAAATATTTTCAATAGTTTTGTCTTCTTGACAAATTGTTCCTTTTAATGATATGTATTGGCCTTCTTTATTTCTTCTGATTAGTTTTGGATTTAAATCTACTTTATAAGATGTGAGAATTGCTATACCAAATTTGATTACACCTTCCTTTTACTTGGTAATTTCCTTTCCAAACATTGACTCTCAGTTTATGGATGATTTTCCTAGCTATGAGTGTTTATTGAAGACAACAGATACCTGGGTCATATTTGTTAATTAAGTCTATTAGTCTGTGTCTATTAATTGTTGAGTTATGACCATTTGCATTAAGTTATAATTCAGATAGGTTTAGTGTTTATGATTTTGTTGCTTGTTGTTTGGATTGAATGGTTAACTTCTAGTATTTTTGTGTGTTTGCTGCTTTGCCCTGTTGGACGTAATTGATTCTGTCCCAATTTCCTTTGTTTATCTGTTACTTTAGTGGACTGTATTTAGTTCTGCGCTCTTGTATGAAACGTTTTTCTTCCTCTGTGTATAATATTCCTTTTAGCATTTTCTGCAGAGTTGGCTTAGTTGCCACGTATTGCCTTAACTGTTGACTATCTTGAAATACTCTTATTTCTCCATCTGTTTTAAAAATCAATTTTTGCTGAATATTGCAATCTTGGTTGACAGTTACTTTCAGTGACTGTAATTATCATTCCATGCTCTACTAGCTTTTAGGATTGCTGAGGACAGACTTTATGTTAGTCTGTTGTCTCTGTCTCTGTATGTTGGTTGATGTTTTTCCCTTACAAACCTTTTCGTATTGTGAGTTTGCTTTGTAATATATATATATATTCTATTGAGTCAAATTTTGTGTCCCCTAATGCGCTTTGGTATGGGTCCATCCAGTGGAATCTCTTCAGTCTACCAAGAGTCTCACTCTTTTAACCCTTATTTATCAAGGCTGACTCTCACTCTTACAGTAGCCATTGGTTGCCAGTGGATTGGGGCTTCTTATCCACTTCCCTATATCAAGGTGAGATTTTGCCTGGCTTGAGCTTACATGAGACTTATGCATGCTGTCACCTTTGCTGTGAGTTCATATGAGTAATTGCCCCGCTATCTGGAAAACGCTGCTTCCATGTGATCATCAACCACCTCTGGCTCTTGCAGTCTTTTCATCTTCTCTTCCACAATGATCCCTGAGTCTTAGAGGTCAGAAGTATGATATGTGTTCTTTTCAGAGATAAGCACTCTGAAGCCTCTTATTCTCAGCAGGTGGGCCAGTTGTGGGTCTTTGTGCTAATAACCACCTGTTGCATAAGGAAGCTTCTCAGGTTGGGAGAGCTGGGAGATGTTAGTAATCTATGGGTATAACAGTAAGTCATAGAATTAGGCTCTTCCCTATGGCCTGTGACCTGTCTAGCCTCTATCAGGTAAATGCTGTACCTTATGATGTGGACCTTAAATCCAATTAGAAAGCAGTTGGTTACTCCCATAATCTTTGCACCACTATTGCACCCGTAGACATATCTTGCCAGGCTAGTTGTTGTTGTAACTCCTAGGATTCACAGCTGTGTAAGGATGATGATTAATTTTCTATTCCTGTAGCATGCATAGCACCTTTCAGCACTATGAAAACTACCCAGTAGAAATGGGTCAAAATCAGCTTGAGTTCTGCTTGTTTGTTCTACAGCTGATATATGCAGTGTCTTCAGCATTGTTCTGATGGGACAATGGCCAGTATTTTTGAGCACCTATGTAACTCTTGGTCAACAGCTTCAAAAGAGGGAGGCCATTCCTAGCATTGGGCTTGGAGTTTGCTAGCCTATGGGTCCTGCAGGGACAATGTCCCCCTGTTATAAGGTAATAACTTTTATTCTATGTTTATAATGTATATGCATATACATGAAGAAACTTCTATGGTGGTCAGTTTTCTTAAGGAATTTTCTAAAAGCCTTCAGTGTAATTCTTCCCCATCCTCTGTCCTTAGCCCTGCCTTCCCATTCATCAACCCATTTAACCCTTATTTCTGTTCCTCCTTTTATATCAGTGCAGTCTATTTACCCTCCATGAATTCCCCCTACCCAAATGCCACTTAATTTCCTGACGTGTCTGGATTTTCAAATTGAAATATGCCTATCTAAGATTTCAAAGCTAGCTTCCAGCAATGGAAGAGAACGTGCAATGTTTGTCTTTCTGGATCTGGGTTCCCTCACTCAGGAAGATTGTTTCTAGTTCCATCCATTTACCTTCAAATTTCATAATTTCCTTTTTCTAAGAGCCGAATAATATCCCATTGTATATATGTTCTATCTTTTCATTATATTCATCAGTTGATGTCATCTAGATTGTTTCTATTTCTTGGTTATGTTGGAAAATACAACAAAAAACATGAATAAACAGATATCTCTGTAGCAGGGTATAGATTCTTTTGGGTATATGCCTAAGAATGATATGGCTGGATCAAATGGTAGATCAATTCCTAACTTTCTGAGGAATCGCCACACTGATTTTTGTAGTGGCTGCACCGTTTTGCACTCCCACCAGCAATGGATAAGAGTTCCCTTTCTCCACATCCTTGTTAGCATTTATTTGGATCTTATTTATTCTGAGTGGGGCAAGGTGAAATTTCAATTGCTATATTGACTAAATGTCATGGAGAAGTTCTTCTGTGGTCATGTTTATTTGAGGTTCTAAGTGCTTTCTATATTCAAATACCATTTTTTTTTCTAGGTTTGGGAAATGATCAGTCATAATTTTATAGAAAATCTTAAGTAAATCATTAGAATTTTATTCTCTCTGTTCCTTCTTCTGTCCTAAAAGTTCTTAGGCATGGTAATTCTTAGGTTTGGTGTGTACCAGTTCTGGTTTTGTCCAATGATTCTTTTCTGTATATGCGTCTCTGTGTGTGTTATTGCCTTGACCTTTTCCTCCATCCTTCATATGAATTCTTCTGCTTGATCTTGTCTATTGATGATCTTTTCTGGTGTGTGTGTGTGTGTGTGTGTGTGTTGATTGATTCATTTCCTGAGTTTTTGTTGCTTTCCTTTCAGTATCTTTATTTCCTTGAATCTTTCTCCATTAAAAATACTTATTTGAAAGTTTCATTCATGAGTACTGTACTTACATCATTTCTACCCTTCCTTCTCCCCTCTCCAACTCCTCCCACATCAATTTTTACTCCAAAGTCCTGATTTTTTTCATCCACTTTGCTAACTTATTTTGTGTATATCTTGAATTCATTTCATAACTTTCTTTTCCATGTTTTGAATTAAATTCCTTTTCTGGTTTTTTTTTTTGAGCCCTCTATTGGGTGAGTCCTTATACCTATTAAAAAATGATAGTCTGAAGTCTTTTTCTGGCATTTCAGCTATCTTGTAATCTTTGTTTTCAGGGGTTGAGAGGCATCATTTTGTGTTGTCATAGTGGAGTGTTGTTTCATGTACACTTTCATGTTTCTTGTTTTGTGCATCTTGGTATATATATGTCCTCTGGTGTGTAGCTTTTCCTCTTTTCCAACTATTTTTGTTTGGCTGCTTTTGGGTGATTCTTTTTCATAGGTTTATTTACTTCTATTTATGCTCAAGTGGACAGTAGACTGCAGTAACAACATGATGGTTTGACAAAGTCTCAATGTTTGCTGCAGAGGATGATGCTTTGATCTGTGATCTCTATGAAGCTTGAATAATGTGCTGTCCAATATGGTGGATTCTGTTTTGAGTGGTAGATTTCTGTAGCTGAACACCACTTGCTCTGAGGTACCTTTTCCAGTTCACAGAGTATCAACTTCGCAGGAGTGCTTTTCAGGTGGCACACAGCTTCCACTTCAATGGATGGCCATGCAGCTTTCTTTTAGTTGCCCACTCTTGGATCTCCGTCTTGTTCTCAGATCTCCAATCTACTTTTCATGTTTTGTATTCCATGTTCCATCACTCCTGACATGGGTGCTCTGCTAGCTCACTCTGGGGCTGGTCCATACTGACAGTCAGATTTTCTGGGCCTGGGTACCTCCCCTGCCTTCTGGTTTACCTTCAGGCCTGCCTGTTACTAAATATACTGTTTCTTTAAAAAAAATATTTATTTAATAACCACGTACTTAGAAGAAGCATTTCATTAAATCAGCATTGATATATTCAATAACAATTTTCTGAGCTAGGATGCATCTCTTACAGAATTGGCTGTACATTTTTAGGTTTACAGTTGAATTATTACAGTTATACAATATTGTACTCAGTATAAACCCTATAAGACAT
>NW_008329142.1:1148947-1151337 GCF_000622305.1 Nannospalax galili | reverse complement strand
GCGCTTGCATCTCTAATCTGTATGTATCTGATTATTACTAGTCATAATTGGCACCTGTGTATGGCTATAAAGTCATCGGGCCGATTTCAATGTTATTGTTTATCATCACAGAACATCCCAAAGCATCTTATTCAACTATACACCCACTTCCCAGATGGCATCCTCCCATAGCCTCCCTCCCCCCAGTAGAGCCCTTATACTCTGATATCCCTGCTACTGTCTGCTGTGTTGTCAGCACCCCAGCCATTCCCCACTAATTGCCCTTCTGGTAAATCTAGTCAGCCTATCTAGAGGTCTTTGTTTTAGGAGGGTCAGCTAGTCTTCATCTAGCAGCAATCAGTTGTCAACATTCCTTCAGATAAATCAGTTGTCAATATACCTTTAGATAAGATTGGGGTCTGCTGTTCATTTTTCTAGTTCTATGCTGGGTTACTATCTGGGAGTCCCTTTGGCCACCCTGGCCAACAACTCAAAAGAAGGTATCACCTGTCTGGCATTGTTGCTTGTTATGTAGCCTTTAGCTATGCATGTGGACTCTTAAGAAATTATATTGGCCCCTTTAATCTTTGGTTATGCTTTCCTTTTGGGAGTTTAAGGCCATACAGTTGGCCCAGATAAATCAATTTATTTTTACTCTTAAGGTCATTTGAGGATCTGTTCTACAGGGTTTACGTGGGCTTGGGAGGAGCCCCTGGCTCCTTTCTTTTACCAGTTCCACCTATGTCAAGATAAGTTAAATGTCCTGCTTGACCATGGTTGGCTTAGCTTGGAAGCATGGAGGAAATGATTCCTCTGTGTTGACCCTCCTCTTTGTAGACTGGACACTGGTTCAAGTCCATCTGGTGGGGTCTCCTTGGTCTCCATGATCAAGAGGACAGGTGACCTACCACCATTACAGACATTTTGAGAGATGCTCATAGTCCCCTGGAACTAGTCGACCTAGGAAAGCAAGGAGCAAAAAGTGTCCTTTATGTCCCTCTGACCAAATTATTATAGGCCTCAAAGTATGTCTGTTAAATATCCAAGGTTTGTTCCACCAGTCTGGTACTTTTAATTACTGTGTGTCATGTAGATAAATCTTGGGCAAAGACCAGTTGTTCTCAGATAAACCTTACCTAGACATATATTTCTTGATCTGCTATGTATAATTTGTCAGTAGGTTTTAGGAGTAATACGGTTCCCTCTGGTTTTCAAAACTAGCTAGGCATTGTTTATCTCTCACATTATCTCACCCCTGCATCGTGGTTTTCCCACTTAAGGTGCCCCCATTTACTCCCCTTTTCCCTTACTAATACCCTTCTCCTACTGTCCTACCTCTCTTGAGCTCCTTCTTTCCCTTTATACTAATGTTTTGAAAGCAACTGAAATATAATTTTAGTCTACAGTCTATGCAATTTTAAAATAAATAACAATTTTTATGTGCTTGAAAAGAGTATTGATCTATGGTAGTTTGATGCAGTACTTTAAATATATTTGAATTACTTCATGCCATTCAATACATGTTTTTCTTCTTTTGGCATGGAAGGGCTCTTACTACACAGCCCAAGCTGACTTTGAACTCATTATGTAGTCCGAGCTGGCTTTACCTTGTGGTCCTCGATCCTCCTTCAGGCATTTAATAAGTAAGCTGTACCATTGTAATTAGCATCTGGATAGTATCTACATTAATATTTACTAATACATCTGTTTTAAAATATATAAGTATTCTCATTGAATTGTGTATTTAAAGACTGAAAATTAAATAGACACATATCAGCTCAAGGTGGGTTTTTGTCCCCAATTAGTTTGCGACAATCTCAAACAATGTTAATGATTTCTCATATAGATTTTGATTTGAATCTGTACTGTTATTTGTATAATTAATTCTCCCTGCTGGATAAATAATAACAGTTTGCTTGGGTTTTATTGAGAAATACTCTCAATATCTCATTTTGAAATAATTTGATACATAGACAAATGTTGCAAAAACTCATAAAGAGCATTTGTAAATAACTTTTAACCATTTTCCCCCAAAGTTAATAACTTATATAGCTGCAATCCAATTATGTTAGCATTGAGAAAATACCATAAACTCACTAATATATATTATTTGGATTGTGCTTAATTTCTCTCTTCACTGGCTGCCGTGTCTTCTCACACTTTATAGTCTGAAAGTCATCAATCTTCATGTTTTATGATTATGAACTATTGAGGAATACCAGTCAGGTATTTTAATCAGAATTTACTGGATGCTGATAAGATTGAGATTATATAATTTTATCATGAATAACATTAAAGTGTTATTGCCCCTTTCTAAGGCTCATCTTTAATTAGGTTCTTGAATACTGATTTTGACTTTGCACAGTTACAGGTGGTAGTCTCCAAGTTTTTCTGTTTTAAGTTGACCTTTA
>NW_008329142.1:1135111-1148902 GCF_000622305.1 Nannospalax galili | reverse complement strand
TCTAAGTTTTTTTGTGTTAAGTTGACCTTTATTTTGTGTCTGTGTGTGTGTGTGTGTGTGTGTGTGTGTGTGTGTGTGTGTGATTAATGAGTATGCTATGGAGCATCCTCTGAGCTCATGACCTTTGCAATATTTTTTTCTATTTAGTTTTTCTAACTAACTTTAATGTTAACTGCCTGCAACACACACACACATATGATGGCAATTTTTTAAAATCCCGTGTGTGTATGTGTGTGCCATGACACTTTTGTGAAGATAACAGGACAACCTCAGCTGTCGGTTCTCAACTTCCACCTTGTTTGAGACAGGATCTCCTCCCTGCTACTTGCAAGCTTACCTGCAAATTTCCAGAGATTATCCTGATTCTACCTCCCATGCTGCTGAGAGCACAGGGTCCTGACTATTTCTGACTTTTACAATGGTTTTTGGAGATCTGATTGCAAGTCCTCACATTACTAGTCTTTAATGATCAATTTTTATTTCCATCATTCCTTATACATTACTTTTTTTTGTTGCTTCTGCTGTATGGAAAGAAACTGCTTCCAGATTTAAGCAATTTTAAACATAGCTTTGCCTCCATGTCTGTACAACATTCTTGTAGTTCACAATGCATACCAGGTAAGGGTTTCCTTATTTACCAGTCTTAGAGCACAATTCAGCATAAAACTGTCTCTGTCATCTTCTGAACATCGTTCAGATTTTGCTTCTTTTCTGGTTCAGCTTTGCTGAGTATATATTGCTTTCAGCAGTCTGGCATCAATATTCCTCAATTTGTCCAGATCCTGAAATCCTTCTTCAATTTCTTGATCACAGTCAAACGATGTCCAAAATCAAGAGATTTGGCCAAATCTACTTTACTTTTATGCTGTTGATTGCATGTCACTTACTGCATCTGAATGTCACTGAATTCATTTCATTGCCTCAAAAAATTTAGAACATTTTCCAGTAATTTAGTAAATGGAAAGATTATTCATGTTATTCAGTATTCTTTGTTTCTAGGAATTGGAAACACATATGAAATTTGAGAATTAATTAATCTTAATTAATTCTGTAGAATTTTGCCCTGGGAGGGAAATCACAAGGTCAAGAACAGTTTATGATTTTTCCATACACATTATATATTTTTTATTTTTTTAATTCCAAAGATCATTTTTCAAACAATGCAATTCTTTACACCATCATCAACTGGCAAGCATAAGATGGTTTGGATGAATTTCTGGAAAGAACTAGGGTCGCCTTGGAGCCCAAAGAGAAGAACAGTTCTGCACATTCTGTCTGAGTCCTTCTCCATGGATGGCATGCTTAGTGGGTATCTTTACATAGGGGCAGTGCAAGGACAGGCTAAACTGATGATAGAGAATCAACAAAGATGATGGAAATGTAGAGTGAAAGGAAGACATCTGTCTGTCAAGGGACAGTCAGATAAAGTCTCCAACAAAATATCCTCACAACTGTGATCTGGCCTGATTGTGGTGACTTACGACAACCTGCTGTGTGATGCTATAACTTTGTAACACAACAAATCCTTATCCATTGTCTTCCATAGTTATTTTTACCTCATCATGTTTGATTAAAGCAGTTGTTAGGTACTGTTATGCCTCCATTATTTATGTCTTTAGCCCTCTTCCATTTTCATAGCTATGGTACTGTAGATTAGTTAATACGTATTCATTTTTCTGATATTGTTACTAATATTTTCATGCAGTATTTTATAAAATTCTTTTCTTTAGTGCTCATAATTTTAAAAACTTTTTGATGTTTTAGTAGTTTCTCTAAGTAAACCCTAATAAAGCTCTTAATGAAGTCCAAAGGATGTTAGAGGAGGAAGATACAAGCTGTGAACTCTAAAAGCATCCTAGCACAGGCAGTATCCAAGCAGCATCCTGTACAGGTAACATTCTAGCACAAGAAGCTTCTTAACACAGGAAGCATCCTAGCACAGGAAGCCTCCTAGCATAGGTAGCATCCTAGCACAGGCAGCATCCTAGCACAGGAAGCCTCCTAGCATGGGTAGCATCCTAGCACAGGCAGCATCCTAGTACAGGAAGCCTCCTAGCACAAAACTCAGTATAAAAGAAATACTGGTAATATTCAAGAAGATATGAAAGAAATAATGTTGCACAAGAGTAGGGGAAGAGCTCGATGATGAAGTTAAGTCTCCTTTATATATAATGAGTAGAATGTAAAAAGACAAAGAAAAACCATAAAAGAGACTGGAAAATATTATATTGTGCTTACATATAAAAAGGCATAAGTTAAAACTGAGCTTGGGTCTAGAGAGATGGCTCTGTGGTTAAGAGTGCATAGTGCTCTGTCAGAGGACCTGAGTTTGGTTCCTAGCACCCATATCAGGCTGCTCACAATTGCCTGTAATGCCAGCTCTGGGGAATCTGATGCCCTCTTTTGACCCTCACAAGTACTGTGCTCCTGGGCATATGCCCACATGTATCCATATAAATAGAAAGAAAATCTTTAAAGCAATAAAATCAAACTTATAACAAACATTTTATTGCAAGAATTTAATCCCAATTTGAAATGCTATTATTTCTAAATGGTCTATATATTTTACTTTATTTATCATGGGTAATCAATCCTTGATTAGGGCCTAGGGCAAGAAGTAAATGAAATCATGCATGCCCTTAAAAGCTTATGAACCTAGATATTACTCAACACAGCAAAGCCCTACGTTATTCACAATAAATGTGAATTGCAGTCAGCGGTAGCATGGTTCTGATGGAGAGGAAATCTAAGAGCTAAAATGATGAGGAAATTGTGAATGAGAAGAGGAACAGAAGGAGAGATGTGTAAGACTAGAAAGGAAAAGTGGCAGATTATTATTCCAAAAGGAAGAAGCATATATGTAGAGTCAGTGAGTTTAAGGTTTAGTAATTTGTGTAGAGAACCGGCAGGGACTAACATGATTTGACAGGCTGAAAGACAAACTGTTAAGTACCAGTTACAGGAACGGAGAACTTTTGTTTTGGAAAACACATGTTTCTAAGTAACTCTAAACCTTGATATCTTCTTGAGGAGAAGGAAAGATTCCTGATAATTAGAAAAACAACTAATTATGTGATACACTTTGAGGTCATGCTGAAGCAAATGAAGTTTGGTTCTTAGTGTAAGTAAAACAAGTTAGGAATAGGTCTGCTGAGGCCCTTCCCTATTAATGCTGAATTTTCATAGGATATTGAGGAACAGGAATCACAGTAGAAAGAACGCTTGTCTGGTAGGGGCCAGAGTCCTCCTAAAAGGTAACAGTGAATGTTAAATTGAAATGTGAAGTTTCTAGAAGTTTGTAATGCATGCAATGTCATTTTCAATTAGAGAGAAGTTAGAGAAACATAGGCAGATTTACAGTGCTACCATCTGTTTTAATTCCTTTAAAGGTCTGTAGTTGCATATTAATACTAGAAAAAGCTTATTGTACATAATTTCGCTCATAAAACATATTTAAAGAAAGATTTGAAAGTCAGGTTTCATTATGCATTCATTGACTCATGAATAATTGACCATCTCCTTGCTTCCATTATTTTCATAAGAACCTGCAACATGAGGAGCCCGGTGTCATGATCATTGTTCCCACTGTACTTCCTCCTAGTTCTACTGTTAGAAGAATTCCAAATGTGGCTCTGGGAACCATCTGCTCAGTTTAATCTGGTGTTCACATATTGTTGTAAGTGATATTCATCTAAAGTTTTCAAGCTTCACAAAAGTCTGCTGCAAAATGCCTCATTTTGATCTTCATTGACCAGATAAGGAAGCTGAGGCTTAGAAAATAGAAATGCATTGCTTAAATTATATTTGTATTTTCAAATATAGGCATATTTGAAAGATTCTATAGTCAAGGATATATATATAAATATATGTCTTAACTAATGTTTTCTCTGATTTACATATTCTTTTCTGAAAAATGGATGTTAAAAATTTCTCCCCCACCCCGCAAATATTCTGTCTGCCATGATGGATTTTTCAGGTTTTTTTTTTTATCTTTGACAAATTCTCTTGCACTATACAGCAGCTCTTAATTTTGTGATTAATTTTACCTTAAATTCTTTCACATTTGGTGTCAATAGAGTTTCTATTGTTATTTCATCTCTTTAGCCCTTGTTGTTGTATTTATTAAATGTCATTTAGGGGCTATATTTTTAATATTTTAAACTATTCTGAGAATTTTGTTTAATTGCTGATTTTAATCTACTTATATTTATTATGATGGACTAAATTTTATTCATTTTTATTGTACTAATGACCCAGTTCTCTTTATTAATGAGATTATTGTTCTATAAATTTATCTTGCAATACTATCTAGGATTGACTTGTTAAAATCAAACATAAAACAAAAAGAAAATAGTTAAAATGGGCTAAGATAAGACTGTTCTCTAGAAATATCTCTAAAATAACATAGATATGTGACATAGTTTGGAGAAAGATATTAAAAAGGAACTTTGCCATGAAACATTGCATCCCCGGGTCTTCAATGCAACTTAAGCTTCACCTTTACAACATTATGTATGACCCACTTAGGACCTCCATTCAGGGAATTCAACACTGCTTCACAGTGCCTGGAACCTTTGCAGCTTTCTGGAACCTTTGTGAAAGACCCCCTAACTCTTATATTCTGTGTATTTTCAATACCAGCACCATGTGGAAATGTTGCTGAACTCTGTTGCTAACACTCTCTAGATGTGATTTGCCCCCCCCATTCTAATGTCCTTTATGTTGCTATGATAAAATATACTGACCAAAGCAACTTTGTGTAGGAAAGAGTTTATTTTATTTCAGTTTACAAATGCTGATCACAGTCCATCATTGAATGAAGTCAAGACATGATTTCAAGGCAGGAACTCAAAGCCAGGCCTGCTTGCTATTGCACATATCGTTGCCTCTGACCAAGGAACACTTATTCCACAGCCAAAGAAGTATAGCAGGAACCATGGAGACCTCTGCTTGCCAGCTGGCTTTCAGGCCAGCTTGCACTCATCTAGTTTCTTTGTATAGTCCAGGACTACCTGCCTACAGACCGTATTTTCCCACAAGGGGGTGGGCCCTCCTATATCAATTAATAATCAGGACAATCCCCCACAGACATCCTACAGTAGGAGCCCAGATTCTTCAGTGTTCCTGGGGTGAGCTGGTGGGTTCTTTTAAAATGGTTGTCCTTGATCTAATGGTTATAGCAATGTTAGCATTTAGTTTTAACTGTGTTTCCAGTCACTCCTCTAGCCCTTCTAACGATTTGAAATAATTCTCTACTATACATTTTCATTGGCTCCATCTATGTTGGGAGACCTTTGTTGTGCAAAACTTGAAGCTTCTTCACACCGGATAGTTCATGTAGCTCGGATGTGCTGCGGGCTCCTTTGCATAACAAAGTGCTTCCTGGCATCTTTCCTGCCTCTCCTTTTGAGGAGTCTGCCATGAATGCCCTAAACATTAACGTGGCCTTTGACTCTGAAAAGGTATCATACCTTCCTGTAAATTCCTAGCAGACAACTGTCTGGCAGAAGCCCACTTTTCACATGCAAAAGCATCTAGCAGCCAAGGCTTTTAACACAACCCCCATGGTATAAAAATCTTAGTCTTCTCTCAATAGCAGGAGAATTTAGGGAAACCGGGCCAAGGAATTCAGGGAGATCAGAGATATCAGAGAACTGAGTCTCAGATATCCTCCGGAGGGCAGCACCTTCCGTTACCGGCCCACGGATACTCTAGCTTCGCCGTTCTCGTGCCTCTTCCTGTGGGGTTCAGTGGCCAAGAGCCCCACTATCCTGAGGAGAGGCATATGGGTGTATTAAGGGACGGGATTTCGACTGGACAAATGCTCCAGTAGCAGAGAAAGCTCAGCAGCAAGAGAAACTGCGGTAGTCATCAGCTACCGCCACTCCCAGAGACGCGGGACCCGCGAGCCCAGGCGTGGACCCAAAGCAGCCGCTGGGAAGTCTGCGGACCCGCAGGGAGTGAACATACAGCTGTGCCCAGAGAGAGAGCACGGCCGCCCATACATCTAGAGTAGTATTGTTTCCCCAACTGGACACTAATTAATAAATCCAGGTGAAAATGTGGTACATTTTTTTAATACGGAAAATTTATACATCTTTGTTCTATTGAAACCAATAGTGGACAAATGAATTGTTTTGATCCATGAAATGGCTAAAACCATGTGTCACATTTAAGCAGAAGTATAAAGAGGCATTACAGCATTTCACATGACAGTAGCTCACCTTAACTTCTTTTGCCAGTGTGACAAGATCAATAATGTTTCAAAGAAGAGATATGCATCAATTTGGACTTTGAAATGTGGTCATTGTCCTGAGGCATAGGGATCTGTGATGCCCATATAATAAAAATAAGAAACACATTTGTTATTATGAACTATTTAGATGCCTAAGTAATTTGTTATTCCAACATAACCAGGCTTATATATTTTGAACTTAATGTATTAAGTTTGAGAATAACTGGACTGAACCTGAACAATTATCCTGTCTTTTCAATTCTGAAAAATTCAGTCATCAACTTTTAGAATATTGCTTCCATCTATTCTCGGACTTTTTTCTGGTACTCAAATTAAAAATATGTTCACTTGCTGATTATATACACATCATCTTTTAGCCTCTTTCATCTCTTCCGTATGGATAACTCTGTGTGTTACATTCTGAATAATTTCCTCCACCTGTTTTCTACTTCATCTTTGTATAATATACTCACTATCTATCCATTATTTAATGACTATTTTTTTGCTCCATGAAACTTCTACTTGCTCTTTAATCATTGCTTGTACATATTTATATAGCATCTTAAATTTTCCTTTTGATTTGAGGTCTTACTTTTGCCTTGACTTGCTTAAAGTACATGTACTTCATAGTCTTCCTAGCTTGTTTCCCTATTATGAAGTTAGAAACCTTTTTTTGTGATGTCACTGACACTCCTCACAGAGAATAATTTTCTTGTATATTTGCAGTTTTGAATAGTGAGCCCATCTTTGATGGGATTTTTTTCCCTTCCAAGAATGTTCTTCATACCAAATTATCATAATATTAATCAATAATGTTTTCACATTTCTATATTTTAGATGCTACAGGTATTCACAGGACCAGAATTAATCTCTATTTGAATACAATTTGGGGCTTGAAAAGTAAAGCTCTCAGACCAATAGATCATAAATGTGGGGCTTTGATTTTTTTCATAGGAAATTTTCTTCACCTAGATTCCCAAGGAGAGAAACAACTATTATGTTGGACAAACTGTGTTTTAAATTTTATTATTTTATTTATTTATTTGTTTATTAGCTATTCATTCATTCATTCATTCATTTGTATGAGTGTTTTACTTGCATGTCTGTAAGTGCATCACATATGTGCAATGCCCATGGAAGCCAGAAAAAGGTGTCAGATACTCTGAAACTGGAATAACTGATGGTTGTTAGCTGCCATGGGGGCCCTGGGAGCCGAGCCCAGGTCCTCTGCAAGTGCAGCAAACACTGGGATATTAATATTGGCTTAAATATTGGCTTTCCAGCCCCAATTGGACAAACTTTTACTAGTAAAGATTTTCTTTTTGTTTTTTGTTTATGCTGAACTGCCTTTCTGCAGATATATCAACCCTATACCTACCACCTGAAGAAAAATTTAAAACACAAAATATAATATTGATACATTGTGGTAAAACACTTCTAGGAAATCCTCACTTACTGGAATTTTTTTTAATTAATTAATTTTGTTCTTTGTCAATTTCATCCATGTATATAATGCATTGTGGTTATTGTACACTCTACTCCCCCCACCCCTGGCTCCTCACTTAACTCCCTTCAATCTCTTGTTATGTTCCTCCTTCTTCCCTACAGACTTATTTCCCATACTCATGCCTTTTTGTTTTGTTTTGGGACCCACTGAGTATAACCAGGGCTATTTGTGTGACCTTGTTTTTGGAGCTATCCATTGGATTCTACGGAGTCTAATCTTGTTCCCCAATGGCTCTTGAGTATGAATCTATGCCTTGAAGTCAGATCAACCTACAGGGAATCACACCCTTAGAGAAAACCAACTCTCCATCTCCAAACAGCTATCCATTCCCAATAGATCCTGAGCTAGGGCTGAGGCTTCTTGTCCCCCTCCCCATCCATGTTGGGCCCCTATCTGAGCTGAGTTTGCACAGGTCTTGTGCATGCTGTCACAATCACTGTGGGTTCATATGTGCAACTACCTGTAGTGTCCAAACAACGATTTTCTTATATTCAACTACTACTTCTGACTCTTGCAATCTTTCTACTTTCTCTTCTACAATGGTCTCTGAGCCTTGGGAGAAAAGGTGTGATATCAGTAATATTTAAGACCGAACACTCCACAGTCTTATTTTCTATACATTGAACAGTTCTGTATCTCTGTATTGATCACCATCTGCTGCAAGAACAAGGTTTCTCTGGTGAAAGTGGAGAGATCCACTAATCTATGGGGATAGCAATAAGCCATTAGAAGTCATTTAATTCTGTCTATTTAGCAGAATAATCATAGCAGGTTCTCCTCTATGACATGTAATCTGTCTAGTCAGGTATTTGCCCCAGTACCAGCTTAAGTTCTCTTTGTTCTACAACTCAGGTATTCAATGTCTTCAGCAATCAAGTTTTATCATCACTTTCTTGTAGATAACTAAGAACAAAGCCAATAGCCAGTACTGTGGGACCCCCATGCCATTCAACAATTGCAAAAGAGGGAGTTGATTTCTGGAATTGGGAATTTTATTTGCTAGGTTGTGGTATCTGGTAGGACTATTGAGCCCCTGTAAAAAGTCTATATACATGGGGCTAGAGATGGCTCAGCAGTTAAGAGCATTGGCTGTTCTTGCAAAGGTCCCAGGTTTGGTTCCCAGCATCCACATGATGTCTAACAATGATTTGTACCTCCTGTTCCAGGAACTGTAAAACATGGATGCACTTACATTCATGCAGGCACAACACACGTACATATAAAATCAAATTAAAGAAAGAAAGAAAAAAATTTAATTGTTTACCCATTTACAGCTACCTGATTTTTGTCAAGAAATGCCTTGGAGAAACGACAGCATGTTCAACCAATGGTACTGGTCAAACTGGATAGCTACATGTAGAAGAATGAAACTAAAACCTTATCTCTCAACACAAAACTCAAGTCCAGATGGACAAAGTACTTCAACATAAGACCCAATATCTTGAATCTGATAGAGGAGAAAGTAGGGAATACACTCAAATTTACGAGTACAAAAAGGACTTTCCTAACATGTCCCTGCTAGCACTGGCATGAAGACCAACAATTGACAAATGGGACCTCATGAAGTGAAAAAGCTTCTGTACAGCAAAAGATACCATCATTTGAGTAAAAAGCCAGTCTACAGAGCAGAAAAAAAATCTTTGCCAGCTGTACATCTGACATAGAGTTAGTATCTAGATTATACAAATAGCTAAAAAGTAAACATTAAAAAACAGTTGAAAATTGGGGCAAGACATTAAACACAGTTCTCAAATGATGAAACACAGATGACTGAGAAATATTTAACATATAGTATTCAACATTTTTAGCCATTAGGAAAATGCAAATTGAAAAGACTTTGAGTTTTCATCTTACCCAAGTCAGAATGGCTAAGATTAAAAAGTCAATGCTGACAAGGATATGGGGAAAGGAGAACATCCATTTATTCACTGCTGGTGTGAGTACAAACTTGTGCCACCACTATGGAAATCAGTGTGTCGATTCCTCAAAAAACTATAAACACATCTCCCCCGTGATCCAGCAGTCCCACACTAGGCATATACCCAAAGGACTCTATATCCTGCTACAGAGATACATGTTCATCCAGTTCACTGCTGCTGTATTCACAATAACCTGGAACTGGAAACAACCTTGATTTCCATCAGTTCGTGAATGGATAATGAAAGTATGGTACATTATATAGTAGAATCTTATTCAACTGTTAAGAAAAACAAAACTGTAAAACTTTCAGGTAAATTGGTAGAACTAGAAACAATTATCCTGAGTGAAATAACACAGTCCCAGAAAGACGAACTGAACATGATCGCTCTCATAAGTGGATGGTAGATACATAGAGGTCAGGAAACTAATAAGGGTCCGTGTGCTTGGGTTAATGGGATGGAGGGGCTGAATGGAGTGATAAAAGAGGGGAAAGGTAAAAATGGGAAATGAAGGGTAGAAGCTTCTTAATATCTAGTTTGATAGAAAAACAATCACTCTGTCTTTTGATTAGAATGTTTAATCGATTCCTGTGCAAAATAATCATTGATAGAAAACTAATTTCCACTGTGAATTCCTGTTTTCTCTGTCTTGTAATTCTTGTTTTCACTTTTTCTAGATCATGATGTCTTTTTAATGATGTATTGGTATGTTTTAACTCCTTTCTTTGTTTCTTTTGAGTATATTCTATATTGGTTTCTTTGTGGATAAAACAAGGTTTACATAAAATATTTCATAGTCGTAATATGATATTTTAAGTTGATGTCAATTTAACTCTACACTTTGAATTCTCTCTTGCCTCATGCATTGTTATTGATATCAGAATATACAACTTTATACTGTGTATCCATTAACAAGTTTTATATTCTTAATATTTCTTTATGTTAACATTAATGTTAAAATTGAAAGTCGTTAAAGCACTATTGTATTATTACAGGGCCCCAATATATCTACATATTAACTTTGACCACTTAGTTTTATAGTTTATGATGCGTCTGTTTTGCTATTCAGAGTCTTTTTCCCTTTAACTTGAACAGATCTGTCTGGAATTCCTTTTAAGGCAAGTCTATTAACTCAGCACTTTCTGCTTTTAACTCTTCTTTATTTTTGAAAGATAGTTTTGCTGTATATAATATTTTTGATCAACTTTTTTTCCTTGAAGCTTGTTGTATATATAATATTTTGTCCTGAAAAGTCTGGAAAATCTGTTTACAGTCTTGGAGACTCTTTTGTATGCAATAACTTGCTTTCCTGTTGCTGCTTTCAAAATCATGTTTGTTACTGACTTAATCATATGATTATAATGGGTCTCTGAAGGTGGGATTACTTTTATGTAACCTTGTAACCAAAAGTTAATCTTACGTTTTGAGATCATTTAACAGTACCTCAGCTTGTTTAAAATGTAAACAAGCTTACTAGGTTTTGGGTTGTCTTCTAACAAAAACATAGCTTTAATCCCTCATGACCCTTTCTTGCCCTTACTCTTGGGTCAACAAGAATAATGTACACGTGTGTGTGTGCACGCGTGCATTGAATGTCTTTGTTTTATGCAGTGCATGGACACATGTATTTACATGTGGGGCATGGTAGATCATTGAATGTCCTGTTCTATCACTCTCCTCCCTATTCCCTTGAGACAGGGTCTCTCACTGAACCTAGGCCTACAGCCAGGAAGTCCCCCACCTTCTTCCTGTTTCCACTCCACAGTACTGGGTTTAAGGTAGAGTGCTTGGCCATGCCCCAGCTTTTTACATGAGCTCTGGGGACTCACTCAGGTCCTCATGCCTGTGCAGCAAGTCATCTTGCCCATTCACCTCTCTCTCCAGCACACTGCTCTTGGGTTTGCATCCATTTGGGGTATTGCTACCATTTGTCTGGATTCTGGAACTTCCATAAAAAATTTTGTTTCACGTAGTGTGATTATGTAAGTGTTCTTGTGGGGAACACGTCTAGAACATCTGTTCCATAAATTTATTCACATCACCTCTTACATTCTTCTTAGTGAAAACATTTTTCGTTATTGTATATTTAGTCTTTATCCAAGCAGTTTTGATTTGAGATCAATACCTTTTCAAAATAAAAATGTGCATGTGCACACAGTTTTACTTAGTTGCTCAATCTCTATAGACATTACCCTCAAGCTAAAAGCGTATTTTCAGTCCTCTACAAAAATTAATACACAATTGGTGGGATTTTAAAGGATTAAACATTAATGTTGTTGTAGAGGATTAAAAATCAATGTTTGGTGTCCTTGAAGAGGACTAAATATGAATTATCCTCAAAATAATATAATTTCAAACAATATTTTGAATATCAGAGTCCTCAATTCATTTACATCAAAGTTGAGAACTCATGGGCCTGCAAGTATATCTACAATTCCCTGGTGTCCCAGTTTGAGAAACAGAATCTTAGGTATTGATTCCTATGAAAGATACCCCATTATACTTCATAAAATGTTACATAGCTGGACTTTACTGAATTTCATTATTTTAGCACTTTAAGGCAGCTATTGTTAGAAATAATGATGCTTTTGTACAACTTAATGGTAACTGTATGCAAATTTTAGAATCTACCACAGGCCTGCTACTTGCGGTAAACTTGTAGGAGGAGTTGTGCTTCCTGGCTGTCTCCAAATTGCAGTTCTGGCTGTCTTCTCAAATTACGAGGAAATTAGTGTAGAGTTTGTAGCAAACTTGAAAATTATTGTACAGCAAAAACTGTTGCTTAGCAACACAGCTAATACATGAAGGCAGTGAGATGGAATAAATAGAAGGGAAATATCAGAATGTTGTACAATTAATTACCTAACTTGTATTTTCCTAAAGGAAAGAAGAAAGGAAAGAAGGAAGGAAGGAAGGAAGGAAGGAAGGAAGGAAACTGGTTTCAAGTTTCTCTTCCAAGACTAGAAATCATCCAGTATCTTCTTTTAAAAAAATTAAATCTTTGTTGATAATTCTTTACTCTCACATATGGATTAAATTTGAAATAAGTTTTCAAGCCATATAAAATATATTCATATTGTCTTTACTAAACCACTTACTATGGATAGAAATTAATGGAAATTTAGATACAGTGCAGTTCTGTAGATCCTCTGACAGTAACCATCACTGTAACTCAGTTAAACTAAAGAATGCATTGGAAATAAGAAATACTTGCAAGTAATAGGAAATGTTGTCCTATTTCATAACACATTTTTTTAAATTAGTAAGTATGTGTATTTATTCAAAACTGTTAAAAGCTTGCCTGACATCTATTATCTTTTATTGTATTGACCTTACACACAGCTGAATCATTTTTGTTTGTTTGTTTGGTTTTTGTTTTTTTGTTTTTTTTGGAGACAGGGTCTCCTTGTAGCCCCAGCTGTCCTGGGACTCACTGTGCAGACCAGGCAGGACTTGAACTCACAGAGATCTGCCTGCCTTTGCCTCCCAAGTTCTGGGATTAAGAGCATGTGCCACCATGCTGGGCACAACAACTGAATTCTTTAAACACATTCTGGGGATGCTAGGATTCATTCTATAATATACATTCAAATAAACTTTTAAAAAGCTATGTTCATTATTCTAAAATCATTTACTATTCATTCTATGCTTGAGCCTTGTAACTAATTTAAAAATTTAAAGAAACTGTCTTAAAAATAAAGCGTCTCTTTCCATACTGCATGCTAGATCTTCTCGAGTTTCACCCTCCAACATGCTTTCCTGAAACATGTCCTGGTCCCACTTTAGCATCATTCTCCCTCCTGCTGTTAATACTTCCAAGGCCAAAGTCTTCATCCTGCCAATACTGATACTTTCCCATAAAACATTTTCTTATGTTTGATAGTCACAGAGGACACTGGAGAATTCTGGGTGAGTTTGTAGAATTAAATTCAGTTTATTTCTGGTCAATTATCAGTTAGCTTAAAAAAAAAAAACAGTAACATTTTAACACACACACCCTTGTTAAGTTTCTAGCTTTGTAAAATGTATATTTTCTAAAATGGAATGAATAAGTTTTCTTACACAAAATTGCTTTTGCTATAATTACACACATGATAAATATTTAAGACACATCATTTGTGCTTATCTTA
>NW_008329142.1:1113776-1135096 GCF_000622305.1 Nannospalax galili | reverse complement strand
TGAAAATTTGGTTATACGCTATATCACCACATACTATATGGAATAACACATTACATTTATATGTATTTGTATATAATTTAAAATAACTAGTAATTTACATTTGTATAATGTAAATTATAAAAATAATTTAATTTCTTAATCTAAATATACTTTTACACTAACTTGAATTCATATAGTCTAAATTTATCTCCTATAACTTTAAGATTGTTTATAAGCTGGTGATATGTTTTGCTAAGTCTTTGAATTAAAAAGCTTAAATAAAAATTTAAATAACAGAGACAGTCAAGATGGCTCAGTGGTAAAGACACTTGCTACCAAGCCTGATGAAGAAAGTTTGATCCCCAGGACCCATATGGTGGAGGGAGAGAACTGACTCCCTTTGGCTGTCCTCTGACCCCCCACACATTTACCATGGCATGCACTCACTCACACTCACCTGGCTCCAACTCATATGAAGCTGAAATAACTGTGAATTCCTGACCCTCTTGCCTCCTTCTCTCAAGGGCTAGGATTACAGGTTTCAGACATGATGTTTAGTCTATTTATGCCAATTTTAACAAATCTGTTAGCCTGATAAGAATCTTGAGAATAATAGTCGCATTATATTGATGCACTTGTTATTTAATTTGAACATCTATGAGGATTTAAGAAATACTATGAATGTTAGGGGAGGAAAAGACCTATAAAATATTTTGCTTGGACTTAAAAATAATAAGTGCCTTGAAAAAAATGCCAGTCAGCAAATTTATTTTTTTCGTGATGTAATAACTTACAGCAAAGGACTTCATAATGTATGGGACTAAGATTCCTCTACTGCCCTCAGTATGAGAATCACACTAATGAATGATGTTTTAGCACTGAATGTGCAAAAATGGTAATATTCTTGGTGTTATCCTAGAGAACTGGATATCAAAATTTTGCTTTCTCAGAAAACAACTGTGGTGCCATTGAAACTTAGCTAAGGCTGAGTGAAAGCATTGAGTCAAAAGATGGCAGAGGTTCGAGCTCCACCATCAGAGACAGCACCTCAGTGTAGCCCAGTGGAAAATGAAACCCCACATTAATGGTGGTCTCATGGTTGATTGATGAAACTGGAAAACTCAAAATGCTGAAATAAACCAGTGGATTAAGAGAGAGAGAAATAAGAAAGAAAAAGAGACAAATTGGGAGAGTGTGTGGAATTAATAGATTTGACACAACTAATTTTCTTTTATTAAAATTTCTGCCAGACCAGACATTATGAAGAGAAGTGAAAACTACTGGTTGTAATTATAAGAAATGGCTGATAATTTGCCCGTGTTGATGACAAATATTTCTAAAGCACTTAACTTCGTGTCACCCCTTTAGAGAGGGTTCAACATGAGGCTCCTCCTCCCTTTTTCTCATACAATATAAGGTGCAATTCGTTTTGATTCTTCTGTATTCATATTCCTCAGTTCAGCAGAGATTCTGGTTCTTCGAAGTACTATGGTAAAAGAAGAAAAGAACGTCCTATAGACAAAAACAAGAAATGCTTATCGAACATTTGCGAAAGTCAGAGGCAGAATCGGCATTTTCAAGGATGGGCAGACCGACCGATCGAACTGTCACTGAAATCTAAGGTCATCCACAAATACCATGGGACAATCCAGGTTGATCTATTATATGTCTCATGTTTTTTTGTTGTTGTTTGCTACTATCAATTTTTTTACATATTTTATTATTTTTATTTTATGTGTATGAGTGTATTGTCTGCATGTATGTGAGTGCACCAGTGTTGTGCAATGCCACGGAGGTCAGAAGAGGGCTTCGGATTCCCCTGGATTTGGAGTTAAGGACGGTCTGGAGATGGCTCAGCGGTTAAGCACTGTCTGGTCTTGCAGAGGACACAGGTTTGATTCCCATCAATGTTTTAGAGAAAAAATTCTATGAAAGGATGTGAGCATATTCTCAGGACTTCAAGCAGCACTAGATTCCCAGTTGGATATTGTGGTTTGGATGTGAAATGCCCCCCTTCCCTCGTAATCTTAATCTCATGTGTATGAACACTTAGTGCTCTTTGGAAAAGTGGAACCTTGAATCTCCCTCACTGAGGAAGGGTATCACTGGTGACAGGCTTTGAGTTTTTATAGCTCAGCCTTACTTTCTGTTCTTCCTGAATGTGGATATAATGTGACTAGTACGATGCTATGATTGTGGATATAATGTGACTAGTACGATGCTATGCTTTTTCCACCTTGAAGGAATATAAACCAAAATAAACTCTTCTTCCCTTAAATTTTTTCTTGTCAGGCATTTGGTCACAGCAATAAGACAGTAACTAATACCGGTATCTACATGGTGAAGTTTGAGATGCTGGAAGCAACTCAAGAGCAGAGTGGAAGAATTGCTGACAAGCTTAAATACTGTGAAATGGAGGGGATTGGAAGCTCCAGGAGACAACGCAAGCTGAGTGTTGAAAGGTGAGAATATTTTAAGGACAGATGGTACAGGGGAAGGCTAATAAGCAAAGTGTTAGGAATCTATGAAGTGCAAAGAAAAAGCTGGATAAAGTGATTGAAAGAATAAATTGATTCTATGATAAAATGTGAGTCAGTACATAAACCTCTACAACTTTTTCTCCTTACTTAGGACTTGCCTTCATACCCAAATAATTTTATAAGAATGAGAGCTTCAATGGAAAAGAACCCATTTTAAAAGGTACTCACTTACTATTAGAGAAATTATTATAAAGCTTTTAAGAGTAGATGTTATATCTCTTTTCATGGCCACCCTGCATGTCCCCACATTTCAATATTGTCAAAGCAGAAAAAAATAACCGGGTACAGTGTTGTACCCAGGTCTTGGGAGGCAGAGGCAGGAGGATCAGGAGTTCAAGGCTAACCTTGGCTTCACAGCAAGTGTGAAACCATCCTGGGTTATGTGAGACCTTTTTGCAAGAAAACAAAAAGAGAAAAAATACATGGAGGTAATGATAAAAACATGGTAAGTTTGTAAAAGAACATTCTGTCCAAAACATGATTTTCACTATATATAAAGTCTTGTTTTTTTTATTTTGGAAATTTTGCTTTATTTCTGGCATATTGGTTATTAAAACTCTAATTATCAAATATTTTGACTTGACTAGTATATCAACTTTAGCTTGTTTTTAACTCTGAAAAAGCCTAGCATATGTTTTTTTGAGAAAATTAGAGTAACATTTATTTCCAATCTCCTAAATCCTCAAGAGATCTTTACTTTCTACATCATTTAGTTTGTGACGTACTAAAGATTTTTTTTGTCATTTTCTTTGTGGTGAATAATAATACTAATGCATTTGAAATATCTACAATTCTTAATTTATTTCACACATAATTTTTGGCATAGAACCTAACATTATCAATGACTCTAACACACATTTCTTGTCCGTACATTTTTATTCAAGGTGTCTGTAGCATAGAGTTAAAATGGGTGGACATGGGATTAGTATTGAAAGGAATATAAACAGTCTTTAGGCACAGGAGAGGTTACACAGTGGTCTAAGTCCTAATAACAGCAGTGAATAACAATCATGACAAACTTTATGAGATCTAGCATGTGAGAAAGTGAAGAGACAGAGACAGAGAGACAGAAAAGATTGAAAACGTTGAAGATGAAAGGCATATAAGTAGTAACAGCAGAATGGTGAGAGAAAACGGCAGTGGAGTCCAAGTCAACTTTTCTTCCCCTCTGTCATCCTTTTAAGTGAGGACTAGGCTTGGACATAAGCAATAAAACAAAGCCTGACCATAATCTAATCATCCTTGCCATCACTGTTGATGCCTGTGTGCACTTAGCTCCCTCTGATGGACTGGTGTTTATGCACAAGAGATATTTAAGTGATATTTGCTCTTTAAGGAAACAGCCAAACAACATTTCCTATTTTATATTTTTCAGACAAAAAACAGAAGAAAATGTTCTTAGTAATTCTACATTTGCAATTTGCTCTTTAAGGAAACAGCCAAACAACATTTCCTATTTTATATTTTTCGGACAAAAAACAGAAGAAAATGTTCTTAGTAATTCTACATTTGCAAAAACGTTCTAAGTGGTGGCTTAAAAAAGTCGAATTGTTTGCACAACTTAAGACTTTTGCTCCAGGTCTTAGCTCTGGAGAGTTTTGAGTCTTTCACATATTTGCCACACTGACTCCCTGACACCAAGGATTGAAAATCATCCTCATTAAGGAAGAAGTTTGAAATCTTATACAAAGGAAATCACAATAACTTTCAGTAACTGCTGGACTTCTTGTGACTCTAACAAATAACAATAATAGTAATAATAATAAAGTCTGCCTTTTCAAATGGATGAAATTTGTACTTATTTCTGATAGTTTACATGATATTTGCAGATAAAAATGTGATGTGGACTAGGGATTTCAGGGCTTTGGATATTTTGGATCCATCATAATTAAGGTAGTAAAATTCATTTATCTGTACATAATTCATAATATGTAGCACAGGAGGATGGAGATTGAATGTCTTGTTGATTGTGATCTCTCCTTGTCCATTTTTCTCTAATATACTGATTTAAAAAAAATTCTGAAAAACTGACTTGCAATTTTTTAATTAGCCATTCATACTTTTTTGTTTGTTTTCAAAAAATGTCTAAAAACAATCAACTTTCACAGGTACCATGTACAGGCAAGCTTAAAAATAGCGTGATTCTCATGAGAATTTACAAGTTTTACTTTTTCTTCTCTCATATGTCATACTTCCTTTCTGAAACTCCAGTGTGGGTTAGAGAGATTTCAGTTAGAATTTATCCAGTTATCAGAGTTATGAGAGGACTCTGAATCTCACATTGGACTTCCAGGCATTTTCTAGAATGGAATAGAAAGGGAGATACCCTACTACTTTGCTGCTTGTACCCATGGTTTTCCATTGAGAATAACAATGGTACTATATGACATTTTTCCCTTCCTTCCTTCCATCCTTCCTTCCTTCCTTCCATCCTTCCTTCCTTCCTTCCTTCCTTTTTCTTTTTTAAAAACTATTTTATTATTTTTAATTTATTTGTATGCGAGTATTACCTACATGTAGGTAAGTGCACCTGTGTCGTACCATGCCCGGCGGAAGACAGAAGAGCCTGTCGGATCCCTTGGAACTGGAGTCACAGACAGTTGTTAGCTGTCATGTGGGTACTGGGATTTGAACCCGGGTCTTCTGCAAGAACAGTCAGTGTTCTTAACCAGTAAGCCATCTCTTTCTTTCTTTCTTTCTTTCTTTCTTTCTTTCTTTCTTTCTTTCTTTCTTTTTCACATTTATTTATTTTTAATTAATTAATTTATTTATTTTTGAGACAGTGTCTCCCTGTAGCCCAAGATTTCCTAGAACTCCCCATGTAGACAAGGTTTGCATCAATCTTACAGAGATCTACCTCCCTCTGCTTCCCAAGAGCTGGGACTAAAAGCATGTGCCACTACACTTGGTTTGTGCTGACATGGCCCTTGTGACTGAACCTCCTCTTTCAGATCTTGAATTTCTACGAATCATGGTATATATCCATATGTTTAAATGTCTGGGTGTAGGAAGTAAGAGGCTAGTGAAGAGAAGAGATTTGGAGATGGATGAAAAACAACGTCTAGGACGTTGTATAAAAACATAGCCCTGTTATTTTTCTTATGCCCTAATGGAATGTCTACATAGCACCTGCTGCCTATGTTGCTCAGATATCAGAAAAAGGAAACCCTCAAATTACTTTAGTAAATAGTATTCATCATAGAAAACCAAGAGAACATCATAGGCTCCAACTGGAAGATGAGTTGAATCTAAAGATGTTCTGTAATAAGGAACTACTGTGTTGTCGGCACCCTAGGATGCTTAGATTTTGCTTTTTTTTTGGGGGGGGAGCCATTATGTAGAAATCTGCTTCATACCTCTGTGCTCACAGAATTTATCCTACTGCATCTGTGTAGTTCTTCTATTGCCTTAAAATCTGTCCCAAGTCTCAATTATGTTCAATGTCTGATGCCCACAAGAATATTTTTACTTGTTTGTTTTGAAACAGGCTCTCATTATACAGCCCAGGCTGGCCTTGAACTATGGAATCCAGTCCTCCTGCCCCCCAAATAATGAATTTATAAGCATGTGACATCGTGCCATGTAACCACAATAATTTAAAGTGATTTTGGTGTGATTTCTCCATTTTCAGAGAAATGAATGAGGTTACCCCAACTACGTCAGGAGCGCACCAAAGGTTAAATCAGTAAACTGAGCACCGAGAGTAAAGACAGGTTAACATTCCCTCAATAGAAATTTTGTGTTACATTCTTCAGCAAAGGGTGAGGACAGAACATCAGTCTTAGATTTTATATTCTTGTTCAATGTGCAAAGGATTCCTGGGAAACAAAAATCAAATGCTCTAGTTCTAGCATTGAAAATTAAGTTGAAAATCAAGATTAAAAAAGTAGTCTTCAGGGCTGGAGAGATGGCTCAGTGGTTAAGAACACTGACTGTTCTTGCAGAAGACCCGGATTCAAATCCCACCACCCACACGGCAGCTAACAACTGTCCATAATCACAGTTCCAGGGGATCTGACATCCTCTTCTGTCCTCCGCGGGCATTGCACAACATGGGTGAACTTACCTACATGCAGGTAATACACATATACACATAAAATAAAAATAATAAATAAAATATTTTTTAAAAATATGTTGATGGAAAACATTTCTTAATAAATAGTCTTCAATATAAAATTGTCATGAGTGGATGACAGGAAGTCCTCTGATTCAGCAGGATTATCCTACTGGTTTATTTTGTTTTCCATGGAGTTTTGAGATTTATAAAATACAATTAGTTGTTGAAAACTGCTTTTTCACTTGCAATATAAAAGCCTAAATAATTTTTCTTAGTTAAATTCCGATGTCACTTTTACGTCTAGCTAAATGAAATTATAATTGATAGCTAAAAGTTTCTAAAAGGTTTGCCTCATTTTGGAGTTTGTATTTAGTTTTAGAACTTGCATACACACAAATATTCAGTTGCATAAAGCAAATTTAGAGCAAACAATAACTAAGATTTATAAATGTTTCATGCTAAAAGCAGGAATGGTCTTTACCAGATGGTTAAGGCTTAGAAGACTAGAGGAATAATTCTTATAGAAGAAAAATATATAGCACTTTAAATACTGTAAAACCAAATATTGTAAAATCATTTTAAACACACACATGTGCATACACACACACATACACACACACTCACACACACACACATACACACACAGAAAAACTCCTCTAATGTCATTGTTTTTTCTGAGATGGCTGAGGATGCTGATCAGCCACCTAGCACCATTGATTTAATGAGCTATTTGTTAAGATTGAAGTGAAAAGAAACTGTGTTGTTACAAGTAAATTCCATTCTGATGACAATGCTAAATTATTAATGATGCCATTAGCTTTGGGGCATATTAAATACTTACTTTTTCTATATTTTTATCTGTTGAGACCTCCACTAAATTTAATCTCAAGTATTTCTTACATTATGTAGCCATTCGTTCTAATAGTCCACTTTTCAAGTCTTTACCCTTGTAAAGAAAAGAAGGAAAGGAAAACCAGTAGTCATTATGTACCTACTAGAACAAATCAGGTGCTTTGTATAAGTGAACATGTTTAAGCCCACAACAACACTATGCTACATATATGTTATTAATAATATAGACATTAAGCAGCTAAGAGAAATATTGTCCAGAATCAAATTGTCCAAATGTTGGAATGGGGAGCTGAGCCGGTCTGTTCAGAAAATCAACTTTTCTCTTTTATCACCTATGTGCTGTCAGTGATTTTCCATGTCTTGTCTCTAACTGAATCTGCTCAGCCTTGCTGTGTGATTGCTCATGACCTGATGTCATGCACTGAATCAGTGTTCTTCTCACTGCTCTGGCATAAAGACTGTTTTTAATCATCTATCTGCTTCTATCTCTGAATCTTCTTTTTATTCACAGTGGAGCCAGAGCTTCCAATCCTTCTTTCATATAATCCCAAACCCTAAACTCTCCATAACAACCACTTTCCTTCCTGTAAATAAAATTCCCTGCTCTATTAGTCTTTGCTGTATTGTCTGTCTTTACTTTGTTGTCTTTCTTCTTCATCGTGGTCTGATATTCACCTGCCTCTGCAGGCTTGTCTGCCTGGTCTCCTTCCTTCTGCAAACACCTCTGGTATGTACATGGCCTCTCTCTTACTACCTTATTTGAAAACAGACTGCTTCTCTCCTAGATCCACTACATACTACATAGCGAGAGACAATTGTATATCCAGTGTAGCACGCAGAGGTCTATTTTGCTCAATAAGGTTTATTATCTCCTGCTTTTATGAACATTTTGTTTTTGAAGAAAGAAAACATATAGGTTTATTGTATATAAAATATAAATAGCCTCGAACATGAAGACAGGCTTTGCTCTAAATGAGAAATTTCTTTTTTAATTTTCATTGACAAACACAAATTTCATTATTTCCTATTACACTGGTTACTAGAAAGGAAAGGGAGGAGAAAAAATTTTGTACCTAGTGGAAATTGTATTTTCATGAAGGTTCTTTGATCAGTTCTTTTGGAATCTATGTTTTTTAATACATATGCCTGACATTAATTCAATGTTCTGAAAATGAGATATTCATATACTACATTAAGTTTAGGAAAAAAATCCTAGTAACGAAGTAAGACAGACAGATTCTATGAAAAAGAGCAGGGCTTGCGTCTCATGGTCCTGCTGCCAAACTGAAGAGTCATCCAGTGCTCTGTGGTTTCAGACACCATTTTTCCAGTTAATTATTACTTACATGGGACAGTGTAATTCATGTTTTCTTACATTTAGCTGCATTCCAAAGCATTTCCTAAGCCGTTGCCTAAACTTCTTTCCCATCCTCAGTCTGATGGCATGAAGAGGGGATTTTTGATGAGTATGCTAATATTTTGCATCTTGGAATGTACATGAGGAGCATTTTCACAGAGCAGTAAAAGGGATTCTGAATAGTGGAAATCAAAATAACTTCTTCCAGGAATCATCTCTGTGGATGACCATGTGATATGTAGACTTTTCTGTCTGTCATCTTTTCTTCTAAACTTTAGGTCACATTTACTTATTTGTGGGTGGAGGAGGGGTGCCTGTACCACAGTGCATGTGTGGAAGTCAGAAGACAGTAGCAAAAGTCAGTTCTCTCCTTCGACCATGTGAGTCCTTGGTATTTAATTCAAGTCTTCTGGCTTAGAGGCACGTGGCTGTACCTGTTGCACCTTCTCTTGATTGTACCTTTTCTTCTACAGTACTCACACCACCTCCTTCTCTCACTACCTGATTTGATAATGGGCTGTTACTCTGACTGTTACATACTGAGCTAGTGATCTTGCACTGGGGATACAGATGTTTCTGTACTTGGATATTTCTCTACTTATACCGTTCACCTTCTCTGAACATGTGGTCTCATAGTTTACCTTCCCATTCACAAGAACCTGCTTTTCTCACTTGCATCCAAGAACTAACTTTGAAGAAAGAGAAAAGCCATTCAAAGAAAGAAGAGAGTCAATTATCATTTCACAATTCACCTACCCCATTCCCCAGACAGGACTGAAAATATTTATTAGGTACTTGATCTAAAAATTTTTCAAACTTAGAGTTCAAGAGCACCCCAGAAATAATCTACTTTTCCATGATTTTGAACTCTAGCTATCTGAAAGAATACCTGAGTATATATCATCTTATGAACATTTTGAGGTGAGGTGGGTGGTATAATGCACCAATCTTTCATTGTGAGGATGCTTAACTGCTAAAACTAAGTACCACATCATCTCTGTCTTTTGCAAGGTTGCCTATAGTTTTTACCTAGTTGTATGTTTCCATTTTGTAGTTTTATTTCTTCCTTTAGATATCTGTTACACTGCATAATGTGTAAGGAAACATTTACCCCAACATTTTAATGCAGACTCAGCCATGAATGAACAACCATAACTAGTCATATTTATACCAATATCATATATTCTGTAATATGGATTCAATTACAGTTTCTACATCATTAAGATGTGGGAAATTTGTTTTATTGTTTTTTTTATTTTCTCTTAGAAACTTTGATAGAAACTGAGGCTTTTAATTAGATGTTTGCCTATTTTCTATGTTTTTTTTTAAATAATCACCTCTAAACTGAATTATAAACCCTTGAGAAATGAGGCTATATGTTATGTCCATTAAACTTTATCTAAAGGAATCCAATTTTTGTTTGGTTTTCTTTATTTTGATTTGTTCTTTACATTAGAAGTCAATGTGCTTTTGTTGAATGAAAGGATGAATTAACAGATGAACTCATTTTGCTATGAACTGCTCAAGTAATGAAATATACAACGGGCCTTTTTGACTGTCAAAAACTCTAGTTATAATCTGCTATCAATACATTTCCTCATATGTGACTCATATTTCATGAGGAACTAATGTTCCAATCGCATACTAAGAATTTTAGGTAAGCCAAAAATACATTAGATTCAAGTGCTGTCTTCCACAGGTTTTCAATGTATTGAAAACTTTTATAGAAAAACTAATTTCAAAGCTATAGAGATCTCATCCTAGAAATTTCTGGCAGTGCCAACTAAAGATATTTTCCTTCCAGATTTCTGAAGTCAAAGCATACAAGGTCTTACAAATCACCTGAGTAAGGAAATGAAATCTAGAGTAAGTATTGCAAAAAAAAAAAAAAAATTCCCAAATTACCAACAAAAATGTTTCTACAAATCAAACATCTCTCCTGGTATCTAAAGAGGTATACAAGAATTCAAAGAATAGAAGGCTGCGTACTTTACCTCAATTCATAGATTTTCTTGTCAGGACTGCTTAACCTTAGCGTCTCAGACACAGAAGGTGCCTGAATCAGAAAATAAGAAACTGTGGATGTGGAGGGTCGTAAGGTCGAGGAACATACTTACTTTGCCAATGCAGAAGTCCCAGAGCAAGAGGGTGTAAGGAGAGGTAGTGAAGACACAGAGCTCTGCCATTTTCCACCTAAAACATAGGACTTTGCTTCTACCGCCAAGTACGAAGAAGTTACTGACAGTGTCAGTGGCCTGAAATTTATTATGTTAGTCGGAAGGGACTTCTGACTTCCCAGTTAGACAAGGATCGGGAAAAGTTTATTCATGTAAGCCCACCCAAAGTACAAAACATTAATGCTGCTGTTCTGCCCTCATTACAGTTATAGGAGCTGTGCAAAGTAGTTTTCATAGAGTTTTCAACTTGTAGTAAGGAATATGCCCCATATATCTTATTCAATCCTGCCTTGTAATTTATTAGACATTCAAGACTGCATAGTCTCTCATTCCATAGATGTGACAAGATTTTATTTTAAAAATGCACAACTTTGTCTGTTTTCACACACTCCCAGAAATAGATGTATACAATATGTTCGTAGTCCTCTAGTTATCTGGGAATTTCTGCATGCTGAAGGAGGAAGAAAGTGGTATGAGCACCAAACCAAGCAATTGTTGGCCATCTGAACAGGCTTTACTGCTGGGGCCCAGTAAAGATAAATACTCATCCATCCAGTGCCTTCATTTCTGTAATGTCTCCCTGTCCAACTTAATAAATGCTTTCTTGCTGGTTTCTTGGCATCTCTTTGAATGAGGAATGTAAACTGAAAAGGCCTAGGAGACTAGAACTGGCACAAACTCCATGATGAATAATACCAGGAGACACGAAGACTAGCTCAGTAGTCCCATATGCAGTGCCACAGTCTACCAGAGGACAGATGGATTTGCTGCTTGGGACAGAGCTGTTGCATAATTCGCAGACGCATGAAAAAAATGGAAAAGAGTGAGGACAAAACCAGGTCCAATTTTATGTAACTGGAAGTTAAGTATAAAGCAAGAGATTTATAGACAGGATCTCAAGAAAATTTAAAACCTAATAAATAGAACCATTAATATATATTTAACCTCTGGATATTGAAAAAGGTAAAAATAATATGGGATTTTCTAAGAACACTGAAAATTTGAGAGAAAGAGCCAGTAAAATTAGACTGAAACTATTGTATAGCTATCTCTCTATATTTATATTATGTCATAAACTATTACTGTTTTAAGAACCCCCCCCCAATAATCCTCTGGAAAATCATGTTCCTTTTCCAAAGTCAAATACCATTAAAAAAAGAAAACTTTTTTTCATAGTGCTAAAGTGTCTGAAAGACTTCAGTTTAAAATTAATTCCACAAAGATGCCTTCAATAAAATTATTTTGAAGTTTCTGCTTTTATTTTCACTTTTTAGAGACTTTCCCCAGTATTTTATGTTCAAATCTATCTACTGAATTGATGCTCCCAGATCACTTGAACTATTTATTTATTTATTCAGACTATGCTGTAAGTGAGAAGTCTGAGCCTCTAGGAATCCAGTTTAGAAAACTGTGAATTGTATCTCAACAGATGGAAGTAGGAAGCCAGAGAAAGACCTCACATGAGAATGCCTTACCATTGACACTCTTAGAGAAGCGTAGGGCTTCATGTGGTTGCATTTACAGCAATTTCATACTTCTGGGGTTCTACCAAACCAGGAACCAGGAGCCCTAAGATAGAGAGAGAGTTTATTTCATGTTACAACTGGACTTTGAATGGAGGGAAAAATATAGTTGGAATACATTTCTTTTTTTTTCAGTTAATTATTTATTTAATAACCACATACATAGAAGAAGCATTTCATTACAACAGCATTGACATATTCAATAACAATTTCAAGAGCTAAGATGTATCTCTTTCCAAATTGGCTGTAATTTTTTAGGTTTACAGTTGAATTAATACAGTTATACAATATTGTACTCAGTATAAACCCTATAAGACATAAAATGAAATGAGGTTTTAACCTTTAAAAAAGATCTCCATTTCATTATTAAAATACACAGGTTCATACAGAAAAATTCATTTTTAATGCAATTGACATTAAGATTTTTGCACCTGTGTTTCTAATCTCTGTATATCTGATTATTTCTAGTCACCTTCGGTTACTTTCTGAGCTCCTTGGCATCTGAGCATGGATATAAAGTCATCAGGAAGATTTCAATGGTGATGTTTTTCACATCTACTAATTATTATTATTTTTTAATCATTATTTTTTAAAATTCTAATAACTACATGATTAGAAGAAGCATTTCACTACAGATTTAACATATTCAGTAACACACTCCAGAGCAAGAGTACATCTCTTTCACAAGTGGGTGCAAGTTTCTAGGTTCACAGTTGTGTTAATACAGTTATACAATATTGAACTCAGTATAAGCCCTGTAAGACAACATTTCTTTGTAGGATGTTCCTTGTTAACTGTTCACACTCTGTCCCTACAGCCTATTGGCCAGACAGAGACTATTAACCAAGGGCCTGGTAAAAACTTAGAAGTGTATATAGAACAGAGAACATAGCTATAACACTGAGGGAAAATAGCATTGTGTGCCACAATAAGCAAAGGGTAAAACTACTGCAGATTTTAGTACAGAGTATACTCATTTATAATGCTCATTATTGCTCCTTAAAAATAAAAATAACTTTTCTAAATTTTGCTAGGTTATTAGATTTATGTAAATTTTATATTTCATAAGAGGAAGTTACACTCCATTAAAATGTCCTCATTTTTGTATCTGCTTGAGTCATGCATAATTTTTTAACATCTTATTCATATGCTAAAGTAAATAATCCTGTGGAAAACAAAGTTTCGGTTAGCAGCCTCGTGTTTGCTCAGCTACTTGTCTCTGTAGATATTGACAGAGTTTCCTTATGTGTCAATTGGATTCTCTTACCTTTCATTTATCTTTCCACCTTGTTGCTCACTCTCCATCAGAAGAGTAGTAACTTATAATGACTGTGAATTAATATGTGCAGGTTGGGAGGGGACTATCTCTTTGGTGATGACAGGGGCACATGAACACTTATGAAGAGGTTGTTTTGACTGACCTGGCAGTGGCAGCTTTTCATGGTCATTGTTGCTTCCTTGAGATAAGATGAACAGGTTGATCGTGGTTTATATTCACTAATTTCAAACCTTAAACACAATTAAATTGCCATTAACATAATGTTATATGCAAGTATTTATTCATGTCTACCACGCTGGGTGTACTGAAATACATTTGTGAATAAATTATACTTATTTACACTACACACATATTTTAATAACTATCATTGTGAACAACAACAAAAGGAAATGTGAATTTATCTGTTTTACCAAGCTAAGAAAAAAATAAATTTGGAGCCAATACAACTTAATATGTATAAAGAGTGTGCATCAATTCCACTTGGAATGTGGTCAGTGCAGCTGTGGAACATACACAAAATTAAGGATGTTTAGAGCACACTTTAAAACCAGTGAGTAAAAGGCACTAATCTAAAATATTTCATTCAGTTGTATGTTTTCCTCACAGGGTCTCTTTGTTTTAGCATTGTTTATAAGTGGTTTATTTCTATGTAACAAATTATCCTAAAACTTGGTGTCTTGAAAAATCAAGCCTTTTTTTAAATTTTCACAATTCCAGTGAGTCCAGAGTCATATGTGTACCTGGGCATCTCAGAATGCAGCCAAAGTGTTAGCTGGGACAATATCCATTTTAAGGATCCCTTGAGGGAGAATCTACTTTCGAGTGTAGTCATAGTGTTGGCTCTTGCTTCTGGCATCTTTCTTGACCTTGTGGGCCTTTTCATATTAAAGCTCACAATACGGCAGCTAGATTTGTTCAGAGTGAGTGGAAGCCGTGAAAACGAACTTCACAGACGGAAGCAATACAGTTTTTTGTTATCCCACTGTGAAGTATCTTTATATCATTTTGCCATTGTCTATTCATTTGAAATACATCATTAATTCCCAATCTACACTGAAAAGGAAAGAATAGCAAACAAGAAAGAGCAAGACAGAGTGAATGATGGGATTCTAAGAACCTGCCTACTATAGTTCATGAAGCAGGTAGATATGGAGGGAAGCACATGTACCCCTTGGTCCCTCAGACTTTAATTGGAATCTATGTTCTGCAACTTCCTAAGTGTATGAACTTGAATATGTCTCCAGCCTGTACTATGAAGGTTACTAGGTCCAAAATAGTCTACTCCATCATCCCTCACTACTGTAAGACAGACACAATTATTCATGTTTCTCAGGTCCATTGAGAGTATTAAATATATACACTTCTCATGTAGGGGATATACAGCAACTATTTCTCTGCCCTGGTAGGAATACCATAGTTGTTTGTAAATTCAAGAAAAAAAAACTCTGCACAGTAACTGGTCATGAACTTCCAAGGTTCAACATTGGTGCCTTCTTGCAGAATAGCCAGCATATTTATATCTTCAGAATTCAGTAAGAGTGTGGTTATTTTGGACAACCTTTTGTCAGAAGCAAAATATTGTGACCCAACTGAAAGGAGATATTTTTTTCTAATTTTTCCCTTCTCTCTTCCTGGTATTTGAGTTCAGCCAAGATACAGCAATTTCTCATTATAACCAGTGAGTAGTTAGACCTCTAAATGATCTACTTTGTACTCAGCACTGACAACACAACCAGATTGTTTTGATAGTTTCTAGATGTTACATTTCAGAAGGGTGCAAGGACACATGGAAACATGTCTGAAAAGAATGACCAGATTGATGAATGGATTCTAAATCCAGCCACATGTCATATGAAAGATGGACTGGGAAGAGAATATTTAACTTGGGAAAAATGGATAGGCTGGAGTTGGATCTTCATTTTGCTTCCTACTAAGAAAGCTTAACAAGTTCACTTGCCATTTCTAACATTTTTTCTTCTGAATATATATATATATATATATATATAATTATATGTTATGGAAATATCATAAACTATGCATTGAACAAGTTCCTTTGCATATGGCACAAATACATTTTAAATTGTTGTGTTTTATACATACGAGGAGCGAGCTTTGTAGCAATGTTTCAATCCTCTGCCATAGAGTTTCTCTTCAACATTTTTGTTGGCAACTTAAACCTATATAGAGTATCCTTTCTATCTTTTTAGATTTATTTATTTTAATTGTGGTGTGTGTGTGTGCATGTGTGTGTGTGTGCGCATGTGTGTGTGTGTATACTTGTGCATAAAAATGCCCTCAGAATTTGGAAGAGAGTGCCAGATTGCCTAGAGCTGGAGTTATGGCAAGTAGTGAGCCATTTGACATAGGTGCTGAGTAGTAAACTTCAGTCCTTTGTAAGAGCAGTATGCATTCTTAACCACTGATCCATCATTCCAGTCCTTGAGAATCTTCTCTACTTGAACTTACCTTCCTATTTTATTGACTAGAACCATTATAGCACTTTAATTAGCAGCCTACTAAAAGCCAAACCCTAAATTAGTAACTTGGGCTTTTAAATCCCAACACAATGAAAGATAATCTGTAGAAGTCATCCCTTTTTCTTTACAAGTTATTTTACCAATTAAAATACAGGAAGAAAACTAAAAATTACAATAGGGGAGGTTGGAGAGATGACTCAGCAGTTAAGAGCACAAGTTGCTCTTACAGAGGACCTGGGTTTGGTTCCCAGCACCCACATGATGGCTAACAACTGTCCATACTTTCAGTTTCATGGGATCAATGCCCTCTTCTGGCCTCCATGGGCATTGCACAACACAGTTGCACATAATACATGCAGGCAATATACTCATACACATAAAGTAAAAATAATAAATAAAATAAAAAAAATAAAAATCACAGTAAGATATTGTCTTAGTTATTTTCTATTGCTGTAATAAAAACTCTGCCCAAAAGTAACTTGGAGAGGAAAGGGTTTATTTAGCTTATAGCTCACAGTCTATCATCAAGGGACGCAAAAGCAGGAACTCAGGGCAATAACCTGGAGGCAGGAGCTGAAGCATAGACTATGGAGGATCACTGCATACTGGCTTGCTCCCCTGGCCTGTGCTCAGCCTGCTTTTTCATATAACACAAGACCACCTTCTCAGGAGTGGCAGCACCTACAGTGGGCTGGGCCCTCCCATATCACTCAATGATCAAGTAAATGTTCCAAAGACACGACCACAGGCTAATCCAAAGGGCAAAATTCCTTAGTTGAGATTCCCTCATCCAAGGTGTGTTGACAACTGAAGCTATCCAGCACAAATATTGAAACATTATCAGGTGCTTTACTGTTTTGGTATCCAGTATTAAAAAAAACTGTGAAAATTATTTTTGATAAATTATTGAAAGAGTCAATTAATCACTTTGAATATCAGATTTATTTTCCTATGAGAAAAGAAAATATCAATTGGTGCTTTCTCTTAGTTACTTATATGTGGAGATCAATAAAAATTCTAAAAACTGCATGAATTGGAATGAAAAATTAGCAAAGTTTGAAAATTTTACTTCCTTATATTCATATATCGTAATTTAGGTGAAATAAACATCACAGTTTGTATTTATTAAATGTAGTGTTTTCCCAATGTGTTTCAGGTTGCATAGGGTTTATTCCATCAGTACTTGAGTGGAGGACAATGTAAATACTAATCATTGGACCACAAATATTCTTACAAAGCTTAAAATTCTTAAAACATACAGGTGTAGGGGCTGACATCTCAGCAGACCACCTGAGTGCCTGATTTGGCCTCTACTTGGTGTAGGGACTGAGAGAACTCAGCAGACTGCCTGAAAGGGCCAAAATTGGGCCTCTTAGTGAACTTCCCAAATTGTGCTATGAGTACCTGCTAGTAAGGATCCAAACATTAGAAAGAAGCCAGAGCATACTTGACTGGAGCCTGACTTGGGCTTCTGTGGGAACTTCTGAGTAGCTGATCTGAAGCCATCAGTTCCCTCTGAAATAAAATCTGAGAGAATCTGAAAACTATACCAACCAGCTTTACATAACCAATAAGAAAACAACAAAGGCACACCAATAACACAAGCATAAGCAAACTTCAACTCAACAAAAGGAGATTTGATTTTCATACCAGAATCAAAACAACAAAAGAAATTCACATGCCAAAATCACAATGAAAAAATAACAAAATGGAAAGCCAAAATACTATGTTCCCACCAAACTCTACCAGTCTCTGCACAGGATACAGAATTTAAAAGAACAATCATAAACATGATAAAGAAATTCAACAAATTTAAAGAACACACAAACAAACAAAAAACTAAAAGAAGATACGGATAAACTTCTGAATAAATTCACAAAATAGATAGAAACATTGGAAAAAACTCAGGTTGAAATGAAGAAGGAAGTGAAAGACTCAATAAGCCAACTGGAAACAATAGGGGAAAGCCTCACTGCTAGAATGAATGAAATGGAGAACAGAATATCAACCCTGCAGGATAAAACTGAAGAACTGGACTGCTCAAGCAAAGATTATGAATTTAAAAAAAAAAAACAACAACACAGGAATGGAATATGCAAGAGATGTGAGACACTATGAAAAGACCAAACCTACATATCATAGGCATAGAGGAAGGAAAAGAATGTCAGGTTAATGGTGTTGACCAGATTTTAAACAGGATTGTAGAAGAGAATTTCCCAAAATTGAGAAAAGACACCCCCACACAAATACAGGAAACATATAGAGAACCCAATAGACAGAACCAGAAAAGAAACTCCCCATGACATATCATAGTAAAAGCACTAAATGTACAGAACAAAGAGAGAATACTGAAAGCAGAAAAAGAAAAAAACAAGTCACATATAAAGGAAAGTCTGTCAGAATTACAGCTGACTTACTGTAGCAAACTATTAAAGCCAGAAGAGCCTGGACCAAGATATTTCCAGTTCTAAATGACTATAGATGCCAGCCCTGAATACTTTACCCAGCAAAAATATCTACTAGAGCTGAGGGGGAAAGAAAAATCTTTCATGACACAAATAGCCTGAAATACATGTCCACAAAACCAGCCCTTCAGAGAATACTTGAAGCAATACACAGAACAGAAAAGGGAACAACTATACCCCAGGGGAACAAAAGAAGCTAAATAAAGGTACAATTGTGGAAATACAAAATTAGACAACGAATGCAAACAGTAATCAAAATGTTGCCAACCCACACACATCTTTCAATAATAACTTTAAATATCAATGGACTGAACTCCCCAGTCAAAAGATACAGGCTAGTTGAATGAATTAAGAAACAAAATCCACCTTTTTTGTTGTCTTCAAGAAACCCATCTCACCTTCAAGGACAGGCATTACCTTAAGGTAAAAGGATGGAAAAGAATATTCCAGGAAAAATGGCACTAAGAAACAAGTAGGGGTTAAAATTCTAATATCTGACAAAATAGACTTCAAACTAAAACTAATCAGAAGAGATAAAGAGGGTGACCTTCATTATGATTAAAGGAACAACTAACCAGGAAGATATGATAGTCCTGAACATATACGCACCAAATTCTGGTGCATTCAAATTCGTTAAAACAACACAACAGGACTTTAAGACACAGATTAATCTCAACTCAGTAATAGTAGGAGACTTTGGTATCCCTCTACATTAGACAGGTCATCCAGGCAAAGAATAAACAGAGAGATGTCTGAATTAAATGATATCATATATCAAATGACCCTAACAGACATCTTCTGAATATTCCACCTATGGACCAAAGAATACACTTTCTCTTCAGCACCCCATGGAACGTTCTCAAAAATTGACCACATACTTGAACACAAAACAAGCCTCAACAAAGAGAAAGAAATTGAAATAATTCCATGCATTCTATCAGATTACAACACAATAAAGCTTAAAATCAACACTGGAAGAAGCCCTATTCCCTACATGAACTCATGGAGATTAAACAACACACTCCTAAATGATGAATGGGTCAAAGGAGAAATTAAGAAAGAAATAGAAGTATTCTGGGAACTAAATGAAAAGGACAGTACAACATAACAAAGCCTCTGGGATGCTTTAAAAGTAGTCCTAAGTGGGGAGTTTATAGCACTAAGTGGCTACATTAAAAAATCAGAAAGAGCACAAATAAATTATTTAACATTGCAACTTAAGACTCTCAAAAGGCAAGAACAAATGAAATCCAAACCCAGCAAAAGAGAACAAATTATCAAAATCAAAGCATAAATTAATGAAATAGAATCAAAGAAAACAATACAAAGAAACAATGAATCTAAGAGCTGGTTTTTTGAAAAGCTAAACAAGATAGACAAACACTTAGCCCAGTTAACCAAAAGAAAGAAAGAACAAATCCAAATCAAAAAAATCAGAGATGGAAGGGGAAACATCAGAGCAGACACCCCAATGATCCAGAACATTATAAGGGGATATGGCTTTAAAAACCTATATTCCACTAAGTTTGAAAACCTAAAAGAAATGGATGGATATCTAAAATCATGGGACCCACCAAAGTTAAACCAAGAAGAGATCAACAGTTTAAACAGACCCATAACATATAGGAAATAGAAACAGTAATGCAAAGCCTCCCAACTAAAAAAACAAGCCCAGGCCCAGATGGATTTACAGCAGAATTCTACCAGACATTTAAAGAAGACCTCTAACCAATACTACTTAAAGTATTCAAAATGATAGAAACAGAGGGAGAACTCCCAAATTTGTTCTATGAAGCCAGCATCACTCTAATACCCAAACCAGGTAATGATACAACCAAACAAGAAAACTATAGACTTATATATTTAATGAACATAGATGCAAAAATTCTCAGCAAAATACTTGCAAACACATACAGATGTACATCAAAAAGATCATTCATTCACCGTGATCAAGTAGGCTTTATTCCAGAGATCCAGGGATGGTTCAATATATGCAAGTCAATAAACGTCATCAATGGACTCCAAACAAAAACCACATTGTCATCTCAATAGATGCAAAAAAAGGCTTTTGACAAAATTCAGCATGCATTCATGATAAAAGTTCTAAAGGGAACTGAACTGGAGGGAACATACCACAATATAATTAAAGCTATATACAACAAACCCACATGCAACATCATTATAAATGGTAAAAACTGGAAGCCAGAGCTGAGTAGATGAAAAAAACAAATCTCTGGCATAGTCACTGCTATGGTAAAATAATTTGATGTAGCTGAGAATTAGGGTGATTATACAGTCTCACAAACATTTCCCAAGCTGTTGTTTTGTAATTACTAATAGAAGCATGTATATTTATACAGTGAAAAAAATCTGAGAGATTCAATCTTTAAAAATCAAGTAAAGTTAATGTCATTAAAAGGTCAAAGAAATTTCATGTGCCTTTTGAAATATTTGTACAGTGTGGTATGTATTTTACATATACATAACTATAATCACATACATTTAATTATGTATACACAATCTGTGTATATAATATGTATATGCATATAAATAGAGAGACAGAAAGAGAGTGAAAGAAAGAATGAGAAAGAAAATTCCCACAAGTAGAGTCAGG
>NW_008329142.1:1112827-1113639 GCF_000622305.1 Nannospalax galili | reverse complement strand
TCCAGGTTGTTTAATTTCCAGGAGAATTAGGTAAATCTGAAGTCAAAATAGATATCAAATGCTGAGCTTGGGAAGAATAGTTTGGAAAAGTCTGTATAGTGATTGATTTCCCATGGAATTGTTGGAAAGAATAGAAAACTAGTCACAATGGATGAATCATAACTTCTGAGAGTGGCCAGGGAAAAAGAGGAGAAGGTGGAAAACAAATAAGCAAAGGGAAACTTTTTTGCATGACTGGAGGTATACCTTATACTCTGGCTCCCTGAGGGTAACTGGATTAACCCTGGGAGGCTGAGAGAGTCACAAACATGATCTCTATACAAATAAGCAAGAATGTAGCAATGACAAGCCACAGTGCAGGAGGAGGAGTTAGTACCGGGGGTTATTAATGTATATTGTCTCAAACTTCCAATTTCCATTAAAAAAATACACAAGCAACAAACAGGAAAGTATGATCCATAAGAGACATAAATAAAAGTAGACATCAGCAGTTGCTGGTGAGATTATCCATATGTCAGATTTAGCAAAGGCTTCCATGTAAGTATTTCAAATATTTTTAAAGACATGATGTTTTTTATTTTTTTAATTTATTTATTTTTTGTAGACATGGTAGTATATATATGTTTTTTTTTAACACCCACTTCCCAGATAGCACCCTCCCATAGCCTCCCTGCCCCCACTAGAGCCTTTATACTCTGATATGTCTGCTGCTGTCTGCTGTGTTGTTGGCACCCCCAGCCATTCCCCACTACTTGCCCTCCTGGTAAATCTATTCAGCCTATCTAGCGGCCTTTGTTTTAGGAGGGTCAACT
>NW_008329142.1:1103261-1112471 GCF_000622305.1 Nannospalax galili | reverse complement strand
TATTCCTCTGTGTTGACCCTCCTCTTTATAGACTGGACACTGGTTCAAGTCCATCTGGTGGGGTCTCCTTGGCCTCCTTGATCAAGAGGACAGGTGACTCATCACAGTTACAGGACATTTTGAGAGATGTTCCATAGTCCTCTGGAACTTAAACTGCTCTGGCTTCTTCCATGCCCAACAGGGATACAGGGTGTGGCAATTGGAGTACCTCTTCAGTGGGTCTATCTATAAGACTCCCAAATTGCATAACTCTTGTCTTGAAGGGGAAAAGAAAGTCCTTGAATCATGAATAGGAGATGTGAAGGAGAAGTAAAGGCAAGAGTAATTAGCATTACACGTTCTAGACAGGGAACTAGAAAAAAGTCAGAACATGATTTCTAAACAAATAAAAGAAGGTATAGTGACAGTTTCTTGTAAAATACTGAACATTATTAAAGATATAGCCAGTACAAATAGGAGTCAAATAAATTTCTGGCAGTATATAATTAAGCAGTTTTCCAGAGGATTTCGAAGGTAGATTTAAATTGACAGAAGAAAGAATACAACAACTTGAAGATATGTGGTGGACAAAGAGAAGAAAAAGGAACAAAGCAAAGCAATGAGAAATAAGAAGAGGCATGCTTGTATATGTACAACAGCCACAATAGAAAGAGAAGAGGAAAAGGAGCAGAAAAATATTTGAAGAAGCCAAATGTGGTGGTGTCACCCATCACACAGAGACATGAAGACTGAAAATTCAATGTCAGTCTGAGCCACAGGATGAGACGCATTCTCAAAACAAACAACAAAACAACATAGTTTTTCAATGACTAGACAGTCCATTAAATTAATGTATTAAAAAAATCACAAAAATTAAATTTAAAAATGACTAAAATCTTTCAGGTTATTGAAAACCCACCAACCCACAGATAAAGGAAGCTCAATGAATTCTTAGTAGGATGAAGGTAATGAGATCTATAAATAAACATATCCTAGTAAGAATGCTAAATGTCGTAGGTAGGGAGAAAACCTTGAAAGCCACAAGGGGAATGAGCCAATATGGAGAGAACTCTAATAAGGTTAACTGGATTTTTCAGCAGAAATAATGGAGGATAGTAGTCAATAGGATGACATTTTAAAAACTGCTCAAATATAAAAGTCTTATATCCAGCAAAGCTAGCCTTGAAAAACTAAAACTAAACACATTGCCACATTAAAATAGAATCAAGAAATTAAGAGAATTTGGTAGGAGCAGATCTGCTCACTTTAAATACTTAAGGTAAGTTCTACAATAAAGAACATAAGCAAAGAATAGGCACATTAAAATGAATACAAGGTCTTTATCCTTTGTTTTATTAACTTACTTAACACACTATTGTTCAAAATAATGTATTTTTAAGATACTGTTGCATCTGTACCAAATATAAATGGAATGTCTGTGCCAATAATCCCACAAAGATACATATGGTAAACTCTAAAACACAAACAAAAACTAAAAAGTCAGTGAAAAGTTAATGAAATAATCTTACATCTTCAGTAGAGAATATCCCCTTAATGTAAAAGAAAACAGTAAAACAAGAATAAAGAAGGATAAGAACTATTAGGCATATACTAAACCAGCAGTAAAAGTATCAGATGGAAATTCAGCAGTGTCAATAATAATATTAAACATAAATAATATGATCAAAATGCAGACTGTCAACATCGTTTAAAATATAAATCAAGCGATTCCTGAGTTGCATCAGCAGGTGAAAGTACCTGTCACCAAGCATGATGACCTGAGCTTGATGACCTGAACCCGTGTGGTGGAAAGAGAGAACTGACACAAGCAAGTTGTCCTGTGACCACCACATACACATAATGGCATGTGCACACCCACACGTATACACACACAGACACACACACCTACATGTAATGGCACATGCACACCCACACTTACACACACACACACACACACACACACACAGAGTAAAATTGAGCTGGGCATGGTGGCACATGCCTTTAATCCTAGCACTTGTGAGGCAGAGGTAGATGGATTTTTGTGAGATCCAAATCAGCATGCTCTATATAGTGAGGTCCAGGTCATCTGGGGCTACAGGGAGACACTGTTTCATAAAGATCAAAGAAAAGAAAAGAAAAAAAGAAAAGAAAAGAAAAGAAAAGAAAGAAAAGAAAAGAAAAGAAAAGAAGAGCAACAAAACATAAACCTTCTAGGGACAGAAGAAGTTTTTAATTAATAAAAACAAATGCACCTTCATATGAGAGGGGACATATTTTAAACAGCAGGGTTTATAGCATCATTATTCATGTGTGAAGTGATATGAATAATACAAATAGCTATCAACTAAAATTTGTAAAACATGTTATCTCCATATATTATTTAGAATACATAACTGATTCAGTTACAACATGAATGAAACCTAAAATATTATATTAAATGAAAGACAGTAATAAAATACATCACACCGAGTCAATCTAAATGAACTATATGAAATTTGGAGACCAAGAACGTATTAGAGGTTGCTTAAAACTGACTTTAGATGAAAGATAGAAGGGTGTTCTGTATGGAGTATGGAGTCCTATTTTGTTAACTTGTTCTAAAACTTACCTTGGTGATGGTCTCCGCTATCTGAATAAACTAAATAGCACTACATTGTATACTTTAAATAATTGAATTACACAGTACTAGGCAGGAGAAACCTCCCTTTGAGTTGATAGGCTAGTTCAAGAGACTCCCAAAATAATTGCCACAGCCCTTGATTACCACTCAAAATTTGAGTGGGTAAGACTCTATTACTGAAGATGGGATGTACACAGGACTTGTGGCAATGGAGTTGGAATGGACCTGGAAACTTTCTCCCTGATGACTAGCTTTCATAGTTCTAGAGAGAACTTAGCAGTTCCCTTAGCAGCTCATACTATGCAAGGTGCTAAGGGAGAAAATCAGTGGTTCAAGTCCAGAGAAAACCTTACCTCTGTCATATTCCTACCCAAATGCAATTTCTTACTCTGTGTGATAAATACGGATCTTTATATATACAGACAAGTATAGCATCCACCACTGATTAAAGAAGCTTATTTTTGAAATGGATGGAGACTACTACACAGGTCCACAACTGGACAAACACAGAGATAAGTGTGTGTGAGATACTCAGCTCTAAGCGATACATACACAATGGAACCTCTACATCTAAGGTTCTTGTAGCATATAGAAACAAGGGATAGAGAGAATACTAATGATTCTCTCATGTCTTAGCAGAGAAACTTCCTCATGCAACAGAGGGTGATGCACACAGAAGGCCACAACTGGCCAAAGTATAGAGAACAAGAGACTGCAAAGTGTGTGTCCCTGGATATTACTCCTATATAAATGTCACCCACCCATGGCTCAAGGACTATTTTGGAAGAGGGGGAAGAATGATTGTAAGATCCAGGGTTTGTGTATGATCATAAGGAGACAAAGTCTTCCATGAACTTGCTTATATGAACTTATAGCAATGATTACAGCATACACAAGACTCATGCAAACTCAATCAGACAAAAACCCTACATAGAATTGGGGAAATGGGAAGGAGGCCCCAACCATAGCCAAGGAACTATTGGTAGCTGATTACTGTTGGGTGAAGGAGAGTTGATCTTTTGGGGAGTGATTTTAAATTGGACTCCAGTGGATGCACTCACATAGAGGGTCATCTAAGTACTTAGATATGACTCAATAGGCCTTGACATGTATGACAGAATGCATGAAATTCTGTTTGGGGACTATAAAGGGGTTCAGAGAGGGGAGGAGAGTCTGGATATATTAAGATTATATGAAATGCACAAAAATTCAATAAAAATATACATTGAGAAAAGAAGTAAATAAATAAATTATTGAATTACAGAGAGGCAAATGAGCCAATATTGAGAAACTGAAGATAGGGTACCAGAACACTATGTGAGCAAAAATTAAGAAATCTTTAACTGTTCTTTTTGGAGAAGGGACAAAAATTAGTATTATGTAGGAGAGGAAGTGCCAGGCTTAAGCACAGGCTGCACTAGAGAACACAGCTTCCACTTTGAGAGTGCAGCCCGCACTTCCGCAAAATAGCCAACCTACAATCTTCCAGGATGAGGGGATCTATCAGGAAGCAACACACCAACTTATGGGACACTGGAGGCAGGGGGAGAGATATATAAGGCCTGCACTTCCCAGCAATAAAAGAGTCTGCAGCACCTCACCGAGTGCCTGCTCTCACCTGACTCCTTGTGTCTGTGTGTTGACTCCATGCCTCTCACCCCCACCTCAGCCAGAACCCTTATTCCCTGCAGTCCCTCATGGGAACCTGCAACAGTATTAGAATGCATTTTATAAAAGACAATTATGTGCATTTAAGTTGCTGAAGTTAGAGCTTTAAAAGTAAAGAAATTTCAGAGCTCAAAGACATCAATCCAATATTTTTAGGCATGTATGCCCATAGAGTAAAGCAGAACATTCATCTTGAACTATCTTAGGGACACAATTGTTATGGGAGATGATTTCCTTTCCAAGGTTCTATGTTTTCAAGTCTAAGCACCAGAGTACTTGCTTTTGCCTCTGTAGTTATTTGATGGATGATTTGAGAAGAATTGCACTTGCTCTGTTCAGCCTCTCTCCTTTCTCCCAAAAGCTCCCTCCTCACAAACCATAGCACTGTGCACTTGTCATGATCGGATTGGTGGAACAGGTTCTGTTCTTGTCAGGTAAGGGGAGTCTTAGTAAGCCATGTGGCATTTTCATCATTTCTGTCTGACTCCTGTCTATGTATTTCTCTTGGTTCTCTTGAACCCAACTAGGAAAAGATGCTGCTTACTAGGCTACCTTCAAACTTAGCAGGTACCCAAACATACCTGCTACTCAGTTGCATGAGCCTGGCATTTAGTATTCCCAAAAGGTCAAAATTTTCTCTGGAAAATGGATGGAAATTCACTAACCTTGGGTGTGAATGACACTAGTAACTTTCCTTCCTTAGAAAAACTAAAAGAAGTCATCAAATCCAGGGCTTACTCTTGAGTAAAGAATGAGGTAACCGTGCTGTGGCAGGATCTTCAACTCTATTTGTGATATGTAACTCTTTAAAGTCCATATGATACATGATATTTACTATGCTGCTCTGTCTTTGCTTTTCTGACATATGTTTTAATATATTTTCAAAGAGAAAAGATGGCAAATAGCTTCACTTTTAATACTCAATGCTTTATGGAAGGCAAAATTGGGAGACTTTTAAACTCAGTATTTATTTTTTTCAAGTGTTTCCAAAAGGAGCATTTCATGAGCCTGTTTGATAGCGAGCCCATTTGCAAAGGCTTGAAAAGTGGTAATCCTCTACATAAACATTTACAGAGGCAACTGAGCACAAAAGAGTTCCAAATACATGTGGTAACAGTGCTCTAGCTTATGCACCGAAAGTAACCAAAGCCTCTACAGCTATTCTAATTCATGTTTTATAAATAGACATCACATACTAGAACACTCTTCCAAATAACTCCCAGTCAGCATGTTTAATATTGTATTTTCACAGGAGAAGCTTTGCAGGAGATGTTTGCAGATGCTTGCTGTATTAATTACTTTTCTCAACACTGTGACAAAATTCCAGGCTAAAGCAAATTAAGGAAGGAAAGGTTTAGGTTTACTTTGGCTCCCTGTTTGGGGATACAGTCACAGTAGGGAGGGGATAGGTCAAGAGTGGTTCTACTTGTGGTGGCAGGCGTGGTAGACAAGTGGACAGATGGTGTCCATAGTTAAGAAGTAAAGAGATGAATTCTAGTTAATTTCCTTTTTTCTCATCCCTCTTATTCAGCCTGGTCCTTAGACCATGCGATAGAAGCACCCACATTCAAGGTGGGTCTTCTCTTAGCAATTAAGCATCTTTGTAAACTTTCTCAAAGAGACACCTAGAGGTGTTTCTCCTAAGTGATTCCAAACTCAGTCAATCAGATTAACAATGATCCTTGCTCAGGATAAGTAAGGTCACATACCCCAGGAGAAGGTATACAAGGGGAAAGGAAGCAGCAAGAAGTGTACACACTGGGTTCTCAGAGTGTCTTCAGCTAAGGTAGTTGTTATATATTAAACATTTAAAGGCTTTCTATTTATAAACATTTTTTACATTTTAGTTTGCCATTTTATATATTTAAATATTTGCAAAAATCAAATAAAAGTATACAATATATACCCTGACACATCTTGATGAGGTTCAGATGACACAAATTCGCTCTATGAAATGGTGTGATTTCTAAAAATGCTTTCTCTCAGATCTTGTGCTTGTCTTACTCTGAACAGGCAACCCTAGTAGTTTGCAGACCAACATTGGTCCAGGGACCACATTAAATGTACCAGCCTTCTAAGAATCAAATTGCTTTTTCTTGCCTTCCTTCATCTTGATGATGATACACAAATATGACTCTAAACTGCTTTGGCCCTTAAAACATTTCAGCATGAATTTCCTTTTCCATTTTTCCCTTACAGTCTGAATATGTTTTCTCTCATCTCACAACATCAGATTCTACAAAGATATGTCTCTTCTCCCCTTTTCTTCTTTATTGATCGTGACAGATGATCAGCTTTCTAAGATCAAGCTGACCAAATGTCTACATTCACTATGGTGTTATGATCACTTTATTCTTTCCTCCTTTCCTTCCCCATTTCCCTCCACACTTCTCTTGTATTTTCCTTTCCTCTCTTCTCCTCTCTTCTATCAACCTCACTCTTTCCTCAGGAAATAGAGGTTGGGTTTCTACTCTGATCCAGGAAGCAGAGATCCATTCAGAAAGAAGTTACTCCAAACCCCTGTATTAGGTGTGATAGGAAGTTCCTTGCTGCATACAAGCACAGTAAATGGAAGAGAAATGAATTCCACTAATGGGAAATAGGGAATCCTTTCACAGGGTTAGCATTTACAATGAGAAATAATCACCTTCAAAGATCTAGAAGACTAAATGGTACACGATCTTGGAGAATATGTCTGATACGTGCCATCTTAAAAATTAAGCTTTATGTTTTCAAAATGACATTTTAAAATTTTTATTTATTATTTTTATTTTTGTGTATTAGTGTATTTCCTGTATCTAAGTAAGTGCAATCGTGTTGTACAGTGCCCACAGAGGTCATAATAGGGTATCAGATCCCATGGAACTTGAGTGATGGGCTATTATTTTCTGCCATGTGGGTGCAAGGATTCAAACCCAGGTGCTTTGCAAGAGCAACCAGTGGTCTTACCTGCTGAGCCATCTCTCCAGTCCCCAGAATGACATTAGCAACTTTGAAAGTCCAAAATGACTTATTAAAAGTACTTTCATCTCATTAAATTTAAGGAGCTAAGAATAATATGTAACTATTAGTATTTCCTTAAAAAGAATTTTACAAAACAGATTTTTTTTTAATTTTTTTTTCTATACTGGGGATTAAATCCAGGACCTTGTGCATGTTAAGCAAGAACTCTACCTTTGAACTATATCATTAACTTCTCTTAGTTTTTGTTTTTGTTGTTGTTGTTACTGTTGTTTAGAGATAAGTATTGGTACCTGCTTTCATTTCATTAATATGGCTTTTCCCACCAAACCCATCTATTTTTGTTACGTGAAACTAAAATATCTTTATATTTGTTTACATTTTTAAATTGTTGAATATACTGCCAATATTTGTTTTTTATTCTTTTTGACTTTAATGTTTCCATTTAACTTGTCTCAAATTCTTGACAGTACTGTTTTATTTTAAAATTTTCTCCAGTTTGTTGGACATGGTGGCTCATGCCTTTAATCACAGCACTCAGCACTCAAGAGGCAGAAGAAGATGGATCTCTGTGAGACAGGGACCAGTCTGATCTACATACTGAGATCTAGGCCAGCTGGGGCTACAGGGAGACCCTGTCTCAAAAATATTTTTTTCTCTAGTTGACAATATTAATGCAACTTTCACTTGCTATGCTTATTAGAAAAAGAGAGGTGATTTTATCCAAAATAGAACAACCAAGGAGTATAATTCACTTGTTTATGCACTATTTTATAAATGTAGCTTATTTGTTTAAAATTTTAATCAAATTATTCTTGCTCTCAATTTGTCTCTGAATATGTATTACTGTCAAAACATTTTGTTGAATATTTGGGACTAAATGATTGTATTCCCTCAAATTCTTATGATGCAGTCCTAAGTGATGGTATTAGGAAATGGAGCCTTTTGGAAATAATTGTTTTAGATGAAGTCTTGAGAGCGAAACCCCTAGGATAGGCCTAGCTGCCTCTATAAGACATAACAGAACTTCCTCTATCTTCCTTATAGACCCAAAGCAAAAAGATAGTCTCCTGTAATCCAAGAAGTGAGCCTCTAGCTAGAACTAAATTGACAGCACCTTGATTTTGAACATTTATAGCCTTCCTGATTGAGATACATAAAAATCTACTTCTTGCCTAGTCCATGGGATTTTTTTTTTGTAGCAGTCCAAAATGACTCTATCTGTAGTTCAGAAAATGGAACTAATATCTACAAAATAACTGAAGAGTCTTTCATCAATGGCACATGGCTTAAATGGGTAAAACTCAATTTGGGAACATGAAATTTTTTCTTGGTTATATAAGTGATGTGGAGAAAAGATTACTACTTGATGTTGATCTCCAGAAAAAAGACACAGACTAACTGATTAGATTAGGAAACAGGATCCACTGATTTGCTGCCTCCAAGAAACATACTTCCCCATTAATGAATGTATTTTACCACATAAGCAGACTCAAGAACAGAAACCATACCATAATCTCATTAGAGGCAGAATAGACCTATAACAAAATCGAACATCACATCATGATAAAAGTCATGGAGAATCAAGGGGTACATGAAATCTCTCTCAGCATAATAAAAGCAGTATAAATCAAGGACACATAAATGTCACATGAATTGTAGAAGAACTCCAAGAGTTTACACTAAAATCATAAAGAAGACAAGGATATCCACTCCATTTCTGTTCAGTATGGTGTTTGAGGTATTTGGTAAAGCTATAAGACAAGTAAAGGAGATAGAGCCACTAAAAATGGGAAAGGAAGAAGTCAAAGTATCTTTATTTGCAGCTGATATTATTCTACACATTAAACTGATATATTATACATAATATACACAAACTTCCACCATTAAACCCCGAGAGCCTATGTATATTCAGTAAAGTGACAGGAAAAAGATTAACATAATAAGTAGTAGTCTTGTACACCACCAGAAAACACCATACT
>NW_008329142.1:1068620-1102098 GCF_000622305.1 Nannospalax galili | reverse complement strand
GCCTTCCTGATTGAGATACATAAAAATCTACTTCTTGCCTAGTCCATGGGATTTTTTTTTTGTAGCAGTCCAAAATGACTCTATCTGTAGTTTGGAACTAAGAACTAATATCTACAAAATAACTGAAGAGTCTTTCATCAATGGCACATGGCTTAAATGGGTAAAACTCAATTTGGGAACATGAAATTTTTTCTTGGTTATATAAGTGATGTGGAGAAAAGCTTGATGTTGTTTACCACATAAGCAGACTCAAGAACAGAAATCACGTGATTAATCACATTAGACACAGAAAAGGCCTTTGAAAAAATCCAACATTCATTTATGATAAAAGTTGTAAAAATTGAGGGATATGGAGGATATATCTCAGTATTATAAATGCTGTATACATCATGCCCACAGTCAACATCATATGTATCATGGAGAAAAACTCAAAGCATTTCCATTAAAATCAGGAAAAAGATCAAGATGTTAATTCTATCCATTCCTGTTCAATATAATACTCAAAATCTTAGCTAGATATTAAAGAGGATACAAATGGGAAAGGAAGAAGTCAAAGTATCCTTAATTTGTAGATGATATGATTATATACATAAAAGACCATAATGACTCCACCTGAAAACTCCTAGAGCTGATAAATGCATTCAATGAAATAGCAGGATAAAAACTGACACCCAAACCCACAATCCTTCCTATATACCAATAACAAACAAACTGAGAATGAACTCAGGGAAATTATCCCATTCACAAAAGCTTCAAGAACCATAAAATATTTTGGAACAAATATAATCAAGGACATGAAGGACTTGTACAATACATGCAATATTCATTAAAATTTCAACACAATACTTCATAGAAATTGAAACATAATCTCAACTTTCATATGGAATTACAAAAAACAGGAGAGTCAAAGTAGTCCTGAATAATAAAAGAACTGTTGGAGGCATTACCATCCCTGATCCCAAATTATGCTACAGAGCTAATAAAGGCAGCATGATACTGGCACAAAGAGAGATACATTGAGGGCCCAGATTTAAGTCCATATATTTTTAACCACCTGATTTTTGACAATGGGCCAAAAATAACACTGGAGAAAAGAGAGCATGTTCAACAAAGGGTACAGAGCTAACTGGACAACTTCCTGTAAAAGAATGAAACTAGATCCCTGTCTCTCACCATACACAAGACTCAAGTCTAAATGCATCAAGGAACTCAACATAAGACCCAGTATCCTGAATCAAATAGAAGAGAAAGTAGGGAATATGCTAATGTTTATAGGCACAGGAAAGGACTTCCTGAACAAACTCCTATAGCATAGTCATTAAGTCTAACAATTGACAAATGGAAACTCATGAAAAAAATAGGTTTCTGTAAAGCAAAGGACACCAGTGAGTGAAGAGGCAATCTACTAAATGGGAAAAAAAATCTTTACCAGCTTTATCTTTTACAAAGAGTTAAAAGCTAGCATATATAAAGAACTCAAAAAAAAAAAAAAAAAAAAAAAAAAAAAACGGACCAAGGAACTAAACAGGGGGTTCTCAAAGAAAATGAAAATAGCTGAGAAATACTTAAGAAAATGTTCAACATCTTTAATAATCAGGAAAAGGCAAATAACACCACTTTGAGATTTTTGGCTAAGAACCAGAAAGCAAACAAGATCAAATGCTTGCAAGAATATGGGGAAAGGGGAACTCTTATCCACTTCTGGTAGGAGAGCAAACTGGTGTAGCCACTATAAAAATCAGTGTGGAGATTCTTCCAAAAGGATAGAAATCAATCTACCATACTACTCTCATACCCAGCCATACTACTCTGGGGCATCTACCCCCAAACTCTGTATCCTACTACAGTACTTTTTCATTCGGGTTCTATAGCAGAAGGCCTCCAAAGATGGTACGGACTCAGAGCCCTGGGATTCAGTGAGAATTCACTTAATTTCTTGGTCCGCAAATAGCCTACCAAAAGGAGCGCACGCCTCCATACCCTGCTCACAAGCCCAGTGACTGCTGACAGACTTTGTGGTGTGGACCAATCAGAAAACGATGCGCTGACTAAAGGGACTTGGGGGTGGAGAGAAGGGAAATATAAGGCCTGCGCCCTCCTGCACTAAATGAGCCTGCAGCACCTCACCTAGTGCTTGCTTCTACCCAACTCCTGGTGTCTGTGTGTTGACTCCTTACCTCTTGCCCCCCCAATCAGCAGGGGACATGATCCAGGTCAGGGTCTTCACAGCTGACCTGAGGAAAACCCGCAATAGGGTTCATTGATGCCTTTTTCACCTATCCAGGAAATGGTAACAACCTAGATGTCCATCGACTGATGAATGCCTAATGAAAGTGTATTAGTCACTTTTCTGTGGCTGTGATAAAAAAACTGACCCAACCTATTTATAGAAGGAAGAGTTTATTTGAGGTTACAGTTCCAAGGGAATCACATCATGGCAGGGAGGCATGGTGGCTGGAGGTGGCTGGAGGAGGAGTGGAAGCTAAGCTCTCACATCATCACGCAGGCAGAGGAAGCAAGAGAACAACTGGAAATCTGGCAAGGCTTAAGAACTCTCCAAGCCCACCCCAGTGATGTGCTTCCTCCAGGATAGCCACACTTTCTAAAACCTCCCAAAACAGAGCCATCATCTGGGGACAAAATGTCCAAACACTTGGAGCCCATGGGGTACATTTTCATTCAAACCACCACATTCCACCCCCTGGCCCCCATAGGCTCATGACCATATAAAATGCAAAATGCATTTAGTCCAACTTTAAAAGTCCCCATAGTCATTATCAGTCTCAATATAATTCAAAAGTCCACAGTCCAAAGTGGACTCAGGTAAATATCTTAACTGTAAGCCTCTATAATATCAAAAGACAAATTATATACTCCCAACATACAGTGGAACCAAATACACATTACCATTCCAAAAAGGAAGAATGGAGGCATAGTGAGGAAATACCGGACCAAAACGAGACCAAAAACCAGCAGGGCAAACACCAAATCCAGTAGCTCTATGTCCAACTTCTGGGACTTTACTTCCAAAGGGCTTAGATGGCCCAGCCTCTCTAGCTTTGTTGCGTGCAACACACATCTCTCTCTTGTGCTGGTACCACCCCCTGTGTGCAGGTCTTCTTGGCAGATGCCTCATAGCTCTGGCATCATGAACTTCTTGGGGTCTCCATTGCCAACCAGGCTTCACCTTCACAACTTCAGGCAATGGCCTATCAGGGCCTTCTTTAGGCAGGGGAATCCCTGTTTCATGCTACCTGGCCTCTGAGGCTCTCTGAAACCTTGGAGGAAGAATTGATGACCCCTTCACTCTTCCATCTTTCATGCCTCTAAAGCCAGCACCGGGTGAACAACACTGTCAAATTCACTGCAGGTTTGGGATGGACTCCAGCCTGCTTTATCCATTTTATAAGCTTTTCTCCTCAGTGGCCCCTGCAGCATTTTCCTTTCACAAGTTGGAGGCTTAACTGGGTGTGGTCTTGCCCTGGAGGCACTCTCTCCATTATTTAAGTTTGAATCTCTAGTCCCCTCCTTAATCACTTATCTTAATCACTTAATCTCCTTATCAATGGGATCCTCTCCATCACATGCCAGGGCTCAAACATTAGTTTTCCTAGTGCTCTTTTTCAATCCATCCTGTACATTCTGTATTTCTTTCTGCCCCATTTCCTCATTTTTTCTGTAAATCTGTATAATATTCACCATTTATAGCCACGCCACCATTTCTAAATTAGGCTGTCTTGAGATTTCCTCCACCAGAAAAATTAGTCCATGGCTTTTCAACTTTGTTTCAGGCAAGGTTTTTGGCTGTGGGCAGACTCCAGCCAGACTCTTTGCCAAAATATCCCAACTGCTGCTTAAGTCCTTATTTCTCTCTGGAACTATATTGTTCTCTGCACTACTTTCTTCCAGGCATCTACTAGACTGGCCTGTTAAGTTCTGCTTACAGCAATCAACTGCTTTTCTAGCCTAAACTTCCAAACTTCCACATTCTTCCAAAACCCCACATGGTCAGGTTCTACACAGCCAACATGCCACTCCTGGTACCAATTAATGAATTAGTCACTTTTCTGTGGCTGTGACAGAAACACTGACCCAAGCTATTTATAGAAGGAAGAGTTAATTTGAGCTTATGGTTCCAGGGGAATTACAATCCATCATGGCAAGGAGGCATGGTGGTTGGAAGTGGCTGGAGGAAGAGCGGAAGCTAAGTTCTCACATCATCACACATGCATAGGAAGCAAGAGAACAGCTCCTATGTTGAGATGGGAGGTGGAGACAGGAGAGTCCCTGGAAGTTTGTGGGCCAGCTGGCCTTGCATACACAGCAGTGCCTCAAGCAAGACGGAAGCTCAGGACCAATACCTTACATTGTCCTCTGGCTCCCATGTTTGGGATCAGAGAGTCTCTGAGAGCTGCCTGCTGTCACAGAGGAGAAGTAGCACCACTGCCTCCAAGCCATCTCCTCGAGGGACCCCTCATCCTGCAAGCACCTGTTTCCTTGCTAACTTTTAATATGTTATTTTACATTATGTAAGTTCTCACCCAGCTTGTCTTGTGCAGATTTTATATGTCATTATATCTGTATTACTCATTTTTCTGTTGCTGTGACAGAAACACCATGACCAAGGGAACTTATGGAGGGAAGAGTTTATTGAGCTTATGGTTCCAAAGGGGCAGAGTCCATTGGTGGCAGAGGTGTCTGGAGTAGGAGCAGAAACTAAGCTCTCACATCTTCAAGCAGGCACAGGAAGCAGAGAGCAACTGGAGATCTGGCAAGGCTTAAGAACTCTCCAAGCCCACCCCCAGTGACAAGCTTCCTCCAGGATAGCCACACCTTCTAAAACCTCCCAAAACAGAGCCATCATCTGGGGACAAAAGGTCCAAACACCTGGAGCCTATGGGGGACACTTTCATTCAAAGAAAGAATAGTATATTTACACAATGGGATATTTTTCAACTGTCAAAACAAAACAAAACAAAACAAAAAAACCCACCAATCATGAAAATCACAGGTGAATGGGTGGAACTGAGAACAATCATCCTGAGTGAGGTAACCCAGACCCAGAAATACAAATATGGCAAGTTCTTCTTCATAAGTGTATGCTACCTTTGAATTCTCAGATATACATGTTTCAGTTATAAAATTCAGGAAACTAACAAATGGTCAATTGAGAGGTTGGGGGAGTTTCATGGGAGAGGAAATAGAATGTAGTGATATGGGAGGGGGAAAAGGAGCAACAGAGTAGGAAAGGTTAAAAGGGGTGAGGAATGGGAGGCAGAGCAGAGGAGAAAATGGGGAGGAATAATTCCAAAGGTCTTTCACAAAAGTCATATGGAAACCTAACACTATAGAAGTTACTTAAAGTATATACATCTACATTATAAAAACACCTTATAACAGGGGTCTTTGCCTCTAATAGACACCATAGGCTAACAAAATAAAACCCCAATGCCAGAAATGGACTACTTCTCTTTAATCTGTTGACCGGGAGTCCCACATATCTCAAATAATACTGGCCATTGCCCCTTCTCTTGATTACCCACCAGAACTCCATGGTAAGACCCTGCTGCTAAAGACACTATATACGTGAGCTACAGAACAAACAGAAGTCAAACTGGTGCTGACTTCAAAGTTTCATCTCTTCTGTCTAGCTGTCATAGTGCTAGAAGGTACTATGCATGCTACCAAAAGAAAAAAAATTAACCTTACCAACTGTGAATCCTACAAGCTACTACTGGCCAGGAAAGATGTAACCTCTGGTACAATAGTGACACAAATATTATAGGAGTATCCAAACACTTTTTAATTGGATTTAAGGTCTGCTCAATATGACAGAGCCCATCAGGCCTAGGAACATGTGTTTAGACAGGTCACAGGCTAGTACTATTATTCTGCTAAATAGATTTGTGCTAAAGCAACTCCTAATGATTTATTGTTATACCCATAGAACAGTACATGTCTCAGCTCTCACCAAAGACGCTTTTACATTGCAGCAGTAGGTGATTAACACAGAAACCCATAACTGACCAGTGTTCAAAGAATAACAGACTGCAGGGTGCTTATCCCTGAGTTGGACACCCACACCAAATTTCTGCCTCCAAAGGCATAGGGATCATTGTGGAAGAGGGGCCAGAAAATTATGAGTCAGAGGTGTTGGATGACCACAAGGAAATGGAGCTTTCCAGATAGTTGGGAAGGTACTCATATGAACTCATAGCAGTGGTGACAACATGTACAAGTCCCACACAAGCTCAAGCCAGACAAAATCCTGGCATAGGCATGGAGAAGAAGGTAAGAAACCCTGACCCTACCTGAGGAACTGATTGAAACCTATGGCTTCTGGGAAGAAAAGAGTCAGTCTCTTTTGAGGGTGTGACACTTGGTAGGTTAATCAGGTTCTAGTAGATGGATCCACAGTAAAGGACATTTGGGGACACAAATTTGGTTTTATAGGTCTTAATTTATATACAATAGAGTACATGAAATTGGCTGGGGATGGGGAATGGGAGGTGCAAATAGGGGAGGAGATCCAAATATGATCAAAATATATTGTATGAAACTTGTAAATGTTCAATTTTTTAAAAGGAAAAAATAAAATCTGTTGTCTTTCTTTTTATTTTATGTGTTTAACTGTTTTACCTGCATGTATGTAAGTGTACCACACACATGCAATACCTATGGAGGCCTGAAGAGGGTTTCAGATATCCTGTAACTATAGTTACAGATGGTTGTTAGTTGTCATGTGGGTGCTGGGAACCAAACACAGGTCCTCTAGAAGAGCAGTCAGTGCTCTATAGCCCCAAATCTGTTAATGCTTATGAGCAAAATGTTAGATAGCTGGAAAGTTATTATTTCATGCATGACTCATTTGGAAGAATCAATCATAGTTTTGTTACAGAAGTCTAGCAAGTATACAACCAAATCCAGTGAACAAAATTTGACTTCTTCCTTTCCATCTGACCTGACAAAAATCATTAGAAACACCTCCCATTGGGTGAGTTTAATTTGTTCTGTAATGAGTATATAGAAACTACAGCCCCTAAATCGCAATTAATCTTATTGATATTTACACCCTTGTTCTCTTTAAACTGATACATCTTTTTCATCAGCACTAGCTTTGAGTGAAAGATTGTTTTTTATTCACTGACTGAGTTCAGAACAATGTCAGAAAAACATGCAAGAGTAGAGCACTTCCACAAGCTGGAGTACATCCTTTCCATCCCGACTTTGCAGAACTGGTGTTGATTGCATAGGAAGGGGCCTCAAATGGAAGACTTGAAAGAGTTCATTTCTTCCTGATTACAAGGACAGAGTATATTTATTCTAAACTATTACATCAGTAACTCTTATGCAAAGAGTTGGACTATATTAAAAATATGAAAATAGGTACAAAATATTGGCAATATGGAATCAAATGAAGTTATTCTGTCTAAAACTTTTCCACTAGAATGAAAACATATTAATATATATAGTCCCACTGAATCCTTTTTTCTTACTCAAGATTTCTTCTCTAAGCTCTTTCCATGTGTCTATAATGCTTTCCTCCTTCATTTCTTTCCCAGCCTTCTTGTCTCTCTTAATGCCTTTTTCTCAACTCTATAACCTATAACACATACAGTTACCTTTTAAATTTCTTGAACAGTATCATCATAAGCCTGCCTACAAAGCTAGAGAGATCCTTATACGCACACCTCTGGCTGACACAGTCAAATGGGTCTACAAATACTGAAGAGAAACACTCAGGCTTTAGTGCATGTGTCTTTTGTGGAGCACAAGGCAGCACAGCTATACCTTCCACTGTGGAGAAGATTTGGCTCTTCTAGGAACAGTATATTAGAGCCTTCACAATTCTACAGCTTAAAAGAGAGGCAAGCAAGTGGTCTGGAAAGGGTTGAGGCCAGAGCATCATGATGCCATGGTTAGCCAACTTCATATGCACATCTGGAAAGCAATTGCAGTCCACGAACCATGCAAAATTGTAAATGTGGCCTGTGGAGAATAAGGCCCCTTTATATCTGACATTATATTGACCAGGCTCCTGCTCTCCCCTCTAGAGAGGCCCTTCACCCTGCTCTGTAAACAGAGAAGGAAATCAGTGGCTCACTCTTGCATGCAGGAGGTTGGCAGCTCACCATGAACTTGCTTTAGCCGGAGCATACCCAGGCGTCATGGTCAGTGGGTATCTTGGAGCTTCAAAGGTGAGTCCACTGCTCAAAGGGAGACATTTCAATGACCCAGGATTCCTGGCAGATTTTATTTCAGTTGCTGGAAGTTTCTCAAAAAGACTCACAAGCTCTCCAGCTGCCTGGAGAGTCTGTGAAATGCATGCAGTGGGGCTCCCAGACAAGGCTTTAGAAAGCAGCTAGCACTACAGATCCAGCCCAGTCTCTGCATCTTGATTTCACTAGAACAGATGTTATCTGCAAGCAATTAACATACTTGTCATCACCAGTGAAACAGATACAGAATTCTTCAGGTTGTTGCTTTTTAAGTTTTTTTAATGCACCCTAAAGAAAAGTGTTTGTGCTGAAGGCAAAATTTTCACATTCGTTTTAAAAATCAAAATTCACTGAAGAAAGTTGCATGTGTCGATTTCTTAGATTTTTTTTCCAGTTTTTGGAAAGTAATACTAAAATGATTTTTTTAATTATTAGGAAGCAAAACCTATCATCAACATAAATAGTAATGGTATCTATCAACTCAGTTATAGCATGTCTAATTGGTATTATTGCCTGTTTTCCTATATTGATTGGTAGCACTTCCCATTTTATTTCTTTTCATCAAATATTAATTCTTCAAAACTATTGATTTTTATAGATTTCTGTGTAAACTAATAGTATATGGTTTGTAACATTTTTACAAATATCTGGTAGTAAAATATTGATTATATGTTCTTTATAATCAGTATGATGGAAAAGTTTGATAAGAGTCAGTGTGTAAATGTTCTAGAATAGATGATAAAAACAAAACCAAAGTAATAGTTTTAAGCTCTTAATGCTATTTAAAAATGCCTAAAACACATAGTATGTTTATATCATATAGCTGCAAATTTAATATTAAATGATTTTCTTACAGACCAACTGTAGCCTGAGAGTCCTTAGTTATTATCCTCATTAAGTTCATGGTTTTCATTTAACATTATTCATAACCTTACACTTTAAAAAGAAAATTTGTGACAACTGGAGGGATTCAGCCTCTGATCACAAACATTCTGCAGAGGTTGAAGAAGTTATTCTTCTCTTTCATATTCTTTTTAAATTAAAGCAACTGGTATACTCTCAGTGCATTGTCTTTGCAGTCACTTTCCCTCACTTCACAGTGTAAACTGAAATCACAGAAGCAAATGGCTTGATTTACATATTCACTCTGAATAGTGGTGTTGTGTTTGGTGATGAGATGTTTGCCATTATTGGAATGTGGACACGCCACAGGAGAGCAGGAGACTACAACCTGATGCTCTAGATCAGCTTCAAAGGTCTACGATTTACTAACTGGTGACCTTCAAAAAATAACATGTTTTATTTTGTTTTTATTTAAAAAGAAAGACAAGATTTTTACCTAAAAGTCATCATTTTACCTCAGAAAATGACTTGTTTCAGGACAAAAATTACCTACTTTTACTGTTTTCTTTAAAGAGTTTTTTTTTTTTTTCTATCAGAATTCCCCTGTGATTTCTTCATCTTTACAGTCTCAGGACCTGTTGAACTGTCCTGTAAGGAATAACCATTGAAATATCATTGCTAATACCAATGATTTGAAACTTCTAAAAACAGAATGTAAATACTGTGAGTTTTTAGTCTAAGGGAGGGTCGAAATCCTGATACCATTGTGTAATCCCTGCAAAGCACTTCTTGACCCAGCCTTCAGCAAAACGGAGCACTACAAGGTAGCTCTTACTTCTGCGTGCTTTGGGGAAGAGGGGGAATTCAGTCTTTTCAAAAATATTTTATCAGCTTCTACTATAACTAAAACTTCTGCTCCTCTGTGAGCTTATTGATTCATTCAGTAAATGTTTGTGAAATAACGTCTACATGCAAAGCATTGCTGAAAGCACTTTCCTTACACAATTGACAAGACAAGCAGAAACCCCCTGCCATTGAAGCCAAACTCTGATGGACAAGAGAAGAAATAAAATACACAAACCCATAATTAAATGAAGAAATAATTTTAGACACTCCAGTTTCCAATGAAAGAAAGAAATATGGTACCATGATAGAGACAGGAGGTATAGTAAGAGTTCAGTCAGAGGATGAGAAGCCTGTGTGGCTAAAAGCAAGGCAGAGATCAGAAAGTCCCAAACCCACAGAGTAGACGAGAGTAGACTCCAACAGTTCTCAGAAGCTAAGTGGGTGACGCCCAGTGAGGGGAAAGGAAAGTCAAGAAATAATCTCTGAATAACAGCAGTGACATTGTTGGCTAGCATGGGCTCCTACTGCAAGACACAATGCATAAGCACTTTGCCCAGATTAAGTAGCAAAACAGTTTACAACTACATTCTCAGAGAAGTTTAAATGGGTAGTGTCCTAACCATGCTGTCATTTATATGATAGGATGTCAACTTTTGTTTTATTATAATAAAAAGCATTAAAAGTTGTGAGAGTGGTAAGAAAACTTTAAAATTATTTTCTGGATTTATTTTTGTTATATATGTATGAGGGTTCTGCCTGCATGTATGTAAGTGCACCTGTGTCATGAAATGTCCACGGAAGTCAGAAGAGAGCATTGGATCCATTGGAACTGGAGTTAAGGATGATTATGCTCTTAACCAGTAAGTTATCACTCCAGCCCCAGTACATTTTTGTCAATATAAAAACATACCCTGCATGTCAGGTGAAAGGTGATTGCTTAACTTCTTCTTTTCCTCTTCATGTCCAGTTTGCTGTGCACTCATGATTTTGTCAGCCCCTGGAGAGAGCAGAGAATATCAGTCTTATTCAGCAGTGCATATTGTGGGTGATTAATTCATTTTTATTTATAATTCTGTGTGTATGTTTGTGTGTCTGGTGCATGAGTATGTATACATGATTGTGTGCATGTTCACATTTCTGAGTGTATGTGTGGAGGACACAGCTAGATGTCAGCTGTCTTCTATTGCTCTCCACTTTATTTTTGAGGCAGAGTCTCTCACTGAACCTGAAGTTTGCTGACTTGGAAAGACAAGGTGTGTCTCCCCACCCAACTTTCTGCGTGGGTGCTTGGGACCTGCTTCCATATCAAGCATGTTTCTGACTAAGTCATCTCCTCAGCCCCTGCAATTTATTTTTAATTTTATTGAGTGACTGTCTACACTTGATATTTCCAGTTTCCACTTATTTTAATTATTATTTGGGTCATTGATCTTCAATTTTATATTGGTTCTTATACTTTTATCCCATAAGTTTATTCAAGGTCCGCTTTGTCTTAGTATGTGGGAGGGCATGTGCATGCATTGACAAACACATATTGTTTCTTTTTGCCTTTACATAATTACTGTGTGCAATTCCACAATGTCAGTATGTTAGGGTCCTCTAACAAAAGATCATAGATTCAGTAGCTGACAAACAACAGAAATTTATATCTGACACTCAGTAGTCCACGATGGCCTAGCAGGTTCAGTGAGCATTGAGGGCTGGTCCAGGTCATAGAAGGCACATTCTGTGTCCTTACAAGGAAAGAGGTATAAGACAGCTCCCTGGGACCTCTTTTACAAGGATGCTAATTCCATCCATGAATATTTTACCATCATGATATAATTGCCTTTCAAAGGCTTCATCTCCTAATACCATCATATTGTTGATTGGTTTCAACACAGGAATCTTTGGGGTAGCCACACATACAGACAGTACTGGGGAAAAGTGGAGATGGGGCTACAGTCAGAGGTATTTGGCAAGAGGCCACACAAATGAAAGAAATGGGAAACACCAAGGCAGAACCCAGGGCAGCAAAGAAAAATGACACCTCTTAGTTTCATTCCCCACTGTAAAAGGCTTATTCTTACTCAAAGACCCTCTTCTTTAGAGCCTTGCTCATTAAAGAATTATACACATCTTTCATACTTCAGATAATCAATAATTTGTAAATAATAATAGTCATATCTGCTTTGTTAGATATATAAAACTTCAAATTTGTGTGCTGGTAAAAATAATGCTTATGCCAGGCGTGGTGGCACATGCCTGTAGTCCCAGCACTTGGGAGGCAGAGGCAGGCAGATCTCTGTGAGTTCAAGGCCACCTGGTCTATATAGTGAGTTCCAGGACAGCTGGGCCAATGGGGAAACATTTTAAAAAAAAAAAAAAAAAAAAAAAAAAAAAAAAAAAAAAAGAATAATGCTAATTAGAAGAATAGAATCCTTTCCTCATCATTTAGAATTATATTCAGCTTCACAAAATAATTAAGGACAAAAGTCTCATTTTTATCACCAAGGGTCATCTTGAAATTGTTGATTTTTTTTTAATTTATAAAATATAACATTGAATATACAGGTTACTCAAAATTAATTAAAACCAGCTTTTGCTATTATAATAAATTGTTCTGAAATATCATTTCTTTATCATACACTCACATGTCCTAGACTCTAGTCTGCATGGTTTTATTTTCTACCCTGGGAAAACAGAGGCTGGACCATTTTGTATCAGGAGCAATTGAAACACACAGCATGCTTGGTTGCTGGAAAAGGGGAGGATACAGGAGTATCCCCAGTAGGATTTTTACCTCCTCAAATTGGAAGTGATACATGTGCCTTTTACTCTCATTTCACTGGCCAAGACTAGTCATATGGTAAATTTGAACTGCAGGTGATAATAAATAAGAGTGAGTAGAAAGAATTCAGTTGAGCATCCCAAACTCTGTAAAGCTGCTCAGACATCACGTTTGGAAGGGTAACAAGCTAAAGGCTTTGAGTTGATAACTGAGGGATTGTATTCCTCTTTCAAGTCTGTACTGTGTTTCGCTTCTGCTTTTCTTCAGTCAGGGTGCAGTGAGTGTCATCCCATCTCCAGAAGCACCAGATGTATTTCCACAGTTCTCGTTCATGTAGATTATTAAATAAACAGATGCCATTCCTAATTAGGAATATCCATTTCTTCCTTCCTAATATAAAATATACCAAGTCATTTTCAAGTTAGGGATTGTTTTTTGTTTATATTTCTCATGGTGGTAGAGTAGGTTTTGCTAAGATAGGTAGACTTAGAGTTGTTAACTTTCCCAGTGAACTACTGATTTGCTGATTGATTTGAAGTACAATTTCAAGAAATGTGAAGTCATCTTCCAATTTTTAAATAAGATGCAGTTGTGCTGTTTCCCAAGTGATACACTGTGTTGGCAGCATCATCTGCGGGTGTCATCATTGTTGTAACATCGAAGGTTCAGGCAAATGTTCAGCTGTGTTTTCACTTATTTTGGAAAATTGGATTATATCAATAAATTTAACAGGAAAACATGGCTCAAATATGTTTAAAAATATCTCTTGGATATAGTTCTCACATTCAAATTGAACATCACTGAGAATGTTTCTGGAGATGTTGGATACCCATCTGCAACATGCTGTCAAAGGAATTATTGCATGAATTTGGAGATTAAATTAGAGGACTTCTGTGTTCTCTTGAATGTTCCATTCATTCCTAGAGATCCTCTGTTTCAGAACCTAGCATGTTTATTAAGGCCTTTTCTTTTTTCTTCTTTTCTTTTCTGTCTTTAAATATTATATCCTGCCTTTAAAAATGAGACATTTTCTGGTCACTTTTAGAAAGAAAATTTGGGGGCTGATAGATGGCTCAGCCCAAAGCACTTGCCATGGAAGCTTGATGATCAGAGTTTGATCTTGATAGAACCTACATAAAGGTGGAAAGAGAATCACTCCATAGAGCTGTCCTCTGACTTCCAAATGCGTGTGCCACAGCATGTTACCCCCCTACCCCCAGCCAACACATAAATAAAATTTTAGAAAAAGAAAGTTTTCAAACAGATAGGACAAATTTATATAATAAATAATATATCATGTATTGATATTCCTTCAAACTAAACTTCAACTGGAGTCATTATTATACCAAACTATTTCAATTATATATTTTCTCACTAAAAGTAGAAATTATCAAGTGGAGCAGGAACAAAGAATTGGGAAAAGATTTGAATATCATATAAGTTAATCGCTAATTATACTACCCTAATGCATCAACATAATTTTTTAAAATTTGTTTTTATTGAGTTTTTGTGTATTTTATACAGAATATCTCAAACAATCTTAGTCATCTTTATACCCCTGTCCCCACCAGCACATTTCCCCAACCCCCACAATAGAATCCATATACTCTGTCATCCGTATTAAGGCCCAATGTGTTAAGTCAGTGTCCCTAGATGTTCCCCTATGCAAGTCCATCCACTGAGTTCTAGTCAGCCTCTCTAGAATCTCTTATTTAGGAAGATCAGCTCTTCCTCACCCAGCAGGAATCAGCTGCCAATGTTTCCTCAGCTAAGATCGGGGTCTGCTGTTCATTTCCCCAGTTCTGGGTTTTTGTCTGCCTGAGTTTCTATGGGACTTTTATATTCTGACATCATTGTCATAGAATCACATGTACAGGTTCCCAGGAGTTCATAGGACTCTGTTTCCATATGGTCATGCACCTCCTCCCTGGCTCTTACAATCTTTCTGCCCTGGGTGGATGAAGTTTATGTAGGAGTCCTGTACATGGACCAGCAAGCTGTAGGCTCTTAATCTCTATGTTTGGGCCGTTTGTGACCTTTTGTGTTCCTGTTCCTCTGTTGTACGAGGAATTTTCATTAATGAGAATTGAGAGATTCATTAGTGCCATCTTCATTACCTGTTCTAATCAACATAATATTTTTAAAATATCAGTTTATTCCAGATTGATGCATAAGGTCCATGTAGTTATAATTATCCAAGTTGAATTACTTGAAGCACCTGTTGTAGATTTTAAACTGTATGAAGAAGTTCAATTACACATAAATGGTGAAGATATATAGAAAAAAGAGAAGTCATATGGGGAAACTGTCCTAACAAACATTATTAACTATCAAGGCTTACTATAGTGCTAAAAATAATCAATAAAACCGAGCATGGTGGTACAAAACTTTAGTCCCAGCACTTGTTGTGAGATTGTTACCAGCCTGATCTCCATAGTGAGATCCAGGCCAGCTGGTGCTTTAGGAAGACCCTGTCTGAAAAAGACAAAAAAATAATAACCAATAAAACAGAATAAGGAGTTAAAAAATATAGGCATTAATATATATGTTAGAGACAGCATGGAGAATACCAGGGAAAAGTATAAACTACTAAAGTCTGTGCCCAATCAGCTGATTATCCATATGTAAAATTTTATCAGTTTTTGGTGGGTTAGGATGTAATAGTCAAGTATTATAGAAATTATGAAGAAGTACTTTTCTAGCATCATGATAGGATAACTTTCCCTAACACACACACACACACACACACACACACACACACACACATATCACACACACATATACATATATATATGAGCACATCATATTTTTATATTTATTGACTTTGTTTCATAACTACTAGAAAGATAACAAAGCACAATTGGAGGGCAGAGCAAAGAGAAGAATATGGGAAGGGATAGCTAACACGTAAGGCTTTTAGAAAAAGCCATATGGAAATCTAGCACTATAAAAGCTACACATTTTAAAAGGAGATTAAAAGGAATTATAGCAGGGTGACATTGCCCCTACTAGGCACCATAGGCTAGCAAAGTAAAAGCCCAATGCCAGGAATGGACTTCCTCTTTTGAAGCTGTTGAACAGGGGACCCATAGATCCTCAAACAATACTGATTATTGCCCCTGCTCTAGGTTACCCACCAGAATTACACAGTAAGACCCCATTGCTGAAGACACTACATATATGAGCTGTACAACAAACAAGGAGAATCCAAGATGGTGCTGACTTCAAAGCCTCATCTCTACTGCCTAGCTAGCATTCATAGTGCCGGAAAGTGCTATGCACTGCTACTGGAAGAGAAAAGTAACCATACAGCTTACCCAACTATGAATCCTGAAACCTGTAACAACAATTGGTCTGGCAAGATATGCCCACTGGTGCCATAATGGCATGAATATTATGGGAGCAATCAATCACTTTGTAATTGGATTTAAGTTCTGGTTCATAAGAAGGAACCCATACCTGACATTAATATCAGGACTATGAACCTGTGGCTAGAAAAGTAACAGGCCATGGTGGAGAATGTAAACTAGTTTTCTACTAAATAGATATAGTATTAAAGTGATTCCTAATGAATTATTGTTATACCCATATATTAATGCATCTCTCAGCCCTGACCAGAGAAGTTTCCTTATGCAAGAGATGGTGATTAACACAGAAACCTAAATCGGACCAACCTGCAAGGAATAAGGGGCCTATCCCTGAATAGGACACCCATATCAACCTTCTACCTCCCAGGTCTCAGGGATCATTGTGGAAAATTGTAAGAACCAGAGGTGTTGGATGACCACATGAAAACAGAGTTTACCAGATAGCAGGTCGGTTACTCATATGAACTCAAAGCAATGGTGACAGCGTGCACAAATCTCACATAAGCTCAAGCCAGACAGAATAGATGGATCTAGAAACTGTTATACTAAGTGGAGTAACACAGACTCAGAAAAACAAATGATGTATGTTCTCCCTCATATGTGGATCCTAGTACCAAATCCTTTTAAATTCCAGGTCCTTTAATAAGATGATGCTATATAGCAGTCCCTTCTGCATGAAATAACTACCATCATCACGACTTCAACTGAGCCTGATTGCTAAACATAGTCACAACTGGGCTTGATGACAGTTGTGCTCATTTATTAAAGGAGGGCCAAGGGGAGTGACTGGACCCTCACTCGATTATCCAGCCACTCTTCCCAGCCAACTGTATGTAATTTGACCCTAATAACACATAGCCTCCTGGATTTGGGAAGGGCTAAAGTACACAATCTGTGGAAGGCTAGGAACAGAAGGTATGACCCATGCTGGGTAAAGGCTATCCAGTGTGCATACCCTCAGGTCATACATATACCTCAGCAACCCCTCAGTTATCTCAGTAAGTAAGCTCAATAAATATTCATTGGTTCCCCAGTAAAACTTTAATGGAACATTGGTGTGACACTAGAACCTTGAAAGGGAATAAACATTGCTTATCATCCCCAGGAAAAAAGTTTCACAACCAATGGAAAATTTATTTGTTAATGCTATTATGTCCCATAATTATTTTTTTAAAAAAGAAATTGATAACATAAAAGATGTTAAAGGGGTATGGGAATGGAGATATATTTTCCAAAATAGGAAAAATAAGAAAGCCTAAGCAAGGATGAGACAAAAATAATCTACACATAATCTTAAAGTTTCTATGGTCATAGTTTAGTCAGCTAGTTTAAGGAACAATGTATATATTTAAAGTCAATGTTTATCTGAGAATATTTGGTTTTTTACCCAACCCTTATCTACATAGCATATGATAACTAAAAGTACCAGACTGGTGGAACTAACCTTTTTGGACATTTAACAGCCATACTTTAAGGCCTATACTAATGTGGTCAGAGGGAGTTAAAGGACAGTTTTTGCCCCTTGCCCTCCAAGGTCAACTAAGTTCCAGGGGACTATGGAACATTTCTCAAAATGTCCTGTAACTGTGGAGAGTCACCTATCCTCTTGTTCAGGGAGGACATGGAGACCCCATGAGATAGACTTGAACCAGCATCCAATCTACAAAAAGGAGGGTAAACTTAGAGGAAACATCTCATTCATGCTTCCAAGTGAATCCAGACATAGTCGAACAGGACCTTTGACTTATCTTCACATAGGCAGAAGTGGTAAAAGAAAAGAGCCAGGATCTCCTCCCAAGCCCATGTGACACCTGAGGAACAGATCCTCAAATGACCTTAAGTGTAAAAATAAATTGATTTATTTGGACCAACTGTACGGTCTTAAACACCCAAAATGAAAGTATAACCAAAGAGCAAAGTCATACTTGTTTAACCAAAGAGTAAAGTATACTTCTTTAAGAGTTCAGGGATTACACTTTCCAGACATTAGGCTTAAGTCTATAGAAAAAGTTATTTAGGCATGGCATGGTGGCACACGCCTTTAATCCCAGCACTCAGGTGGCAGAGGTAGGCAGATATTTGTGAGTTCAAGGCCAGCCTGGTCTACATAGTGAATTCCAGGACAGCTGGGGTTACAGGAAGACCCTGTCCCAAAAAGACCAAAAAAAAGAGAGAAAATTTTATTTAGACAATTATTTCTCATTGATGATTTTGTTCTTACACAGAAAGTACTGCTCAGATGTAAGACTTCAAATCTTGGTCTCCAATACTGTAGTGCCCACCTGTAGTTAAGGGAGACAACCAGCTATTGTTCTAAAATGATGGTCAAATTTGTTTTCTCCCCCATCTAGAAATCTTTAAGAGGGAACTAATACTGTTTCTAACTACTCCAACAGCTACCAAAATACCTGAAAGCAAATCCCGACTCCATCACTCTAGAGTCCAGCCTTGAAGACAAAAAGAAAAATGAGGAAGAGCCCAACAGAGGGATGCTTTTGGAAGCCCTTGTCAAGAAATTCCAATGGACTCTCAGATGAACATTTGAAAATTGCCCTGTTCTGACTTCTTTCTAGTTCCCTGTCTAGAACTTGTAATGCTAATTACTCTTGCTCTTACTTCTCCTTCACATTTTCTATTCATGATTCAAGGGCTTTCTTTTCCCCTTAAAGATAAGAGTTATGCAATTTGGGAGGCTTTTAAATAGACCCACTGAAGGGGTACTGCAATTGCCTCACCCTGCATCCCTGTTCAGCTTGGAAGAAGCCAGAGGAGTCTGCGTCCCTATTCCCTATTGGCAATTTGGGTAACCCCTTCAGAGGATAGTGTGATAAGAATAGGAGGTAAGAATTGGCTAGGCAGTTGGGGTAAAAAGACCCCAAAGAAAAGTAGCCAGTTTCTTAGCTAAAAGTCAAAATGTCCTTGGGCCTCTTAGCAACATATTCTGTTCTAAAGGACACAAATGTCAAAAGTATTTTGGAGCTTGTATCTAATCCTTAAAAGATTTTAGGGTTACCTCTTCAGAGGGGGGAATGTTAGAGAAGCCAAAAGCTCCATAAAAATAAATAAATAAATGAAAGAAGAAAAAAAAAGAAAAGAAAAAGAAAAAAGTGATGGGGAGATATAGGAGGAGTTGGAGGGGAGGAAGTGGGCCTGGATTTGATAAAAATACCTTATATGCATGTATGAAATCCTCAAAAAAGCTTTTGTAAAAGTTAAAAAAAAGACATTTACATAAAAACAATCCCAACATAAGTGTGGGGCAGAGAAGAAGAAAGCCCAACCATACCTAAGGAACTATTGGCAAGGAATGGCTCCCAGGAGCGGGAGAATTAGTCTTACAGGTGAGACTGTTGTTAGGTTAACTGGACTCCAGTGGATGGACTCATACTGAAGGGCATTTGAGGGCATGGAGACACAAATTTGACTCTATGGGCCTATTATATATATAGCTGAGTACATGAAATTGGGTGGGGGGGTTGTGGTGGGTTCAGATAGAGAAGTTGATTTTTATATGTTCAAATGTATGAAATTTGTAAAATTAAATAAATATGCTTTAAAACATATCTTTGGGGAATTTTTAGTGCAATAACTAGATGACAAAATCATACCTCTCATTCTGTGTGGCAGTTACCAGACTGAAGCTCAGCAATGTATAAAGAATGTACGCTGCATGATTGTCAACTAAAAAAAGGCAGGATCCAGGGCTTTAGGCAGTCCTCTGTGTTCTCAGTCCCTATGCCAGAGGGAGGCCAGAGGGAGGTCAGGACTTAGCACTCTCTGGCAGTCTGCTCTAGAAGGCTATTTTTTTGACAGTCAATTTCTAAAAGCTTTCATTATTTATTTGTTTATTTAATTTGGTCTTATTGGGACAGGGTCTCCCTGTAATCCCAGCTAGCCTAGAACTCACAATGTAGACCAGGTTGGCCTTGTACTCACAGAGATTTACCTACCTCTGCCTCCTCAGTGCTGCTATTAAAGGTGTGTGCCACCACACCCGGCTATTTTTTATTTTATTTTATGTGTATGAGTGTATTGTCTGCATGTATGTAAGTACACGCGAGTCCTACAATGCCTGGAAAAGTCAGAAGAGGGCATCGGATCCCCTGTAACTGGGGTTAGGTACAGTTGTTAGCTGCCATGTGGGTGCCGGGAATCGAACCTGGGTCCTCTGTAAGAGCAGCCAGTGCTCTTAACACCCGAGCTAACTCTCCATCCCAGAATTACTTTCAATTGACAAAAATTTACCCCTAATACAGAAAAAAATACAAGTGACTTAATTAACATAAAAGTAGTTGGATTTTTTAGTAATAATCAATAGAAAAAAGTAAACTAATTTCAGAATTATATGCCATTTTATAGTCTAAGAACAGGAAAATAATATTTTTATGCAAGTTTCAGAAGGATGAATACCAATGGAAATTCTAGCTTATTTTGTTAGGGATTAAAATGGGTTTAATTAAAATAATTTAATTAAAATCACTTTAAAAAGAAATTATTGGGGACTTGAGAGATGGCTCAGTGGTTAAGAGCACTGGCTGCTTTTGTAGACTCAGGTTCGATTCCCAGCACCTATATGGCAGATAATAATTCTTCCTACTTAACTCTACTTCCAGGAGAATCCAATGCCTTCTTCTTATGTCCATGAGCATTGCACAACGTGGATGAACTTACTTGCATGCAGGCAGTACTCTCATACACACACACACACACACACACACAAAACAAAAACAAAAACAAAAACAAAAACAAAAAAAAGTTTTTAAAATCCAAATAAAATTTGGGGCTGGAGAGATGGCTCAGCGGTTAAGAACACTGGTTGTTCTTGCAGAAGACCAGGGTTTGAATCCCAGGCCCACATGGCAGATAATGACTGTCCATAACTCCAGTTCCAGGGGATCATACACCCTCTTCTGACCTCCATGGGCATTGCGTGATGTGGGTGCCCTTACACACATGCAGGCAATAAAATAAAAATTTTTAAAAATCGACCTCTGTGTAGTAAAGTTGAACAATATATCTTACAATAAAGCAATTCTTCTAGAAATGAATGTATGCTAGAGTTCTACCAAAGAAACAGACCTGGTAGGTCAAATGGACACATAAATTTATCCCACAAATTTCTTTGACTGATGATTAATTTCTTTCTAGAAATCAGTTTCTGTGATTGTGGAGACTATGTAGGTAAGTCTAAAATCCATAAAGCATGTTGTCAGAAATAGTAAGCTCCGAATCCTTGGGTAAGAACTGAAGTTACAGTTTCCATGTGTATATTCTTCCTCCTCAGAAAGTCCTTTTCTCTGGTCTTACAGCCTTTCGAATGATTGGATTAATTCCACACGTGTAATTGAGGATAATCTTCCTAAAATCAACTATAGATGATAAGACCCCCCAAATTTTCCACAGTAATACTTAGAATTGTGTTCAAATAACTGGGAGCTAAGTCTAGGCAAGTTAACATTAAAACTAACCACAATCATACCTTAGAGGAAGTCTTGCGTGTGTACACTTAAAATGAATGCATAAAGCTTATAGACCCATTATTTATATATAACTAAAAATTGAAATCAATCCAAATATATATAAAAGTAATAGAGAAATAAATTGGGAACTAGTCACATAATAGAATATCATATATTAGAAAAATAGGCAGAGCTACTCACAATAACATGAATGACTCTTAAAAATCTCGGGTGCACTTACCTACGTGCAGGCAATACACACACATAAAAAATAAAAATAAATAAAATATTTTTAAAACATCATGTGAATGAAAATCAACTTTAGAAAACTACATGCACTGTATAACCTGGAAAGTAAAAAAAAATAAGATTTATTAATCCATACACATGAAAAGACAAGTATACAAAGTGGGTCGTAATATGTTCACAATCTTGATTTTTATGTTGATTTTGTGAAAAGCCAGAATTTGATATTGTAGGCTATTAAACCTCTGCTCTTTGTACTTCCATCTTGATACAGAAAATACAAAAATAGCTGGGCGCAGTAACACTCGACTTTAGTTCCAGCATTCTGGAGGCAGAGGTAGGAAGATCTCTGAATCTCTGTGAGACTGGAACTACAGGTGTGAAAAAGACCAAAAACAAAACAAAACACAAAAATAAAAGCAAAGACAGAGGACCCTAACTTGTAATCATTCTCAGGATGGGAGCCAACACATCCCCAGAAAGGATGGGAATTTGAAAGGAGATGCTTACCTCTTTGTATTCTAATTTGCCATACAAATCATTTATTTTATAAAGATTAACATTTTTCTAACCAATGCAATTAGAAAAGAATTCATAAAAGGGACTTATGATTAAATTTGTGAAGTCTATTTCTTGCATCTATCTAGTGGAATTTTATCTTCATTCATAATGCCAAAAGTAGTTGTCTATACTCTTTCCTCCTTGACCTAAGTAATCCTTTTACCAAAGAGGACAACTGAAAAGACCAGACAGACCAGATCAGAGGTTGTATAGCTCTTGTGAGGTCTGCTGGAGTTCGATACTGCCCCAGGTCCTAAATTCTGACCTGGTTCTAACTTTTGACATAATCTTTAAGGGCATTCTCAATCTTATGGAGCAGAGTTTTCAAGACCTTATCCCTCTAGTATTAATAATACATTTCTGAGAAGCAATGTGAACCTCTTTTTTAGATAAACTATTCAAAGTAAATGCAAGTGAGCAATGGCAAGGTGAAGACCAGAAATGGCGGAAAAAAAGAGATGAAGAGTCCAGTGAACAATACACTAATTTAAAGGGATAAAGGAAAGAAATCTTCATTTCTGGGGTTTTATTTGTTTGTTTAGAGTTTCTGTCCGCTGGTTTAGGTTTTTCATTTTTGAATGTACACTGCTGACAATTTAAGTAAAGGTAAGAACTGAGCCAGGCATGGGGTGCAAACTTGGAATCCCAGCTGAAAAGTGGATATAGAAGGATTATCAGTTCAAAAGCATCCTCAACTGCATAGCATGTTCAAGGCATTCTGAGCTTTATGAAGCCTTGTTTCATAAAATAAAAATATAAAACTACTGTCATACAAACAAGGATGAGAACTGATCAGGGGACAGAATGACTGTAAGAGCCAGGGAGGAGATGCACAACCATATGGAAACAGAGTCCTACATGCTCCTGGGAACCTGCTCATATGATTCATATGGTGTCAGCATATACAAGTCTCATGCAAACTTGGGCAGACAAAAACCCAGTTTAGAACTGGGGAAATGAACAGCAGACCCCAATCTTATCTAAAGGAATGTTGGCAACTGATTGATGCTAGGTGAAGAAGAGCTGGTCTTCCTAAAACAAGCAGACTCTAGATAAGCCAACTAGACTTTGGTGAATGGACTTGCACTAGGGAAAGTTTGGGGACACTGACTTGACACAGTGGGCCTTAACAGTGGTGACAGAGTATATGGGCTCCAGTGGGAGGTGGGGGGAGGGTGAGAGGTGGAGAGTATGGGGGTGGGGGTATTGGAGGGTACCAGTGGGGATAGGAGTATAAAGATGATTAAGATTGTTTGAGATGTTCTGTATGAAATACACAAAAATTCAATATAAACAAAATTTTTAAAAAGAAAGAAAAAAAACGATGAATGCTTTTGTCACAGAGAGCATCTAAGAGAAAATAGTATGGGCAAGGCACATTATAAAGCAAGAAGTGAAAAAGGAATCAGTATATTTCAGAGTCCTGATCCTTTTTTTGCATACTCTGATTCCAATCTTGAGAACTATGGCAAGTTAATGCTGACATTGTGTCAAGACAGATGTAACAGGCAGGAATGAAGCAGGCTGGGCACATGATAACTTCTTTAGGCTAACTAATGAATTATGATTACTAATTACTAATGCATTATGGTTTTTCAATCTATGCTTTGTCCATAAGTTTTTGAAAATTGTGTTTTATGTTGCTTTTTCATTTTACTTAAATAAATTCTTATTTCCTTTCTCTTTTCTTTAAGTAGCCACTTTTCTACTATGTGTTGTATGTGTTGTAAAATGTATTATTTCATTGATTTTTAATCAAACAGATTAAACACGTATTTTTCTCCAAACATGTGGCATCCTGGAAGGTGTACACTGCAATCTTAACTATCTCAGAGGATGGGTAAACTTAAAAAATGGAAATGATAGATGATTTAGAAGTTAGAAGTGAGGAAAAAATGAGAAAAAAAAGGAGAGGACTTCACGTTTCCAGAATCTTAAGGGTCAAGTTTAGAGCAAAAGAAAAGAAATGAATCCATGTGGGAGAAGAGAGGCTGAAAGGGAAGAGGAAAGAAGAAAAAGTAGGAACATGGTGCTTTAAGGTCACAACACCCTCTTGGGTAATTTCTAGAAAACACGACTAAAGGTACAATGGAGACTAATGATCTTGCTGATTTAATTTACTGGTTTTACAATTATGCAAAACAATAGTCCCTCACCCAAAATGATCAAAATCAGGACTGATTTAAAGTCCTGGACTGAATACATCCTAAACTGAAAAGAAGTGAAACTCATCTTACCAGTAAACTACAACCTTTGAAGGATGTCTGGGACATAGTGCTGCTTCTCAGTGGGTAATGAATAATAAATGGTTCAGCAAAAGTCAGAGAGTCAGTAACAGGTGATCTTCCTCTCCTGTCTCCCAGTGTCTTAGCCTTTTCAACACATTATATTTGCCTGTGGTTTTTCCTTCCTTCCTTCCTTCCTTCCTTCCTTCCTTCCTCTCTCTCTCTCTCTCTTTCTTTCTTTCTTTCTTTTCTTTCAGTCTTTTTGACACAGAGTTTCCCTATAATCCCAGCTAGCCTGGAACTTGCTATGTAGACCAGGCTGGCCTTGAACTCACAGAGATCCACCTGCCTCTGCCTCCTGAGTTCTGTGATTAAAAGCATGCACCACTACGCCTGGCTTTGTTTCTTAATTTTAAGGATGAAAAAAATAATAAAATAAAAGGAGATAGTTGTAGACATGTTCAACAGTCCTAACAGGAATTAAGAAGGCCACAGAGACAGAAAATGAGCATGTCTGAGGCTGAAAACAATCTCATGTGGATCTCTACGGTTGTGTCCAGTGATATACACAGGGAGCTGAAGGTTCTTCACAAAGAGTAGTTGCATATGGTGCAGAATAGAATCGTATTACATCTGCAGTACCAGCTCCTGGAATTTGGTGATGGCCTTCTGGAACACTAAGTTGAGAGGAAAATCAGAGGTCATGCATGAGATTTATCTAGAAAGTCAGCCTGATTGACTAACAACATCCTGCATGAACTTGGAAGGAGATACCATATTATGAATACCACAAATCATCAATTCTGACCAATCCTATTTTGTGTAATTGCTTTTACAGAATTTAGTAAATTTTCTTGCCTGGCAATAAACAATACAAAGTAGAAAATTAGTATGCATTTGTTGAATTAACTTTTATTGAAATAAGTACTTAAAGAAGGGGCTGAACACATATTTGACAAGTAAAAAGTATAATGATCAAAGATCTTCAAGATAGGCTCACACACACACACAAATACATTCACACACATATCTGAATATGTATATTATGGTAAGAGAGGGCAGAGAAAATGAAACTAATGAGAAATAATCACCATACAGGACAACTTACTGCTTGGCCGTATTGTTTAGAAGGGAAGAGGAAGAGAGAGATTTCTTGATCCCAAAGAAAGATGATTGACATTGCCTCCCATGTCAGTGATCACATGAAAAAATGAATTTAATTGTAATATTTTAGAAAAGTTCAATCCAGTCTACATTTTGAAAAATTTGGGGCAGAAGTCAATTAAAAAGTACAAGAGAGGTAAACTTGTGGTTTGAGCGGTTACACCATTCAATGACATGTGGGACACATTCTTGGATGGAAGAAAACATCACCCAGGTTTAGAATTCACTGAATCCTGTGATTTTTGATATCTGAACCCAACCTGAATTTCCCTACATTGTGTATTTTCTTTTATTTTCCTGGCAAGCGTGTGTGTGTTGTGTGTATGTGTGTGTGTGTGTGTGTGTGTGTGTGTGTGTGTGTTCATTCTAAATTTTATGATTGCAAAGTTAATTGGGAAATATGTTTTTACACCCTGATGAATTAACTGAAAATAAGTTAGTATCTACAGAATTAAATTTCCATTAAAATATATGAAGATTTAAAAATTGAAGGGCAAGATAGTTAGAAAAACATAGTTTAGGTTTTACCCAAACCAGAACATTGGAAAAATAGTTCAAAAATATTAAATGATCTCAAATTGTGGTCCAGTTCAAAACCTTAAGTTACATTGTTTCCCAATATTCAGATTCCCTAAGATCCCTAAGCAATAGAAGGCAAAACTATTGCTCCTCAGGGAAGAAACGTTCAGTTCTCTGATGTTTGTTCTCCTGCTCATTCATCAAACCACAATGGAACTTGTCCTTGGTTGGATAATGTATATGGCCACCATGAAAGTTCTAACAGCCACCTGGGAGAAATGATTAAAATCATGTGGCTAAGCTCTTCAAAACATATAGAAAAATTGATATGCCTGTCCCTGTGGGAGGAAAAGAAATCCACATGAATAATGACCTTAATGGAGCCTTGGGTGTTGCTCCAGTCCAGTGTGTATTCTGTAGTGAAGCCAAATTTTTTAATCTGAAGGATTGTGGTGCTGGCCAGCAGGAGAGTAAAATAATGTATGGGATATGGGACATTGTTTACATGTGGTTTTGTGAGAATATTCTTTTAAAAGAAAGACTTTTGTTCTTAGTTCAGTGTGTTACTTTGCATTTTTAAAGAAGATATCATATTAGTTTAATAACACTGAATAGAAAAAATATAGACTTTGGAAATAAGGAGATACTACCTGGGTGATTTTAGGTAAGCACTACACATAGCACATGACATTAATAAATACAAATAAATCCACTGGGAGAATGAATGAATGAGTGGGTGAATGAATGAAAGAGAGCACTAAGCCTCAAATCTTAATATAAAAGGTGATAACTTAAAATGTTCTGCTTGTGAGACTGAGAAATATAGGGAGTCAAAAAATGTTTGTTATAAGCTTTTTGTTTTTATTGAATAGTTTCAGAAAGTTCATGTGAAGGACAATTATACTTTAGGAATACAGTTTACCCATGTGTCTGCTTCATTTTCACCAAATCAGGGAAATTATTAGGCATCTTATACAAAGTGTAAGATAATATAATCTCTTTTTCCTATTAAAGAATTTTAACAAAACCGAGAAGTTATAAATTATTCTTTCTCATCACATTTACTACCACATTTAATGGTTCCCTGCTAATATTTTTCTTTCATTTGTTTTTGTTTGTTTGTTTGTTTTTGTTTTGCTTTGAGATAAGGTTTCCTAGAAACTCCAGCTGGCATGGAGCTCACTATGTAGACCAGACTTGTCTTGATCCCACAGAGATCTGACTCCCTCTGCCTCTGCATCAAGAGTGCTGGGATCAAAGGGGTATGCCCCCACCTCCAGCTCTGCAGGAATTTTCAATGGGTGATCATTCAGTGTTGTTCTACAGTCTATGGTAAAATCAGTTAGTTACAGTACCCGCAAGTAAGAAGTGAATTTTCATTTTCTTTTTGTTGTACAATTTTGAACTTTATAAGTATTAGATATGAAACAATATTCTGTATTCTACAGTCAAGTTTAGCAAAGAAATACTGTCTTCTGCTCTCCATAGTCCTCACTCAATGAGTCTTTAGGTCCTGCTAACTGCCCCAGAACACTAACCATTCTAGGCAAGGATAACATTCCTGTAAGTGTAGATGATGCCTGATATTACAGAGCCTACAAGAAATTACTATGTTCACATAGGTCATAGTCAGTTGTATAGTGCTTTGAGCATTTAGGAGAGCTTATTTATCTCTTCTCTCCTCCTCCTGGGATCTCAGGTTCCAAAATACTGGCAAGTGACTGCTGGTCCCTAATATAAGACTATCAAAGAACTTTTTTTTTTTTTTTTTAACGTAAGTGCCTCTGCTTTTATTTAATTTTAAGTGTGTGTGTGTGTGTGTGTGTGTGTGTGTGTGCGTGTGTGTGTTCAGTCTAAACCTTATAAAATTATTGTAAAGCCAGTTGGAAAATATGTCTTTAAATACACCTTGATGAATAAACTGTTAGTAAATTGATAACTGACTCAATTTCATTGACTTAACTGTCTCCTCAGCCTCCACTTCTATGGTTTCCATGTTCTTTATGTTTCCTTTGCTACTTACAGCCTTTGTACTCAGGTCTGTCATCAGTTCATGGTTTGAACTGTAAAAGACTTCTATTTGGTCTTTCTTTCTCTTTTCTCAGACATCTGGTCAAGTCCTTTTAGTGTCCTTTGACGGTTCAGTTGTTAGAACAACTATAGTTGAGTTCCTTCTGACAGGATCGTAATTATGACACTTTCTGTAATTACTTGCAGCTATGTGTTATTGTCTGCTATTAGAAAACCTAGGGTTCTAATTAGGAGTGCTCTAAGAACTTAGAATAGAATTTTAAAAATCTGCCTTAGCCTGCTGTGGTGGCACAAGCCTTTAATTCCAGCACTCAGGAGGCAGAGACAGGCAGATCTCTGTGAGATCATGCCCAGCCTTGTTTACATAATGAGTTCTGGTACAGCTGGGGCTATAGGAGACCCTGTCTGAAAAACAGCTGCCTTACTTTACTATAAAGTGTAGTTCCTAATGGCAGGGTGCAGGCATGTATGTAGTTGTAACCAGTCTTTTAGATCACATTGCCAATATCATCCTCTTTGTGACATGAATGCATCCACTAGCTGTATGTGAAGACATTAAAGGATGCATTTGTCTAGTTGTGCTTGCTCATCTCCATACTGACAAAGGAAGTATCCAGTAGACGTGTGCAGGGAGATCATATCACCATAAAACCTTTCTTTGCCTCTGGGATAAAGGTTTCTGTGATGCGTTCAGTAATATTTATCTACTTACTACTCAACTTCCTGACTTAAGCATTTTTGTGAGACTGTCTTCCATATTTATTCAAGTACATGCCCTTTTATTGGTGGTCATAAGCTTCTTAAAGGCTAGATGCAATCTACAAGCAAAAGGCAAATCCCAGTTTGTCTATACGATCGGTCACTGGTTCCTATTCTTCACACTAGTAACTCTAAACCAGAAACCTGTGAAGTGTAAGGGTCTTCTATCTCACCAGAGATGCTTCCTTATACAGCAGATGGTGATAAATACAGAAACCAACAACTGGCCAATGTGCAGAGAACAAGAGGGGACCGAGTGCCTATTCCTGAATAGAACACCTATATAAAACCTCTGCTTCCCGAGGCTCAGGGATCATCATTGTAGAAAAGGAAGCAGAGTGACCATAGGAGTTAGAGGTGGTGGATGACCACAAAGTAACAGAGCTTTCCAGACAGCTGGTTTCATATGAGTTCACAGCACTAGTGACAGCCTCTACAAGTCCCATGCAAGCCCACACTAGACAAAAATCCCAACATCAACAAAGGGAAATGGGTGAGAAACCCCAACCCTACCTGAGGAACTATTGGAAACCAATAGCTGCTGGGAGGGGTAGAGTCAGTCTCCTTAAGGGTGAGACACTTAGTAGATTAACCAGACTCTAGGGGACAGACCCATACTAAAAGACATTTGGGAACACAAATTTGACTCTATAGACCTTATTATATATGATTATATTAGCATACTAACATATATTACAGAGTATATATAATGTGAATAGTGTGTTATGCATTATGTATAATATATATTACATATATTTATATATATGTTACATCAAATTGGATGGGGAGCAGTAAGGGGAGGTGCCAGTGGAGGAGTGGATCTAAATAACATCAAATTATATTGGATGAAAATAGCAAAAATTTAATTAAAAACTTTCTTAGAGCATGGTCTGCAGATGAGCCTCAGAAGAGTCCTCATCCTGACATCTGCAGTGAAGGAGGGCATCCCTGCTCCCTTTTAGGGCCCCATCTTATTCTGTGTGATACTTTGTAGGAGTTTGATGACTTCCTGACTGAACTTAGCTCCAGATGTGGGGTAGCTATTATTACTACTGACTTTGTGATCACGTGGGTTAGCTATGGATTAGATCGTGTAGAATTGCTCTACCTTTGCTGTTCCTTGAACTATCCTATAGTTTTAGGCAGTATCATATCAGGATTAGCATGAGCTCTACAGTTAACTCTGTGTGAGCCTCAGCTTTGCCAATCTTCCATGCATGAATGTTGAGAATTTAATATTGCTTTCCTTCAGTTTTCATACATGTGTTAGGAAGAACAAAAGAGTAAGTACAAAGTAATGAACTAAGAATTTGGGCTGTAAGTTTTCAAAAAATATTAGGGAAAAAACTTTATGAAAGACAGCAATGTGATTGATACACATCTAGGTCACTGGGTCACAGGGAGAAGAAATAAGATTTTTGCCAACACAGATATTCCAATTTTGTACCTGCATTTTCTTTTAAAGGAATAAATTGGCATTTGGGTGCCCACTTCAACCTTTCAACTCATGTATTAAAATTAACATGAGTTGTACTCTCTAGGTCTGATCATCCCCTAGCACTGGCAATAATCCTTTTTTGAACCTTAATGTGGAGGAATGTCATTGCATTGGTTCTGATCACCTCTCTTTGGGCCCATGAAGCCAATGATGAAGTGTTCACTGGCCTCCAATAAAGTGAGAAAATCAGGAATGGATTTTTCATCATCAAAAACTTTAATTTAAAGGAATGTTCTTAATTTTGAGATCACATATGTACTGTATTTGTAGTTTCTAGGTTACTTTGATTTCTTTTGCTTATCTTCATGAAATGTCAATTACAAATTCTTTGCACTGCACTTTCCAGCCAATGGCATCCGGTGTGTTTCTTGAGCTTCAGTCATCTGGGTTAGGTCCTGAACATCCTCTCTCCTGCTTGAGAAGATAAGATGTATCCAAACAAATATAACTTCCCAAGCATTTTCTCGAGACCCTCAAGGGTGATATACTAATTGCTCTACTTCAAAGCTGTGAGACTGTACTATCAAACCAGAAGGGACTGTCTTCTATCAACCCCCACAATCTTATAGAGCAGGTTGCTCCTGACTGGTCCTCTAGATAAATTCCACAGCTTTCTTCTGATAACCTTTTGGGTCCTCCAGGCAGTGGTAACAAAAATGGGAACTTGTCTTCTCTTTTTTATGTTACTTCCTAAGATGTTGAAAGCCATGTTATTTTCAGCTCTGACATCATTCATTTGAATCTCTATTGTAGATTCTCAGATCTAATCTATGATCAGAATGAGCCATAGGGTCAAGCTCATTGGGCATACCTGACTCTCAGTCAAGGAAATCTTTTTCAGTTAATGTCTTTATGACCTCAAGTTAAGTCACTTTGGAAAAGCCACCTGGCAGCACTACCCACCACTGAGTCTAAGCTACAAAATAGATGAAATAGAGCTGGAATAGATGGAATATTCAGAAACTACATATATGTTTTCATCATCCATATCTGACCAGCTTAACAAATGTACCTGAAACTCAGCAGTTGCTACTAGAAGTTTCTGTGTAACTCAAAGTGGATCATTTCTATCATCATATAGGAAGGGTTTGGGGGAGTTGGTTTTGGTTTTGTCCCAGCTACTGAAGCCAGGACTTTAAATGTACTAGACAAGCACTCTATTATTGAGCTACATCCCAAGCCCTCATCATTTGGGAAGTTTTCAATATATAAGTAATACCTAGAGATCTAACTTCTAGTTTTTTCCAATTTTTCTCAGATAATTTATTTAATCTTTGTAGATATTGCCACCTTTATATATAAAACAAATATAATAGTCCATACAGCTTATGTAAATGAGATGGACAAACATATTACAAGAGTGCATAGTAGTGTTATAATAGTAAAACCCACATACAAGTCCAGTATTTCAATCAGGATTGTTACGTCTTTCACACTGCTCCTAAGATAGAAGCATATGGATAAGTTTGATTAATCTAATATTGCTTTGAGTGAATATATTCTGAAACCATTTATTTTAAAGATATATATATAGTCTTAAAGTAAAAGCATACAATTTATTGCTATATTACTAAATATTTGATGAATTTTACTCTAATAATTTTCTAGACTAAATAGAAGGAATATAGCACATACATAACTCAATCATGACAAGTCACTACATTATTATATGTACATTCATAGATGCATAGAATTTAGTAGTAACATTATATCAGATAATCAGATATGTCTGCCAGTGTCAAGAAAAATCTCCTTTCTACTACAATTTTCCTTTTTCTTTTTGATTTTTCACCTCACCAGTGACAGGGAAGCTCACATGACTGTTCACATTGGAGCTTTAGTTCAAGTCATGGCTCAATCTCACAGAGGCACAACTGACAATTCCAGATGTCCATTAGTCATGGAACCATGGAGTCAGATCCCACTGATCAGTTTTTAAGCTGTGGGAAGATCATGAGATTGTCTTGCCACCATACACATAAACAAAGTGCATGTCCTGTTAGTTCAGAGCTGGTGATAGAATTCAAATGCTGACTTAAAATTAAATGCAGAGCATAAAGAAAATAATAAAAATGTAAAATGCATACTGTTGGAGAGAGAGAAGAAGTATAAACTCCGAGAACATAAAGAAAGGTGGCAGCAAAGGAAGGGAGAGCTGGGCTTCTGTGGTAGTAGCAGTCTCTTTGATTATTGTGTAAGGCAGACCTACACTGGCTACAACTATGTCTAGTATTTTACACCAGCAGACTGAACTTGCCAGAGGCTTGGAACCTTGTGGATTTGTGCCTCTTCAGATGTGCTTCTGTATTGGAATGTGTTTGTGTTTGCCTTTATTTATTTTTAATAAAAAAAATTAAAGAAGAAGTTTCTGCCTTGGTAGATTTTCTTTGGAATTCCAGAAAGGACTTTGAGGGCTCTATGGCTCTTAAGTAACGATAAAGCAAAGCTTTGAGCTTGTCCCAGTTTGAATTCCAGACATGAGGAAGCCAACTTTAATTAGTATTATTATTTTTGTCTACAGAACTGAGCCTCTTTTTGATTATTCAGGTTTATACTAATCATCTTCTAAACATATTGATCCCCAAACCCAAGCTAACCTAGGGCTGCAAAACAAAGCAAGGAAAACTCCACAGTAAGATTTTGGAGAGGCCAAGTTTTGAGTCTCCATGAGGGGTACTTGTGATATAAGGGATTTATTGGGGAAGAATCATTAATAAAAGCAGGGCCAGCAGTGATGAACAAATTTCTCAAATGTGCAGAAGGAATTATTACCTGAGGGTAGATAACAGTTGATTAGAAAGGGTTGAAGAGTTTTATTGCCAACACTGGAATCTCCAAATTTAGATACTAATGAAATGTAGAATCTCAGAGTTGTAAATAAAGAGCCTTACAGATTTCAAATCCAATATTTATTTATGGAAAAACTTACTATATTTAATTACAATCTATCATTCAATTTCAACTTCAGTT